>NC_136496.1:110262913-110315413 GCF_053919585.1 Euprymna scolopes
AGTTGTAGTCCGGTGGGAAGCAGGCAGACGGAACAGAGTTCCACAGGCGTGCAGTTCTAAGAAAGAAGCTTTGTTCATGGAATCCACGTTTTGATTTAGGCACAGATAAAGAGTGGAGGAAATTTTTCACAGTGGATTCGGCTAGACAGGTGTTTTTCATGAAAGATTGGTGAAGGGGGACCAGAGATTAGAGTTCAGACGAGCACCAGCCATGGAAATAACGAGAAAACAAGGAAAGGCTCGCAACGTCTCTTCTGTGGGAGAGAGGTTGCAGTGTAGAGAAAAGGGCATCCCCCACTAAGCCACGAAGTCTATTTTGTACTCTGTCAAGGCAGGATAGGCTGTTTTTAGCAGCTCCTGCCCAGATATGGCAACAGTCTTCCATCCTTGGACGTACTTGGCTTTTATATAGATAGAGAATTGCATCATTAGTGAGATATCTTCTGGAGCGGTAGAAGGATCCCACCATCTTTCCAGCGACCTTGGCAACAGACTTGATGTACGTGTTCCATTTCAGATCAGGAGTAAAGGTCAAACCCAGAAGCTTGTCAAAACACGGGGCCTCGCCCAGACGAGAGCCATCCATCACAATTTATGCCAGATGGGGATCAGAGCGTTGATGATGTAAGGATAGAAGTTTGGTTTTGGATGCATTAAAGGTAACCAACCACATCTTCCCCCACTGAACCACGCGCTCGAGATCAGAGGAGAGAGAATCCGAGAGAACTTTGTCATTTACAGCCTTTGATGTGTTGCCGTAGATGGTCGTGTCATCAGCATAGATGTCAACGAATGATTTAAGTATGTGTTTAGGGAGGTCATTGATGTAGATCAGGAAGAGAGTTGGGCCCAGGATTGACCCCTGAGGGACTCCAGCATTTATATTGCAGGCCTCCGATTTTTGTCCTCTACCACTACTCTTATGAGCCTATCAGAGAGAAATGATTTAATGATTGAGAAAACATTTCCAGTTATACCGTAGCTGGAAATCTTGTGAAGTAGACCCTTATGCCATACCTTGTCGAAGGCCTTTGATATGTCAAGAGCAATTGCCCTAGAAAGGAAGTCTTTGTCAAGAGATTCACTAATTCTGTGGGATATAACCGTCAGCACATCTACGGTAGATCTTGCAGAGCGGAAACCATATTGTGTGTCACTAAGAAGGTAGTTTCTGCTGAGGTGGTTGACTATTTCTCTATTTAATATGGATTCCAGCAACTTACTCATAACACACAGGAGACTTATTAGTCTGTACGAAGAGGGAGATGACTTATCACCTGAATTCTTAAATACAGGGCAAACTGAAGAGGTCTTCCAGGGAGTAGGAAAGCACTTCTCCTTAAGGCAGCGCTTAAATAGTTTCGTAAGTATGGGAGCAAGTTCTGGTTGAAGCTTTTTTAACACTATAATTGGGATGCCATCAGGGCCAGTTGCTTTACTGGAATCAAGGTTCTTTATTAGCTTGGCGACCTCATGCATGGATATTTGTATGTTACCTAGCTTGTTCTGTGTTATAGGAGGAAATATGGGGAGTTGATGGCCTTCGTCGCATAGGGTAGAATTAGCTGCAAAGTTATTTGCAGATAGTTTGCCCTTGCCTGACGCTGACGAGATGACCTCTGGTCCATTGATAATGGTTGGGATAGAACGCACGCTTCTGTTCAGGATCCTATTTGCTATTTACCAAAACTGGTGGGAACCAAGCCTGTGATCAGCTACCTTGGATTTAACAGACTGAGCATATAGCTCTCTTGCATTTTTTATTACTCTTTTACAGTGGTTTCTGGCAGTTCTGAAAGCAGCTTTAGTCTCAGTGCATCTATTACGTTGGTAGCTATGGAAAAAGTGATTTCTGTGCGCGATAGCAGCAGCACATTCTGGGGAGAACCATGGCTGGCTGTTAGGTTTTTGTTGGAATTTTTTAGATGGTATGAATTGGTCTAGGAATATTTATCTGCAATAAATGTAATGTTAAATGAGCGCCATCTTTCTATCAGCGCATAATTAATCTTATAATCGTAAACACTAATACAACTATAATCTGCTTCATTTACGACGAATACGTAAGAGTTGAATAATATATTTCTCATAGAAAAACCAAGAAGGAAACAAATTGTATGATAGATTAGCACTATGGATTTGACAGCACAAAACGGTGCCTAAGAGTTTTCATCCTATGTAAGGCTTAGTTAAAGATTAGTTATAAAGGTTCTGACAGAACAATAAGCGACTGTCATTTATCATCTAAGGCGTTATAAATATTAATATCGCTTTTCCAATCATGCTAACATTCCTAATTTAATACAGGCTAGAGACAATATCTAAAATGCCATCGACCGTGTTTATGAGAGAAGAAATATAATGACAAATGCTCCATTTTGTTTATGACCAAAATATGTAGCTCTTTAGACTTATATATTGCTATCTAATTTTTTGTTTTTTTACACAGTGATCACCACTTATCAAGGCCCGGAAGCCACTCAGGGATAAGGGTTATTGCAAGTACATTACGTTAGTGTGGAGATTTGATGAAGTGTTTACTTAAGGGGGCGGTTCATTAGGAATTTGTTAACATTGGACTTGAAGACATCCAAGTTGTAGTCCGGAGGGAAGCAGACAGACGGAACAGAGTTCCACAGGCGTGCAGTTCTAAGAAAGAAGCTTTGTTCATGGAATCCGCGTTTTGATTTAGGCACAGATATAGAGTGGGGGAAATTTTTCACAGGGGATTCAGCTAGACGGGTATTTTTCGTGAAAGATTGGCGAGGGGGGACCAGAGATTGGAGTTCAGACGAGCACCTGCCATGGAAATAACGATAAAACAAGGATAATCTACGTTTATAGGCATATAAACACTTTACAAAATAGCGTTGTTCAAGATACAGATGCATATTTGCGTATGCGTATAAATAATACGCTTAGATGACTTAAGTTTGCCAAATTCCAAGTTTTGTTCAATTTTGATCCTTTAGCTGCTATTTTTATCGGCTAAAAACCAAATTGAATTCGTTCCACGGATCCAAGTAAGTACCGTGTATATGAAGTTTTATGGCTGTAGATCAAAGATTGACAGAATAGATTGGTTCTTCATGCAAACAGATAAGATCACTTTTATAAATATACTAGTCTACCCGTTTGTCCTTAAATGGTAAGATGAAAAATTTCCAAAATAAAAGGTTATTTTGAGACTATATATTGTCTTTTATTGTGCTGAGAAAACATTTTTTTAAAGTGATGAGTAAAAAAAATAAAACTCAGGAAGCCTCCAGAGCACTATTGCAAGCACTGTGCCCCAAAACCAAATTTCTGCCATCCCTCATTGAAGACAAAATATTTTTAAGCAAGGTCTGAAAAAAATAAATCGTCAGAATCCACAGGAGCGCTACTAAAAGCAATAAATATGGTTATAAATATTATTATAGTGATATATTGTATATTTATATTTAAATCAGTTTCTTTTTAACTGAATGGGGTTAAATTCTAAGAAAAACATTAAAATGTTAAAGCAAAAAATATTGTTAAACTTCGTGCATGCTTTGAAAAGCATCAGAAGCTTTTAATATCGGACTTAAGATAGGGAGGCCATGAAATAGGTATCAAACGAAATTTTTAGAATCGCAAGTAACAAAGCAGATAGACGATTTACACGCCCAAAACAAACAAGCAAACTTATCTGTGTCTTATATATATATATATATATATATATATATATATATATATATATATATATATATATAAGGAGAAAGTATCACTAAAATTCGAACCAAATGTTCTTATTCTATGTTTACCCCCTTCCCCTTCTATTTGCTGATGAGGAGACGATAACCAGAAATATTTTACTTATTTTTCGATGGTTTTATTTATTAAATATCGAAATACATGATTTTGTTATGTTTCCTTCTATGAAAACTTGATTGATAATTTTGCAATTATTAATCTCTCACCCTTTCTATTATACAGCTCTAGGTAATTACACCTATTGAGCTTATCATAACTGCAATACTCAGAGCACGACACTTTTAAAAGTGTTGTGTTCTGAGTAGAGAGAAAGAGAGAGAGACTACATAGATATAGACATATGTATATATATATATATATAGAGAGAGAGAAAGAGAGAGAGAGAGGGAGAGAGAGAGAGATTGAGAGATTACTAATCTCCTGCGCTTTCTATTTATATACCTCTAGGTAATTACAATTATTTAGCTTATCATAACTGCAATACTCCGGGCACAGCACCTTTAAATATATTTTACTGAGACTTTGCTCATTTAGACCCTGTCTATTACAATATATATATACAGTGATGATCATATTTATTGGCACGGTAAAATAAAAGTTAAATTTTGTCTAATAAATTCTAAAAAAGGGATTAAATTAAAGAAAATAACAAAGTATATTATGTATTTTTAACTGGCCTTTCCGATGCAGCAATCGGATTTTAGAAAAAATAAATAACAAAGGAACAACAAACATAATTGCAAAAAACCCTTGTTCAAAATTATTGGCACGATTTATTTAATAATCAATTGTATAGCCTTTGGCCTTGATTACCTTCCTCAGTCGCTTTTCATAGTTTACAACCAAGTTGTTGCACTCTTCAGTAGTAATTTTAGCCCACTCTTCCTGACAATAATCCTCCAATTGAATAAGATTCTTAGGCTTCCTTTGCATTACCCTCAATTTTAATGTTCTCCATAAATTTTCAATTGAATTAATGTCTGGGCTTTGTGATGGCCACTCCAAAACATTAATATGATTGTCCTCAAGCCATTTCTTAGTCAGTTTAGCCGAATGCTTTGGGTCATTATCTTGCATGAACCACCAACGACGACCAAGTGAGAGCTCTTTAGCAGAGTCTTTCAGGTTTTCATCCAATATTTTAACATAATCTTCCTTTTTTATGCTACCTGTGACCTTAACAAGTCGCCCTGGTCCAGAGGCAGCAAAGGATCCCCAAAACATCAAACTGCCTCCACCGTGCTTCACTGTGGGTATGGTGTTCTTAGGCAGGAAAGCTTCGCCAGATTTTCTGTAAATATAAGACACTTTATTATGGCCAAATAACTCTATTTTCGTTTCGTCAGTCCATAGAACACGTTTCCAGAATGCAACATCTTTATCAATATGACGTTTTGCACAGGCTAGCCTTGCTTTCAGGTGCATAGGCTTCAATAAGAGAGTCTTTCTCGGACGACATGCTTTTAAACAAGCTCTCTTCAAAACTCTACCAACTGTATGTCGAGATACATTCACTCCAGAGGTGCTCTGTTCATCAACAATCTCCCCAACAGAGATCCTTGGGTTTTGTTTTACTTGTCGAACAATTTTCCGTTCATCTCTTGGGGAAAGAATCCTTTTTCTCCCTCTACCATCTAAACTCATAACGTGGCCTTGCGATTTGAACTTGTTTATTATGGCTCTAACAGTGGATTTAGGAAGGTTTAGCTTCTTTGAAATCTTATCATAGCCCTCCCCATTGGTATGGCATGCTACAACAAGCTTCCTGACGTCTTCGCTGTGTTCCTTAGTTTTAACCATGGCGATTGAAAATTATAATTTAGTCACTTATAATAGTTTAAATAAATCGCTATCTAAAAATTATCTGAAAAAAATTATTCACTGAATTAGCGTTAAACAAGCATAATATGGCTATAAAAAAGTTCAGAAAGCACGTAAACCGGAAATTGATTGATATTATACTGATACTAAAAGAAAAACAAAGCCGTGCCAATAATTTCGAACAAGGGTTTTTTGCAATTATGTTTGTTGTTCCTTTGTTATTTATTTTTTCTAAAATCCGATTGCTGCATCGGAAAGGCCAGTTAAAAATACATAATATACTTTGTTATTTTCTTTAATTTAATCCCTTTTTTAGAATTTATTAGACAAAATTTAACTTTTATTTTACCGTGCCAATAAATATGATCATCACTGTATATATATATATATATATATATATATATATATATATATATATATATATATATATATATATATGACTACTTAATTTTATCACATAAATTAATATATGAAAATATAATTTTATGCGTAAATTTATATAAACAGTGCTCAATACATAGGTAGAGCTAGGTAGTAAATTATAAAAATATATATGGCAATTAAGCTACACAGAATATTCCGCGTTACATTCTCGTGAGAAATCGTCAGGCTTGTGCAAAGAGTTGTGGTTACCTCGCGTTTTTATATCCGCATTTTTAGTTAACCAATCAGCTTTCTGCCGATTTCTCACGAGAATGAAATGGGAAATATTCTGCGTAGCTTAATTGCCATATATATTTTCATAAATTACTATATATATATATATAGAGAGAGAGAGAGAGAAAGATACAGAGAGAGTTAGAGAGAAAGAAAGACTATATAGATATAGATATATGTATATAGATAGATAGATAGATAGATAGACAGATAGATAGATAGAATGTTGCAGGAATTATCTAAGCTTGTCTTTGGTATGCATGTCTTGCTATGACCTGTTCTTATAGATAATAATGAATAATAAATACGAAATCTGCACGAATTAAAATATATTTAAGCGTATTTTACAACCGATTAAACCCCCTGTTCTGCTAGTAAACTATAAAGGACTATTGTCTTGTTATAGTTTACTAGCAGAATAGGGGGTTTAATCGGTTGTAAAATACGCTAAAATATATTTCAATTCGTGCAGATTTCGTATTTATTAATACAGAGCCAATTCTTTATGTAATATTATATTGTACCTACTATATAGTAGCGATTTATCTTTTACCCCTATATTTTTTTATATTCTATCGTTGTTTTCAACTCTCCTAACCATTAGTAGATAGCACCCCCCCGCTTAGCTTTATTATTCTTAATTTCAATGACTTCCCCACCATCAATTTCTACTATGTTTTTTATCTGCTTATTATCACCATTAAATCTTTTAATCGAATTTTCTAACTTAAACTTGCTGACATTTTAAAACTCAAATATTGTAATTTTTAATTCTAACCTGATTGAAATACAATTTTATTTTTATTTTTATTATTATTATTATTATTATTATTATTATTATTATTATTATTATTATTGGCTCACAAGGAGCTTCCACAGAGGTCTTCAGAGACCCCCAGGTTTCCATTACTTTCCCGCTCTTTCGATAACATTTGCAAATAAATTTGCATTTTCGCAACAGCTGCTTGCTATTAATTTCTCGTTGGCAGCAGCTATTGGTCTTTGCTGGGATTTGAGTGGCAATAAGCTTCCCCAAGGTCCCAGTTCTCTTCGCACTCATTCGGATGAGGTCCGGTCAGTTCATCGGTCTTTCTTTCCTCCTTGACTCTACTTGGTTATATGGTCTTGCTCTTTGGGGGGGGCAGTGATATTGCAATGGTAGTAAGAACTTATAGATATGCCGTTTCAGTGTTCTTGGTTCCATGTAGTGTTTCATGTTTTGCGTTTCCAGCAGTTTGTCTGGCCCGGGCTTGTTGCGCCTGTGTGTTGATTTCCACATTCAAGGGGTTTTCTTCTTCTTCCTCTTCTTATCTATGTTTACATTATGTTTTTACTCTTACTTTTTTGATAGCTGCTTACTTTTATTTTATTTCTAGGGCTGTGACAACAGAATATTCTTTTCATTCTTTTGACTCTCTAGTATATATCCGACACAGTAAGACAGAGTAAATCAACCGAGAACCACATCAGTCTACATAAAAACATATAAGATATTAACGGATATCTGCTCAAGAGGCAAAACAATAAAAAGAATATGCTGTTGTCACATCCCTACATATTACTCTATATTTTACAATTATCCTTTATTTTGTTATTCTAATTATTTATTATTAATAATTAATTATACTTAATTTTATTTTTATTGTTATATTCTAGCTGATTTTCTACTTAATTTTTAAAATATTTGTCTTACTTCCCAAATATTATTTAATTTCATTAACCGTCACTTATTTACTATCTTATTTTTATTATTTTGTTATTATTTTCATTATTTTGTTATTATTTTTATTATTTTGTTATTATTTTTATTATTTTGTTATTATTTTTATTATTATTTTAACTATTATTTTTATTTTTATTTTTATTGTCATTTTATTATTATTATTATTATTATGATTTTTATTATTTTACTTTTATTATTATTATTATTTGTTATTATTATTTTTTATTTTTATTATTTTGTTATTATTAATAATATCATTATTTTTTTTTATTTTGTTATTATTATCGTTATTATTATTGTTATTATTTTTTTTATTTTATTATTATTATTATTATTATTATTATTTTGTTATTATTATTATTATTATTATTATTATTGTCAGTTCTATTTTTATTATTGTTATCATATTTTATTATAATTTTTATTATTATTATTTTTTTTTAATTTTATTATTATTATTATTATTATTATTATTATTATTATTATTATTATTATTATTATTATTATTATTATTATTATTAATGTTTTCTATTACTTTTTACCATTACTGGTATTTTTATTCTTTGATTTTAATTTTAAATTTCATCTTTGTAAATATTTCTTATTATTGGCAAGAAAACGTTACTAATAATCTGTGCACGCGGAGTTTTGATACCTTATTAATTGAAATAGATATATTTTTATATATGCAACATGTGCGCCCGTGTATGTTTGTGTGTGTGCGTCTGTTAGTGTATAAATGCGTATATTCATGTGTGCGTGTGTTTAGTTCTATGCATACCATTGCCCACCCCCTTTATTTTTAACTAAATTCTTCCCTTTTCAATATACGTTTTGTTTAGAAAAGATTTCTTGTTTTGACACCATCTCCCTCTTTCATAGATAACTCAACTACATTCAGCCTCCTTCCACATGTTATGATGCTATAATCACACTGAGCTTTTTTCGTTTTACTTTTCTTTTTCTTTTTCTTTTTCATTCTCTTAAGGTTTGATGTCAAATTCAATGTATGGCGTCTAAAATGTCACTTAACCCTCACCTCTTCCTTTTGATATTAACGTTTTGATTTAAATAAAAATATCTCTTCAATTCTTCCATTTGAGGACCAGATTTCTTCAGTGGAACACAAAGGTCAATACGTCGCCTGACGAAGAGTTATGGTCAATGTAGCGAATGTAATATTTGTTTATATAAATAAACATATTATATATATATATATATATATATATATATATATATATATATATATATATATATATATATATATATATGGTGTCCAAAAAAGAAGCTGACGGATGTTAAATTTGATTAACTTCCTCAATATTTAAGTTATGCTTACCAATTTTTAATATGTAGGTAGATGAGCCTCTCCGTGATTCATTTATATATATATATATATATATATATATATATATATATATATATATATATATATAGTAATTTATAAAATATATATGGCGATTAAGCTACACTGAATATTCTGCGTTTCATCCACTATAGGATTCGTCAGGCATAAGCTTGACGAATCCTATAGTGGATGAAATGCAGAATATTCAGTGTAGCTTAATCGCCATATATATTTTATAAATTACTAACTAGCTCTACCTACGTATTGAGCACTTTTGAAGTAAATACTTAAAGTTTACGCATAAATCTATACTTTCGTATATTAAATTTATGTGAGTAAATGAAGTAGTTATATATATATATATATATATATATATATATATATATATATATATAGTACGATATCATAGTGTACTTATTCTAATTTTATTTACACAACTTAATCTAGGGTAGGTTTTTCACAAGGTTTAATTTTAGTTATGAAAAATGATGTTAATCAAATGTCCACCATTTTCTTTTTCACACTCTTGTGCTCTTTGCAGGGCATTGTCCAGCACATCACTTAATGCTTCAGGACTTATGGCCCTAATTTCCTCCTCTATATTGTTTTTAAGGACATTTATTGTGGCTGGTTTGTTTGCGTATACTCGCTCGTTGAGGTAACCCCAAAGGAAGAAATCTACACGTGAGATCTGGCGAATTGGGTGGCCAATTTATCTCACAGCCACAAGAATTTATCTCACAGCCTCGAGAAATTATCCGGTTTCCGAATACGTCCTGGAGCAGATTAATGTTTCTCGTGCCGTATTCGCAGTTGCACCGTCCTGCTGGAACCACATTGATCAAGAGACCCCAATTTGACTTGATCTCCTTCTTACTGATATGGATGGATCCTCGGCCACACTCTCTGCTAATCTCTGACGATTCTCATCACTTCTTGCTGTACGGGGTCTACCAGATTTAGGAAGGTCACATACAGACCCTTGCTCATGAAATCGAACCACCATAGCTTTTATTGCATCGGAAGTAGGGGAATTTCTTGTGTTGAAGTTTCATCGAAATTCTCGTTAAGTTTCTGATATTGACTCATTCAACTGAAAATACAATTCTACAATATCCGCTACTCGGTAGTGTAACGACTCATGATTATCTTGGAAGGGTTACTCTAGATAATCTGGAAGAAAATAAAAGAAAAATATGAATAATTAAGAAAGTTATGAATTTTTTTAACCATCAGCTTCTTTAGGACACTCTGTGTATATATATATATATATATATATATATATATATATATATATATATATATATGTATATATATATATTGTGTACAGAAAGTTGTTAGATGAGACAAATAATTGGTACCGTCGGTTTCAAGCCCGATAATAAGGACCGTTTAAGGTACCCTTATCAAGCTCTCTTCAGCCAGATTTTTTATACATAAGAAAAATTGGATTTTTAAATTAATTTGAATTCAAATTAAAATCGACTTATATAAGGGAAAAATTTTTTCGAAATTTGATTTTAAATTTAAATAATTCAAAGTTTAAAGTTAAGGAAATCATTATCATCCGATAAATAAACGCGGGGAGTGATTTAACAAAACGAGATTTAAACGTGAACTCGCGAGGTATATATATATTTCAAACGTCCGGTTATAAAATAGACGAATATTGGCTGAAGAGAGCTTGTATAAGGATACCTTAAACGGTCCTCATTATCGGGTTTGAAACCGACGGTACCAATGATTTGTCTCATCTAACAACTTTCTGTACACAAAATATGAATACGCTCTTACATTTCAGATTTTCCTTTTAATTGAGCACTCTGCTGGATTTCTTTTTCCAAAAAAACTAATCATAATATATATATATATATATATATATATATGTATATATATACACATATATATACATATATATACATATATATATGCATATATATACACATATATATACATGTATATACATATATATACACATATATACACACATATATGTATACATATATATACACACATATATACACATATATATGTTTACACACACACATATATATATATTATATTGTATTTTATGTTATTATATTATGGTTGTATCGGTCTGTTTCCTACATGAAAATTTAATGAAACTCACGTGATTGTTAAAGTACTCAATTCAGGGCAGAGTTTATTATACAAACATTACTGGATACGCATGTGCATACATTTTTCAATGGAATCCCAACACCTCCCTCCATCCTATGCTAACATTCACAAAGTATACGCCCTACTCCATTCCAGAACGTTAACCACACCCAAATATCTTATAAAACTTATGTAATTTTGATTCCCGTTAAAATATTGATTCTTTTTTTTTTAGTCTGATGAGGAATTAGAATTCCACTGAAACATGTATGCACATATGTAACCAATAATATTTGTATAATAAATAGACTAAATATATATATAAGTATTATAGAGGAATAAAATAGACAATATATCATAAAAATAAGTATAGAAATAGAATGTAGAAAAGACAGAATAGAAAATCGATTAAGCACAGTAAGAAACAAAAAATGAAAAACTAGGAGAATGGGTCGGTTTCTTTGGTTAAGCCATTCGTTGTCCGTACGAAAATGGCCACAACGTTTATATATATATATATATATATATATATATATATATATATATATATATATATATATATATATATATATATATTTCTAGCTGAGTTAAATTATTTTTCCATTCTATCTTTGACACATACACACACATACATATATGTGTATGTGTGCGTGTGCGTGTGTGTGTGTGTATGTGTTTGTGTGTGTGTGTATATACGAATGTGAACGAATGTCAATTTGGAAGTATATTGGTGTCGATTATAGAGAGATGAACTGTCATGGACGTCTGTCAAGTGCAGTGTCCTGGACAACTGCACCCTTGAACCGTCGATTGTGTGTTTAGGGCTACCGTTGTTGTTAAGCGACCGGGTCGGGCAGTTTCCGGTCAGTGAAGGCAGGCCAAGTGCTCTTTTGACACTGCAATCTACTCGTTTTTTCCGGGTTAATCGAACACATCGACTACAGCTGATGACCAACTCGAACAAGTTCATCGACAAAAGAGAAAGTGCTTTATTTTTATTTCCTTTTTTCTTCTTATGTTGGTCAAAGAAAAGAAATGTCTCCACCTCAGGAGATAATGGCGGTGATAGGGAGATGCCGTGTCTCTAAATATCAGTTTTCCTAAAATTGGTGAAATTAATGTGTTGCTGCTGATCGCTTAAGACATTTCTGTTAATAATATTCTAAAACTGAGGGTGTACGGTTAATCTCTGTATGCGTGTCTCACTACGAGTTAGACACAAATAAAACCTACACAAAATTTTCTGCTTTTCACCATCGTGCGGATTCGTCAGGCTATTGTGACGTGGAAAATCCTGTGTAGCTTAATTGTCATAACTATAGTTTCAAAACTTACTAACAAGTAAATACTAAAAATAGATGCATAAAATATACGTAGGTACCTAAAATAATACCTATCTTTACTATTATGTAAAAAGAACTTTGTATGTGCGTGTGTATGTGTGTGTATGTGTGTGTAAGTTTGTTCCTTATGAACTCCTAAACGGATGGTACTTTATGTGTCTGTCAGTGTTTTTAGACAGGTTTTGTATCGGAATGTCTTCGATAAGTATCGATAATCGAAAATATCCGATGAGAGAAAAATAGGCGATTTTGACAGTTAACGGTTAATACAGCCAACATCACTAATGCATTTGAAAAGTTTTATTACTGCACAAGCGGAAAAGTATGGCATGTAGAATCACTAGTAGGATCTTTGATATGACAGGGGCGCGTTCGGAATGAACATTTCTGTTTAGAACACAATTGAACCATGATACTTTATATTTGCACTTTAATTTTAATTCAAACCATTATATAAAGAAAAATTTATAAATCAAACGGTAGGTTCTCAACAATGCAATGTAAACTACAATATACTGTGGATTGAGTAACTGCAGTAGGATTGAAAAATAGGCGATTTTACCGATTTCGATGACAAGAAAATATGGGAAGGTGAAATATTCGTTAATCTTCATTCATTCCCTGACAAGCTCGGATCTCCCTGCTAGTATGCACATATATACATATGTATGCAAACACACACACACACACACATATGTTTGTGTGTATGTGTGTGTATGTGTGCGTGTGTGGAAATATGTTTCTCCAATTATATTCCACCTTTTATTTATACCAACCCTTCAATTTATGAAGCTGAATGTAATTACAGAGCATATAAAATAAAATTTATAGGTATACAAAATTTAAGTTTAATCAACAAATGTTATTACCGGAAATCAATAAATGTAGTAATTAGTTTCGTATAAAAATAAATATAAATACATATGTTATAGTTTTTATAGTTATCAATATTATCTAAGTAAATATATATAGAGACTAATTATAAATAATGAATAAATAAACTATGAAATAAAACAGTTTTATTAATGTATATCAAAATGAATACAATTTATTATTACGGCAATTTAAATTTGGTGATTTTAGTTGAAAATTCAAAGATGGCGTAATAAAAAGAAAAAATGAATTTCGGTCCCAACTTTCGGATTTTGTAATCATGCCGATATGGATTATGTTCTTTTTAAATTGATACGTGCATTTTCTTCTGATGAGTGCAGGGCAAAATAAATTCATTGATTGATATAATAATTGAATGAATGATTCTACACTATGAAACAGGTGTTGCCAAAAATTGTGCATGCCAAACATACTTAGAGTAATAAATGTTAAGATGGTCAAAATCTTGAAATTTGGAATGTAGGCTTTTGTCATTAATTTGTTATATATATATATATATATATATATATATATATATATATATATATATATATCGCTTTAAATAAGGTCGGGAAGACTCTAGGGGACCCTTTCATCAACAAGCTCATCAGGAGTCAATCGTTGAATTTCTATCAAGTGTAAAACAAATGTCACGCAAGAGCGAAGACTTAAGTGAGGATTATTTATAAAATTATAACGAATGGATGAAAAAAATAATTATATATATATATATATATATATATATATATATATATATATATATATATATAATTAAATGAAGGGCGAATGGGATTACGAGTAAAAAAATACGAGTAAATTATACGTTGTAGAATATATACAATTGTATAAAATATATGTACAAAATGGGATATGTGGGGAAGTTAAAATTTAAAATATATCCCCAAATAAGTCCAAAGATTTTACGAATTCTTTCTGTCGACAGAGAGAGGGCCTGCGTTAGAGGATAGAGACTGACTCCAGAATCCTCAAGTGATTCGAAAAGTCAGCCCGGTGTAAAATCCTAAACCAGTCCATTTTATATGCATTGGCGCACGCTGGATTTTCAGCGAGATGCTGACCAAGGTGAACGAGTGGTGACGAGGTTTACCTAGTCTGAGTCTTGCTATTTGTGATGTAAGGTAAACCACGCTTCACAACTGAAGGAAATGCAGACTTAACACGATAAACCAAGCGAAGAGCAACAGTTGGGAAACAATTTGATACAGACTTAATAACAAGTCTACCCAAGCACTGACCAGGGTCACCAATCCAAGGGATTTTTAAATAAACAAGACACTTGGAAGGACCAAAGACTGTAAGAGAATTGTGACGTTTAACTTTATTATAAATATTATCAACCAATTTTTCCGGATAACCATTGTGAATAAAAATGTCTTTAATCTTCTTTAATCCACAATCCAGTTTACTAGAAGAAAGGATTCTAAGGGCTCTATACACTAATGTCTGAATGAGCCCTATTTTTCTTGGAGTAGGGACGAATGAACGCCAATTTGTGTAAAGGCCGGTAAATGTTGGCTTACGATAAACAGTCGTAAGAAAAGAGTTTTTACCACGTTCAATTAAAACATCAAGAAAGGGCAAGCAACCATCATTCTCATCCTTCATAGTAAATGTTAATGATTTTTGGAGGGAATTAAGTTTATCGAAAAAAGCTAATACCTCGTTTTCTGAGGCAAAAGCTGCAATGGTGTCGTCGACGTATCTAAACTATATCGATGGTTTCGATATACTGTTAAATAGTGCAAACTCATAATATCCCACAAAATATCGGCTAATGCCGGGCCCAGAGGGCTTTCCATCTGAACCCCATCACTCTGACTATACATGATATTATCAAAACTGAATTCTACAGCTTTAGTAAAGATTAATAGGAGTTCAACAAATATTTCTCTAGGGAAGTGCGGGGGGTTAAATCACTGTTGTAAAGGGAGTCAACACAAATATCTATAGTCTCTTGTAGCGGGACATTGGTAAATAAACTGGATACGTCGAAAGAATACATAAAGCTTTCTTAACACCGGGTTCCAATTCGTGTAAGTAATCAACCAATCTAAATGAGTCACTAATACAATGTTTAGTGTATAGAGCCTGAACTGGTTCTATAATGGTTAAAAGCCATTGAGCTAAGGAGTGCTGGGCAGACTCCGCCATAGACAAAATAGGTCTAAGCGGAATACGTTCTGTGTGGATTTTAGGAAGGCTATATAGTCTTGGTCTCAGAGAGCCAGAAGACTATATGGCCTTCCTAAAATCTACAAAGGTATTCCAATATACACTGTGTGTCAAATTATTAACGAGATCATTTTTTTACCAGTTTCAGAAACTTACCGGTAGTTTCGTATCAAAAGCTTCGGAAACGTTGGCAATGCTGAGTTGCGCGTACTATGAAACTTCCGTACTGTTCCGCGCAATGTAAACAACTTCCCATCGTAATCTCTGAAACCAGGGTATTTGAGGTGTGTCAAATTATTAACAAGGCAGTTTGTTTCGTCAATAAAATGGGTCGTAAAGGTTGATTGAGTAGTTCTAAAAAGAGTCCTATTACAGAACTTCTAGAAAAAGTTAAAACTACCCTCGAAATAGCGAAAATGAAGGTACCATCAAACCTTTAAGAACTTTGTCAAAGACCCTACAAATGTACGTAAAAGAGCTGATAAAGGTAAATCTAGAGTTGTTTCATGTCGTTCTCTACTCAAAATTAAACGTGAAGTTGTTAAGAACGCTGGGCAGAGAAGTCAAGAAGTCTTTGACCAAGCCAGATTAAAGAATGTCTCCAAAAGTATTCGAAGTTGCCTTCTGAAATAAGTGGCAAAGTTTGTTAAGCCGTGGCAAAACCTCGATTAAAGCAACATCACATACAAAACCGATAGAAATGGGCAGAGGACAACATGAAAACGAATTTTTCCAAAGTTTTGTTCACGGATGAAGTGCGTGTCACTCTTGATAGCCCAGATGGCTGGAGCAAGGGATTGGTTCTAGATGGACTACCTCGTCATCAGCGTTTAAGGCGCCAACAAGGTGATAGTGGGATAATGATTTGGGATGGGATTATCAGAGGTACTTTAGTTGACCCATGAAGAGTCCCAGAAAGCGAAAAAATGATGTCAAATGCTTACATAGCTTTTCTGAAGGTACACTTTAAACCATGGCTGAAGAAGCAAAGGTTGACGTTCAGAAGAACCATTATTTTTATGCAAGATAATGCTCCTTCGCATGCAGCAAATAAAAGCAAAGAGTATTTGCAACAACTGACGTTCTCTGGGCGACGGAAGATGGAGTGGTCTGCGAATTCACCAGATTTGAACTCAATTGAGAACCTTTGGAGTATCATGAAGTGACGCTTCTATGCAAGTGGACGCCAATTTAAGAGCGAAGATGTGTTATGGGATGCTCTCCAAGAGGTATCGCGAGGAATAACTGTTGACACAATCACAAATTTGACTAATTCTGTGGACCAATGTCTTTTACAAGTCATTCATAAAAAAAGAATCGCATATGTCCTACTAATTATGTCAACGTAGAAATTGCTATGTAGTTAATGTGTGTTGCAATGTTTGAATATTATTTCAATAAACAAATTATGGGTATATTGTGTTTTTTCTCAACCTCGTTAATAACTTGACACACTGAAATCAACAGATATTCCTATCTTTTGCCATAGTTACGCTAATACTGCTTTAAATACTTTTATTTTCGGACTGGAGTATATATATATATAAGTGTGTGTGTGTAATATTAATATTTATATATTATTATATTATATATTATATTATTAATAAATATGATGACAATAGGAAGTAGAGCTTGACAGAAGAAGCACAAATTAAAATTGTAAATTAAAATTTACATATAAAATTTATTTTTCGATAGAATACCTAAAAAAATGGTGTCCACTACGAGCAGGAAAAATCATGAGTCTATAATGAACTTCTTATATTTTATATTTTATTATATACTACGTTCCACAATCACAATTAATACAAAACTATCAGCTCTATTTACTAGTTCTATTTGCCGTAATTTTATTTGATGCTAATATTCTGCCTTTTTGCAATATACTTTTACAAAGCATGGATCATTGGGTTATTGAAACAATCCCAGAAACACGACAGAATATATCTAATGATTTTACATCTACGAAAAGCCCAGATATTTGGACCAACATGTTGACGAAATCCATTTAATAAGTTCCATGTAGAATGCAGTTTAATGAGTACTACTCTACTGCGAAGAACGATAATTACGATTCCGAAAAGTTCGCCTCGGTGAACGTAAAGATAGAGAAAGCGTATAAAAGATAAGAAAGAAAATAATGAATCTTTGTCGAAATAAATTTGAAATTAAATGCCTGAAGCTGTCAATAAGAATGTTACTTATTAATAGGCTCGACATAAGAAAGTAAATAAGATAATCTTAAGTGAACAAAAAAAAACAGCAGTTTCATACATATAGATATATATGTGTAGATGTATATGCATAGATAATAATATATACAAATATATATATACATGTGTACATATATAAGTGCATGTATATATAATTATGTACGCGGTGTATAAATATACGTATGCAAATGAATATCTGTATAAATGTGTGTGTATAAATATATGCTTGTTACGTATATATAAATAATTACGTATACATGTATATGCTAATATATTTCAGTATAATTTATAAATGCATAAATATATACATAAATACATATACGAGTAGGAAAATAAATAAATATATATATATATATATATATATATATATATATATATATATATATATATATATATAAAGAGATAGAGACAGAGATAGTAATAGTTTAACATCGGAAATCACAAATAGTATTACTATCTAAAAGATATATGTTTATTTAATGGATCCAGTAAAGTCCTTGTCTTGTCACATTTCACTTCTTTCCGGAAATTCCAGAATAATATGTTTTTCAGAAATAGAAATAACGAAAAATTCTAGTAATTTGCGAAAAAGTGTGTTCTTCCAAAAAAAAAACGTTCCAAAATTTGCGAAATATACTAAAATAATTTTCAATTATTACTTAATATTTACATATATATACATATATATATATATATATATATAGAGAGAGAGAGAGAGAGGGGGAGGGGAGAGAGAGATAAAAAGGAACAAACCGAATAATGTGTTTATCAACGTTTCGTCTTTATTCCGAGACTTTCTCTGAATGAAGTAAATTTAGAAAACAAAACAAGTAGAAATATTTGAAAATATATTTTTGATGTAATGAAACATGACTTTCATATTATTTTTTTTTTTGAACAAATATGTCCGTTATAATTCAAATATTGATATGAAATGGGTGTCTTTTTGTTATGTAATTTATTGATTGAGATATACGAGGTGCATGCAATAAGTAATACACCTGACTCACTTTCCATAGTAGTAGAGCAACGAAAATTGGCAAACTAGATCACTCAACTCCTTTTGGGAAAATGGATGTGGACATCATCTTCAGAAATCAATTCTTCTTCTTCTTCTTCTTCTTCTTCTTCTTCTTCTTCTTCACGTGCTTTAAAACTGGAGGTCTCTTCGTCACTAATATCCGGAAGTTCTCTGAGGATAGGCACTGAAATTTCATCACAATGAACTGATTCAGCATACTAGAGGCTAACCCGGTTTTTTCTGTTGATCCCCGTCAAATCATCAGTGCAGAAGTAGCAGTCAGTGACATAGTTTGTCGGATTTCCTCCAAACCATGGGAATTCCTAAGTTCAGACTCCTCTTGCCACCAACGCAGAGTCTCTGTGCATGCCTTGCGCACCATGTGTGGCGCCTAAACTTTATCCTGGTCACTAAGTTCAACACCAAAATAAGCATTGTAAACAAGCCTTATGTAACTTGGAACTGGTTTCCTATTTGGAGGAATGGTTTGGTTTCCACATATGTAACAGAACACGTCGACCTTATTTCTTCACGATCTTCTGAAAGAAGTCATCTCATTCACCTCAAAACAAAAATAGATACACAGACGATGAGAATACACACAAAAATCAAAAGCATCAACGAACACGTTTCCATCACATTCTAGTATATAAATACTAGAACCATACATGTCTGAAGACGGGCGTAATTAATTTCCCAAGTAGGCAGTTTTCCACCATTTTCGATAGTAAAGTTTGCATGGACAATCCTTATACCATTAGAATCGTATCGGATGGGTAACCCGGATCAAATTGACTGTTTACCTTCACAGGTTTCTATCTTCATTAAGAAGATTTTGTAAGTTTTAAGTCTTATTCTATTTTTCATAAAAGTCTATGAAATCATATTGATTTTTTAAAAAATGTTCACATTTTTAGGCTTAAAATTAAGGGACTTTAGAAGAAATAAAAATTAGTTGAATTTTTTATTCATTTTTTTGTAATGGCTGTGGATATTTAATACATATATATTTGAATTTTAAAAATGGAAAGCTGTGTCTACCTCATGACTCCTAAAAATACTCTAAAAGAAATTAAATTTTAAAAATATTTTTTAATTACATTTTCACCCCAAACAAGGCACATTGCCACTTTGGTGTAGGGGGCTACTATCAGGGGCAGCAACTACTGGGGCCCTATGTTGGGATTTGGGCAGCAAGATGTCGGTTCACGTTACACTTGAACCTCTGCATGTCAGTACAGTTAGGGAAGCATGGACCTGGAATGGAATTCCAGAGTCTAGCGGTTCTAGGGAAGAAACTACTGGAGTAGAAAGATCTTTTACATCTAGGGATCTCTACTGTTTAGGGGTGGGATTTAGCTGCCTGTCGGGTTTGTCGAGGGTGTCTACGTCGTGGAGGCACAAGTGTCTGCAGTTCGCCAGAGCATTCACCATTAAAGTACTTGTAGAACAGGCAGAGGGATGCAACGTTTCGTCGATGGGACAGAGGCTGAAGCTTAGATGACAGTTCAGGGCCTATCAGATTGGCGATTCCCTTTTGAACCTTGTCTAGGAGCGAGAGACTAGCAGCAGATGCACCAGCCCAAATGTGACAACAATACTCCATACATGGGCGAATGGTTGCCTTATAGAGGTACAGAATACTTTCAGGTGTCAGTAGTTTTCTAGCACAGTAGAGAGAGCCTGCCTTTTTCGCAGCGGCCCTGGCAATGTTTTCAATATAATTGTTCCAACTCATGTTTCCTGTGAAGGTTAGGCCAAGCAGTTTGAAAGATGTGCTCTCAGACAGGGAGTCACTGGCCATTGCTATTGGTGGCATTTATTAATGAATGTCTAACACTTATTATTAAATATTGCAACACATTCAGAAACATCTGAATTTTTACAAATAGCTTCAACCGTTTTTTGTGTGGAACTAAATTAAAATAAATATAGCTCACGTCACCCCCAAAGCTCTGAGGCTTAGATCACTTCATTAGTTTAGCTGCGGATTCTGTTATATAAAGGTATATAAATATATACATAATAAAAAGACCTCTGAATCATATTTGTTATAATGTGACATGATGCGGACCAAGGGATGCCGAGTGACCTTGCTAGTCGACACGAATTCAGAGAAATTCGCACGGCTGAATTCTAATGATGATGATGATGATGGTTTGATGTTGTTTAAACAGAAATGTCTATGGGATTTTGTCAGAGAGAGAAAAAAAACAAATAATTGTTCTTATCTTATTGTTGGAAATCCATTAACAACGAAAAGGTTGTTTTGGGCCTTCTGTTGAACGATATGAAGAAATCCAGATTCTTAAGCTGACAGCTTGGGGTGGGAATCGGGGGTGAGGAGTCGCCGCCAGGAATTGTCGACCTGGGAGTGACTAATAGCTCCTAATAAGGAACACCTCAGTGCAATGAGGGTTAAAAATGGGGATAGATAAAGCCGAAAGGCGGAGTAGAAATCAGGGAAACAGAGAGAGGGAGAGGAAAGGAAAGAAAGAAAAAATAACTCCAAAAAGGTGGACGGAGGAATTACTGATTTGATAAAAACAAAACACTTGGCTAATTGGTGTCTTTTTTCGCTGATCCTTTCCCGTGGACTGACGGTAGATGAAGAACGGAGAACTTGGTAAAAGAAACAAAACTGCCAGCCCCCTAAGTTGCATGACTAGGCCAGTGTGGAACTATTATTTGTAAAAACAAAGACAATAATCAATTCTGTGTTTGACTTTCCGTTGTGAATGCAATATATTTCTCCGATAGCCCAGGTGACGGTTGGAAGCTGATTTGAAAGCAGAACCGGAAGGAGACCGACGAATTCGACCACTAGATGAAACCACGGGTAACGCCACAGGTATCGGCTACAGGTGCATTTCAATCACGAGCCTATGCACCTGAGCTGAGCTGCACTGGAGGGGTTACAATAATATTGAGCAATACTCAATATTTTCTTAACTACTTTAGTTACTTCATTTATTTATTAGCATTACATTTTTATACGTTTATCTTGCGCTGTTACTAGTGTTGAATAATTAACATTGTTAAAAGTAAATTAGTTATTATCGATCTATCTGTCTAACTATCGATTTATCTATCTAATCAATGATATTTTTAAAATAGTTTATATTGGGAATTATTTATTGTTTATAGAATAAAGTGTAGCAATGGGTTTTAGCTAAGAATGTTTACATACATTAGATAGGTCAAATACAAACAAAATAACCTTGGGGAGGCAGACGCGACGGAAAGGTCATGGTAAGGGGAGGTGTCTTCTAATTGGTTACGTCACCGGAACTGAGGTCAAGAGGTCGGGAAGTTTTGAGTCGGGAGTTGAAGTTTGGTCACGAGAGTGAACAGACAGAAGAGTTGGAGCTTGGTCACGAGAGTGAACAGACGGCCAGGAAGCGTGGCTGGGTAGAACAAACATGTAGACAAGAAAAGCAGACTCTTTGTGAAGACTATTTGAGACAACTGAAATAAATTTATATTTTGAAAATATAAAGTGTTGTTCTGTGGTTTCACAAAAGAAGGAAGAACAGATGTCTCAATTGGATGGTGTTGGTCATTCCATGTTTCATCACGGAGCTCAGCAGGGAGATAAAAGAACTCTTGAAGAAAGAAAAGTATGAAGCATATATTATTCTTCTTATAAAAATTATACGTTATGTAATATGAACTGTAATATATACTCGTGTGATAACTGTCTGATACAACATGACACAGTTTACACGTCGAAATCATATCCTCTGACTAAACAATAATGCATACAATTTATACGTTTATATCGAATCCCGTTATACGAACAAAATAATATCCCACCTCACTATTTAATATGACTGTTATAATATTTCTCTCAGTACAATTTTTTTTAGTATTTCGCACCTGATTATTTAATACTAGTAATAATAAATCTCTCCAGTCTAATCCATATTTTACATAAAAAGAGTGGAAACTAAACAAAGCGCCACAAAAACAGAGCGGGAAGCTCGAAAATTGGGGTTATAATCCAAAAATGATATCAAATGATATATGACAAATATATCCCATGTCCTGTATGAGGGACTATTGCTTTTTTTGCTTCGTGAACGTCGATTTATTTTAGAAGCAGTCGTATTATTTTGCTTTGTCAGTGATGAGGTATTCTCTAATCGCGTCTGATTATTTTTCGTCTTTATTTATTGATATTCTGCATTTTTTTTTTATATCGAATCGAGATCTACAGACAATTAGAATTAAAACAATAAAAACAAAAAGCAAATAAAAAGCAAACAGAAAACAATGACAGCGATTAGTTTGGATCAAACAAATGTAAAATTGAATTGTTTTATCTTCCGTTTGATGAATGACAAACTGTTTTAATTGTAAATCGTCTTTTTTTAAGAAACTTTCACCATTGACGAATAATGGAAAGCAGAGAAAAGGAAACGTTTGAATGAGGCTAATTAAAAGTGAAATTCACACAGTCAATCAAATACACACATATGTACTGTATACATGTATATAATATAATTTATATGATAAATGCATATATTTATAAATATGTATAATGTATATAATAATAATAACATATATAAATATATATATATATACAAAAAATTATAATAAGTGATATAGAACGAATTTTATAAAGTTTTCCCTTAGAATATATAAAAGTTTAGTCATTCAATAAATTAAACATTTATGACGTGAAATGGTTAAGAAGTATATATATATATATATATATATATATATATATATATATATATATATATATATATATATATATATAATTATTTCCACATCCCAAAGAACGCCGCGGTCTACAAGAGCCATGCCAGCCAACGAACCGGAAGCCTTAGACTCCGGTTCGTTGGCTGGCATTGCTCTTGTAGGCTACGGCGTTCTTTGGGCTGTGGAAATAATTATATAATCTCTATATGTGGAAATAATTATATAATGCCTATATATATATATATATATATATATATATATATATATATATACATAATCCACACTAACACCGACTACACATATAAAACTATTCTGGTAAAATCAAATGCATTATAATTATAGAGTAGATGAAAATGTATTAAAAATATTATTAATAAAAACCTTCAACCCATAAACTTTAACAAAAAATAAAATTGACCATTTACTATAAAAAATCTTAAAACCTCTAACTTGATTATAACTAATAACCTACACTGTCTCGCTTGTCAGGACTAACTTAGTTTATGAATTCAGCTGCCATTTGAGAGACTGTATCTCCAACAATAAATGCGAAAGCATATACATAGGTTTGACTACCACCACTTTGTCGAGAAGATTAGCCATGCATCGCCCCGAAAACAGTGCTATATTTAACCACATTCAACATTCAATATTTCTGTCCCTTGTCCCAATTTAGGGAGATTTTAGTTAACAACACATTTATACTTGAACAGACAACTACTAACCGAAAACTGAAATACTAGAAGCATTATTAATAAAAACTAATAAACCTACTATCAATTAAATAAACTTTACCAATAATAGTAAGATCCTGAAATGTTTTTAAAGGTATTAAAATAATTAACTAATAAAATACACATTTTAAATAAACAGAAATTTATATAAATTGTTCAAAACATGATGATTAAATAAACCAGTTTCTGCCAGAAGTGAAGACCAGTATTCGGAAATTGGAAGTAATAAAAATAAAGTTAATAGACAAAAGCGTCTATTTTATTTAATGAGATATGTTTAAGAGAAAAAATGCTGCCTAAATACACACACACACACGCACACACAAACACACACACACACACACATATATATATATATATATATATATATATATATATATATATATATATATATATATATAGGCATCCACAGACAGGTTGTTCTGCTGAATAACAGATTTACAGTGTTAGTAGACTAGCAACTGTCTCAAGCTAGGATTGGAACTTGACTGCCTAGAAGACAGTCGGCGATTCTAACCGTTACACTATTTTGCCTGCTGCTAACTAAGTAGGTAACATTATAATGATTAAACATTGTCCAAACACCTTAAGCTCGATTTGTTTATAGAAAAAGCATTACATTGTATGCTAGTGATATTTGTTTTTTCACTCACCAATATGCTCAACTCAAGATGGGGAATATTTTATAGTCATCCACAGACAAGCTGTTACACACACACACACACACACACACACACACACATATATATATATATATATATATATATATATATATATATATAATATAAAGCTGAATGTCTGTGTATGTATGTGTGTGTGTCTGGTCACGAATAGACTCCTATATGGTAGACTATTTTAAAAAACTGATTACATATAATGATAGAAGTTGTATCGAGACACAGGAATGGGTATGTTTGATCTGGCAGAACAGTGGTTCATTAAGATTGTGTGGTCTGCGTTCGCGCCTGGTCCACAAAGTATGGAAATAAAAACAATTAAAAATTTAAAAAAAACGTTTACAAGTGTTTTTGATATAGATGTACATAAGAATACTTTGATAAGTATGTTTTAACTTGAATGGGGATGGTATAATATAGTTGTGGGGTCGGCGTTCGCGCCTGGCCTCTATAGAATGAAAATAGGCACACACTTTAATAAATACTTTTCATATCTATCTGCGTAAGTATACTTTGATAATTATGTTTCAGTTTGAAGAAATATGGTATAATAAAATTATGGGGTGTTCGTTTGCGCCTGACCTCCATAGAATGAAAATATATCACAAAGTTTAACAAGGTTTTTTTAATATAGATCCACAGAATATTGTGATAAGTGTTTCAGTAGGAACAGGCATGGTAATAAATTATGGGGTTTATCTATTTTATTTTTACTTTCATCATATTTTGCTTTGGTTTTGATACCCCCAAATTCGAAGTTATCTCTTTACACCCCTGCCTTTTGATAACCTATCATACTTTCATAAATCAGAGTCCATTTTCTGTAGGCTGTTTTTTAACCCAGTCAACGACAGGTACTTTTGCTAGTATATATATAGTCGCAGCAAATCATTATTCAATTCATGTCTGATTGAACCCGACAGAGTTATTCTTTTTTCTGATTTTCTTGGATACCTTTTCCATTTGCTGAGCGGTCTTTCTTATTTCAGCATGTTGTATAAAATTTAAGTTTCTACAAAACTTATTCATCGTTTTTCCTATAATTTAAGCAGTACCAAATAGGGTTTTATTTTTTCATGATATAATATAGATTTTCACTTTTGCTCTTTTATTTGTAACACGATGAAGACTCCTAAATTCCCGCCGGTACGTGTGTGTAGTTCTAGGTGGTTCCGATTTTTGAACACCCAAAAAAGTTTAGTAGCGTGGCTTTGATCGCCTATCCAATGAGAGAGTTTGACGCGTGATTCCTGTTATTCCTTGCTTCACCGGTGGTCCATAAGTAAAAGAACAAAAAAAAAAAAAAAAAATAGGAAGAAAAAAAAACAAAGGAAACAACTCAAAGTCTCCAGGGAAATAGGAGTACCACGGGCAATAGTCTGAAACCGGCGTCAGGTTTGCTGTTCTTTTTCTGCTTGCTGGCTCCTAAAGACATTAACTCAAATAGATTATGCTCGTGTGGTATTTGAATCACGAATTCCGTAGGCAACCTATCGAATAAAACTCCAGTCGTCAATTCCTGTTTTTATAAGGATTATATTATTAAATAATCTCTTACGGTATTTGCTATTATACAGTGAAGTTAAATGCATTTTTTTTCAACAACGCAGAGATTTACAGTCGTGTAAACAGTTCGCTCCAAAAAAAACACTTGCGACACACAATTCCCCCCCCTTTTCTCTTTTCTTCTTTTCTCTCTGTCTCTCTGTCTGCCTGCTGTCTCTCTCTCTCTTTCTGTCTCTCTCTCTCTCTCGGTCAGTGAGCGCAGGGCGTGTAGCGTCAATGGGGGGGGGGCACTTAGACTCAACTCCTTACAACAACCGCTCTTTACTGAACTGCCAAAACTCGCTCTCATACACCTTCTTATAGGAAGGTAGCGGGGAAAGGCTGACGAGGTCTAAGGTTTTATTCAGCCAATCAATCTCCCCAGCGTCAAAATGGAATTCGCACTGATTGGCCAATTTGGTAAAATTACTTGTGTATATTAAGTAATTTTCCATCAAAAGTTTCTCACACAGAACAAACTTTGAAACCTTGTCCCCGGATTTACATCCACTTTGGCAAAAATCGGTACAATAACTCACTACCATCTTACATGGTTTGATTAGCGAAACATTATTAGTATGAAAATATTATTATTCAACTTAAATTAGTTCAGCGGAAGTATTTTTTCCTTATTTTGGTTGGAGTCACCAACCACACAAATGGAACCAGCAGAGCAACTGGGAATTAACCGGGGTTATTTACATTAAAAAGCTTTAACCTAGCTCAATTTGTAACCGTTAATGATGTACATTTTTACCACCGCAGGTGGTGTGGCGACATATCAAATGATATATTTGCGTAAAATTCACATTTGAATTTAAACCTATTTCCATAAAAAGGTTCGACAATTTTCTTAGATTTTAGTGGCTTCGGTCGTTCGATTTTATTCCATGTAACGAGACAGTCTCAATAAGTTTCCAGACTTTTTTGTACAGGCATTTAAAATTGCTAGGACATGAAGACAAAAACGCAGAATTCCCAATTGAAGTCTGCTGGCTCTCCAAGATCCAAGAAAGTCAGATACAGCAAATCCATCAATAAACTTATGATAGTCTTTGTTTTTGACAGCACATGCATGACCTACATGAACTGGGTTCCCAATGAACAGACGGTCAACAGGGAATACTATATTGAGGATGTAAGGGAGTTTATAAAGAGATTCTGACGGAAGAGACCAGCACTCTTCCAATCCGGTAAGTGGCATTTCCACCAGGACATTGCACCAGTCCACAACTCCAACTCTGTCAGAGACTATTTGACCAAGATGAGCACCAAGACAGTTCCTCCCCATCATATAGTCCATACCTTACTCCTTGTAACTTTTGGTTATTCCCTAAGCTCAAGGAAAACCTTAGAGACTGTTATTATGAGACAATTGAGGGGATGAAAAAGGTTGTGACGAGGATCATTGATACGCTCACAATAGGACTTCCATGAGCCCTTTCAATAGGTTTTGGAACCGTAAAACAAGTGCATTGCAGCCGGAGGAGATTATTTCGAAACGAACAAGAGTTTTATATATATACTATCAATAGAAGTGGCCATGCGAAAAGGTCTGGAAACTAATTTAAGGCAACTCTGACGTCATCGTTTAGGTATAAGTTACTTCCAGTATCTAGAATGCAGCTTACCGTTCGGCCGTTTATTTTGCTGTTTATATATTTACTTTTTCTTTTTAAAGTTTGTCGGATCAGTTTTAAATCCAGTATCATTTATCCTTTTAGGCTTCTGCTATTTTTTCCTTCTTGCGTACAGTCGTTTTATGTCCGTTTCGGATACATTCATGACGTAATTTATTTTTGAAACAGTAGTCACTTGTAAAATGATTTTATTTTCATTACATGCTTTGCACTATTTCTTTTTTATTGTGGACGCGTTATTTCAATATTTGCCTTTGTGTAATTTTTTCCGTTTCTTTTTTTACATTTCTCAGTAAAATTTTTGTAAGTTTTTTTTCTGTATCTTGTTCCATAATTGACAGCATTCTCGAACGTGATTTATATGTCTATAAAAGTGAGAATGTGTGTGAAGACAACTCTCAACCTATATACTCTAAGAATTTTAGACCTACAGACTTGAAATTTAGTATATAGGGAAATCAGACATGTGGAAATATGTATTCATCCGGAAAAAGAGTTGCAATGAAGTCAAAATTAAAAACTGGTTCGTGGGGTCATCGAATTTTTATGTTTACTGTTTCACGAATGCGCATGCGTAAATCGTTAAATTACAGATTTCTTATTTTAAGAATAAGTAGATTTCAAAACACTTTTTATGATTGTGGCATGCTGGACTAATGGATATCGTACTTCATTCACTGTCTCACGGTTTTGGTTTCGATCTCAATTCCAGTATTTTTTTTTTTACTTAGCGAACTGTTTAGAAACAACATAATACTCAGTCTCAGTTTCTGTATATATTAAAATATAATGTTTATGCGCATTTTCGACCAAGCAACACCGGGCAAAGCCGGGCAAAGCCGGGCAACTGCTAGTTGTTTATGTTTTGCTGCAATTAATCCCTGAACAAATATTAGACATTTAAACATATCTTCCTTATTTTATTTTATCTATAATATACAAATCTCACCTGTATGTTTAAATGTATGTATGTCTGCCTAAAACTTTCGATTTCGGATTTTCACAAGATCGATATCGTTTTGAATCCCAGCCCTTCGGACGACAAATATCGAAAAATTGGCTAAAAACATTAACTTCTTCACCCCCAACTGGGCACTTTTCTACAGATATTCGCCGATATTTTCGAAAGTCATCCCCCTCTTTTTGATTAATTAGCCTTAATTTTAACCTACGTCACTTCCGGTTTGGTGATAGGTGCAACAGCAAAGACGTCACGTTTTGTTTCCACGTCTCCCCCTTCACGGTACGGGTTCGAGCCAGCTTTCCTACAACTACTTTTTTTTTTGCTCAACACACATCTCCAAACACCCGGGCAACGCCAAGCACACAGGCTAGTCTTGCATAATGTTAACTGCGAATTTACTTTTCCGGCGAATGTAAAAAGTCCCCGTTTTCTTCATTGGCAACATTTATGCGTTTATAACGTGTGTGAAACAAAATGTCACGTTTGCTAAATATTTTCGTTGATGCTTCAATTGTTTTTCTTGACGACATATCCTCCGTTTTATTTTTTTTTTCTTGTTTTGTTGGGTTTTTTTTTTCAGCAGTATGACATTCATGTACTTTGTAATTTCCTGAGTATCTAATTTTTATAATGACAATATAATTTTTTCTTTGTCAAACCACAACTGACATCTTTTCGAAAAAATTGTTTTGTACTTGATGAAGTACACAAGAAAAGTTACACCGTCCGTCGGTTTGTAATAAAATTCCCAGAGAGAATTAGTAATCCCTTCTGCTGAAAAATAATAATGCGCCTTCACTTTCGTCTACTTGCTTTTTTAAGACATTTTACAGGTTTTCTTGTTTAAATGTTGCTTTTATAAGTCTTACTGCTGCTGTTGTTGTTATAATTTAATTTTTTGTTGGTAGTGTTGTTCTTTGTATTAAAATTACAATAATTCGATTTGTTTTTAAATCGATTTATTTTGCTATCACAATATTTTTGTTGTTGTTCCGTGGAAGGACACATGTTTTTCGCAAATTGCATCAATTGTTCCATAAAACAGAATAAGAAAACTAAAAAATCTCAACTTGTAAGATTAATCCAACACTTTGGAAATAAAAAAGGTATTCGTTTTTTTTTTCTTCTAATAAAACTGCTTTAATATTTTATACATATTCGCCATCATTCCCAATGCACTTTTGCCAGCGATGAACGATAAGGTCGTTCGAAAAGTAAGGCCTCCTATTTTTTTGCCTCGAACGTTGAAAAACTTATAAGACGGAAAAAGTATCATAACACGAGCGACAATTTGTGCAACAGAATTTATTTTTCTACATAGTCATCATTAGTTTAAATGCACATTTATCAGAAATTCAATTACGCATCTTTGTTCTGGCGAACGTCCATAAAAAGAAGTTGCTTTCTTAGGGTTTCATGCCGTCGATATCTGCAAAAGACAGATGGAACTTTCAGCTCATGAATGCATAAGTTCAGCCATCGATACAATTTTCTATCCCTTCTAATCCATTCGAACGAAATAAAAATAGGAGACGTTACTTTTGGATCTCGCCTCGTATATATATATATATATATATATATATATAGGGAGAGAGAGAGAGACAGACATATAGACAGACAGACAGATAGATAGATTTGTGTCTGTCTGTCTGTTTTTACGTATGTATGTATGTATGTACAGATAGATAGATAGATAGATAGATAGATAGATAGATAGATAGATAGATACATTAGTGATGGGACGATTAAAAATTTATTTAATTAGAGATCTGAACTTTTTTATATCGTTCACATGACTGTACAGCCCACGTGTAATGTCCGCATATATTTTACAAAACATAACACATACACATAGGAGGAGGTGTATATTACAAGTGTAGATCTTTCAGAATAGTTTAAAAAGTGTGTTCATTGTCGTTAATTAAAAATATTACAAGATTTGCATTTGTTTGTCATTAATGCTATTTGAAATTTGCATAAACGATTAAAATTTAAAATTTGCATAAACATTTTAAATCTGAAATTTGCATAAACAATTTAAATTTAAAATTTGCATAAACATTTTAAATTTGAAATTTGCATAAAGAATTAAAATTTGAAATTTGCATAAACAATTTACATTTAAAATTTGCATAAACAATTAAAATTTGAAATTTGCAGAAATCAATTAAAATTTGAAATTTGCATAAACAATTTAAATCTGAAATTTGCATAAACATTTTTAATTTAAAATTTGCATAAACATTTTAAATTTGAAATTTGCATAAACATTTGAAATTTGAAATTTGCATAAACAAATTAAATTTGAAATTTGCATAAACAATTTACATTTAAAATTTGCATAAACAATTAAAATTTGAAATTTGCATAAACATTTGAAATTTGAAATTTGCATAAACAATTTAAATTTGAAATTTGCAAACAATTAAAATTTGAAATTTGCATAAACATTAAACACAACGGAATATTACAAAAAAAAAACAAATACTGATGATGAAGTGTATCTTCGAAATATATTTATAAATTTCAATATAAATTTCTAACAAAATAAACATCTGCTTATTTTGTAATAATGCGTTGTTTGGGTTTCAAACGTTTCTAATACGTATTTATTTTATTCAAATTCAACCAGCGCTTCTATCAAGGAACACAAACCCTATATTTATATATACACATATATATATATATATATATATATTTTACGTATATATATATATATATATATATATATATATATATATATATTAAGGCAGTCATGAAGGGAAGACGTATTCCTTCGGAATTCATTTTATATTAAATATATATATATATATATATATATATGCGTGTGTGTTTGTGTGTGTGTATATATATAGTCTGTTTATTATACAAACATTATTTGTATAATAAAAAACTATATACCAGCTCTGTCCTACATTAAGCACTCTTTAATAATCACGCGAGTTTCATTGAATTTACATCTAGCAAATCACTATATATATATATATATATATATATATATATATATATATATATATATATATATATATATATTCCTGAGTTCGACAGAAACATTCTTGAGTTCGACAACATACACCTGAAGAAAGTTGGAGGTTACATCGACCGAAACTTTGTGTAAATGACACTTAAGATGAGAGCAGTAGCCTGATGAGTCCAAATAATACGAATCATACTTATTCATAAAAATATTAGACTAATCTCCCTTTTACTAGAATTCATAATCTTTGGTAGCATAGGGAATGGACAACGTCTGCAGATTACAAAATCACCTTGTGATTGTTCGAATCCTTTGATCGACGGTTTATTTCCCACGCTGATGATTGCGTAAGCATGAAACACCGGTATCTCTAAGTAAAAATAAAATATTTTTTGTAAAACTAATACACACACACACACACACACACACACACATATATATATATATATATATATATATATATATATATATATTGCCGTTCCAAAATTCATGCCTCCTATTTATTCAATTAGCATAAATGTACCAATGGTGATTACAATTCCATTGTTATGACGACTAAACTTATGCATTCATGATCTGAAGTCTTATTTCTCTGTTGCAGACATTGACTTTGTGAGATTTTCAGAAAACAACCCCTGTCCTGGACGTGCGTCGCTCGTTTTACTTGCATCACTTCTGTTTTTGTAGCTCTTCAACTTCTTGATTTACACAAAAGTTGGGATACTTTACTTTTAGAACGACCCTCGCATTTATTTATCCACGGAGAGACTGTGCGACTAGCGTTTATCACAAACTAGGGATTGAACCTTCAACCATCTGGTCGATAGTCGGCAACTGTCGTCACTGTGTTACGGGATCGGCGTTTAACTGTAATCCAAAATGTTGTTTTATAAAACAATTACCTTTGACCGTGCCTCTTGTGTTTATTTAGTATATGTGTGTGTGTGTGTGTGTGTGTGTGTGTGTGTGTGAGGGAAAGAAACCGTGTGTTTGTTGTGTGAATTCTTAACATATACAAAATTATTTTAATGTTATTCAATTTTAACGTTTTATTTTCTTTCTATTCAATAAATGATTATTGGTCCCCCTAACCCTAACCCCCGACCAAATGAGGGTGGACCTGTAAATTCATCCTCGTCCGTTCGTCCGTTCATCTGTCCGCACTTTTCGCAATAACTACGGCTTGGAATTTTTTTAAAGTTTGCACAAACATTAAACATGATATGAGTAAAACAGTACCAGGAAAAATTTTCCGGGAAGACTCCGGTTGCCCCTCTAGGGGTGCTTTTCGGGTTAAAATGGCTAAAATTGACACTTTTGTGCTTATTAAAAAAATGAATGCTTTGGAGTTTTATCAAACTTTCTGAAAAGTTATAACTAACTGATTTTTATATAATTTTGTTTGTGTCGACTTCACGATAACTCTTGTGCGTGACCTATGGGCTCTTTTAGAGCTAATAAAAACACTTATTTACATGGCAAGTGCTCGCATGAGCTCCAATCCATTGCCCTCTTGCAAAACTTTCACAAAAATACTCGTGTAGCTACAACCACTACCAACAATTTCCTCCACTCTCTATTTCGTCCTAAATCTAAACGCAGATACTATGAACAAAGTTTCTTTTCATAGAACTACCCGCCTGTGGAACTCTTTGCCGCTGGTCTGCTTTCCAGCTGATTACATAATGATTTTCTTCAAGTCCAATGTAAACAAGTTCTTGTTAAGCCGTCCCATTAAATAATCACATTATACCGGATTTCCACCATTAACGATTCCTACGTTGTTGTCGTGGTGACCACTGTACAGTCATTGACCCTTATCCTCAAGTGGCCTGTGGTCCTTAATAAGTGATGACTACCTGATAAAATAAATAAAAATGAGAGTCATATTTATTGTTTTTAAATGGAGCATGAACTGCCCAGCTAAACATATATTTTTCTCGTTTCAATGAGATTTGAATCGGAGATAATTAATCTACGAGGGGTGATTCAAAAGTAATGCCGCCTTTTTTATTTCACCCGAATGGATTAGAGGGGATCGAATAGATTAGAGGGGATCGTATAGATTAGAGGGGATCGAAAGTTGCATTATCATGATAACTAGAATTATACATTTATGGTCTGAGACTTTCATCTCTTTGTTGCAAATATTGATGGTGTGAGACTCTAAGAAAGCAGTCCCTTTCATAAATGTCAGGAGCAGACGTGAGTCACTGAATTACTTCACACAAAAAAGTTTACTAATCAACATTCACCAGCGCCTGTTGAACGCTTACGCAGCCGATGCAGTTGATATCAGCGCAGTTAGTAGATGAGTTCGTCGGTTTGATGGTGGCAACAGAGGTGTGAGTGACAAAGCCTGCTCCGGACTTTTACGACCGATGAATCAAAGAGGCTGGTTAAAGTAAATTTAGAATGCTTGTAACTATGTAGAAACATAAATTCTGGAGCACAACAGGTCGCTCGTTTTAATGGTATCACTTCCGTCTTCATAGCTTGTCATGAAAAAAAAAGCGATAGAGAAGAGACAGGCTTTCTGTGGGAAAGAGATTGCAGAGGAAAAGACACCACCTACTAGGTTTCAAAGCTGGTTTTGAACTCTGTCAAGGAAGGATAGGGTCCTCTGAGCAGATCGTGCCCAGATTTGGCAACATTATTCTAATAGAATAAAAATAATAATAAGACCTACAGACGAACCTATGTTATTCATATTGGTGTGGATGCATTAATTTGACGGCATTGCGAATAAGAAGATCCCAGATACGTTGGGAAGAATAGAAAAGAAAAAGAAAAAAGTGAAAGAAAGTGAAAAATGGAAAAAATGGGGAAAATAAGAAAGTAAAAAGAAAAAAAAAATGATAACATTAATACACAAGAAGGATTGGATGGATTTTTCCCTCTTTTTTTCCGATATTGCATTCTCAGATCGATATCTGCGCTGTTTCTCAGAACGGATCAGTTAATCGATTGTTCCGTAGATCTATCCCAGACTCGGTTCGTCGTCAAGGTGATGGCGAGATCTTCTTCTTCTTCTTCTTCTTCTTCTTCTTCTTCTTCTTCTTCTTTCAGTCCCTGCTGTCATTGTCGTCATACTCATCATCCTCCGTAGCCAGCATGCCATCTACAATGTGTCACCAGTATCAGCAATAACATTAACAAAGCCTACTCGCTCCTCCTGATACTATGTACAGCGACCGTTAAATCAGTCGATGTCCCAGGGCGTCACTTTTTAAAAATATTATCGATAATTACGAGCAGGAGACATAGTTATTCATGTGTTCACTCACTCACACACACACACACATATATATATGTGTGTGTGTGTGTGTGTGTGTGTGTGTGTGGTATAATTTTATGACAACCTTCCTGGTATACCCGCTTGTAAAGACATAAATGCACCTTAATTTTCTTTCTTTTACTGTGACTGTTAGTCTGTGGATGCCTCCGTTCAGTCTCGAAAGACAACGGATATCCCCTGTAGGGACAGCTGCGCGTGAAATTGTGAGGCAAGGGTTGCGCATACCCCCAACCACACCTCTCCTGAATCGGCACTGTTTGAGTCTAGTGGCAAGGAGAAGTCCAGGACGACTGGAAACAATGGCGACATTAGCGGAGAGCACATACAGCACCTGGAAGTCTCAAAGGGTCACCCATTTAGTACTGACCAGGTTCAACGTTGCTTAACTTCGGTGATCCAGCGTGATTATGCTGTTAGTCCGTAGATGTTCAGAAATAATGCAAAATGTTAACAACCGGCAGAATAATCATATTTCATACTGATGATTACCGAAAAAGGATGAAATACATTTGTATATAGATAAGTAATTAAAAATATGTATGATAATATTGTATATATGAATCACGTTATATATATATATATATATATATATATATATATATATATATATATATATATATATATATATATATTGATGAGTGGGTGGATGTATGCGCATGTGTATATGTGTGCATATATATATATGCATGTGTATATAGGGGTGGGTGGATGTATGCGTGTGTGTATGTGTGTATGTGTGTATATGTGTGTGTATGGATGTGTCCCTACATTTATTTCTATATATATGCGTGCGTGCGTATGTGTATATGTATCTACATGCGTATGCGTGTGCATGTGTGTATACCTACATACATATATGTATATATGTGTGTGTATGTATATGTATGTGTGTACAATTGTGTATGCGTGTGTGTGTATATATATATATATATATATATATATATATATACACATGTATGTATCATCTGTTATCTATTCTCAATCTTGTTTGTGTGTGTCCGTGTACTTATGTTTGGGTGACTGAGTACATGTATATATATATGTTCTTGTATTGGGAAAGACAAAGAAAATACTAACCAATATATATGTGGGGGGTGTATGTATATGTATGTGTATGAGTGATTGTGGGTGCGTGTTTGTATGTATATATATATATATATATATATATATATATGGGTTGGTGGATGTATGCGCGTGTGTGTATATATATGTGTGTATATATATATGTTGGGGTGGAGAGGGCTCCCGTAAGCCGTGGTGAAGGCAACCTTTCTAGGAGAAGCAGATCTCTAATTTAAAAAACCATAAAGCGGGAGACCAGTACCCGTATTAAGCTGGTCTGCAGTTTAACTTGTTGCTGGCTATCTTGCTCTTGCTTGTTGCTGGATCTCAACATTTTGAACCGAGAGAGAGAATTAGCTGTCGTACAAAGCTAAGACTCTGTAACATCATCTGTGTGTAGATACTCCCTCACGCATTTGTCTATTAAAATGGTCCTGTGGCGATGAAAGTATTTTTGGGGCTCGTATCTGAGGAAGTGGCACTCGTCTGACAAGACGTTGCAATCATCATCATATATATATGTATGTAGGTAGGTGGATGTATGCGTGTGTGTATGTGTGCTTTAATATGTGTATGTGTGTGCCCCTGCATATGTCTCTATATATATGCATATGTGTGTATGTGTGTATGTACTTGCATGCGTATGCGTATGTATGTATATATATACATATATGTATGTATATGTGTGTATGTATATGTATGTGTGTGTGATTGTGTGTGTGTGCATATATCATCTGTTACCTATGTTCCATCTTGTAGGTGTATGTGCGTGTAGTACATGTATGCATGTGTGTTTGGCTTGGGAAAGACAAAGAAAACTTTAACAAATATGTGTGTGGTGTGTTAGTGGGTGGGTGGGTGTGCGTGCGTGTGTGTGCATTTTTTCTATATATATATATATATATATATATGGGTGGGTGGATATATGCGGGTGTGTATATGTGTATATGTAGGTGGGTATATATATATATATATATATATATATATATATATATATATATATATGTGCTCCTGCATGTACTTCTATGTATATGCGTATGTGTGTATGTGTGTATGTGCCTACATGCGTATGCGTGTGTATGTGTGAGTGTATATATATACACATATGTATATATATATGTGTGTGTATGTATATTTATGTGTGTGTGATTGTATGTGCGTGTGTGTGAGTATATATATATATATCAATAAAGAAAGAAAGTCATAAAAAAAGCATAAAAATCTTTACCAAATGGGCCAAAAGCCCCCTCCTCACTAAATGAACTTAACACTGATTGAACTCTACAACACACTGACTATTAGTGACAGAAAATCTTAGACTGGCATTTCTCTGAAAAACACATTCAGCGTAATCAATAAAATGTTCTCCAAAATAACATTTCAAACTCTCACTTTTTCTTTATATCAAAATATCTGAAGAGAGCTGAACAAAGCTGGAGACACGTTATAAAAATATTTTTAAATAAAAAATGATAAAAGGCTGACAACCCCACAATTGTTGATGACTGCACTCTTTTATATATATATATATATATATATATATATATATATATATATATATATATATAGAGAGAGAGAGAGAGAGAGAGAGAGAGAGAGAGAGAGAAAGAAAGAGAGAGGGAGAGATTTTTTTGTTTTTGTTTTTTTTCGATACGTATTGAATGAATTCAATAATTTACGAAAGGGCATTTTTACCTAAATGCGAGTTGGTAATAATGTTCCCTTTAACCAATTTGATACCCCCACACGGGGAGCGGCATATATATTATTTTTAAAATATAATTATCCATTGACACGTGTTTTGTCGTCTACGACTGATCAGAGTGGCTAGATTCAGCCACTCTTATGAGTCGTAGACGACGAAACACGTGTCAGTGGATAATTATATATATATATATATATATATATATATATATATATATATATGCATGTGTGTGTGTGACAGTAAAACTAAATGTATGTATAACCTTATTGAATGAATGAATCATTCTATATATGCACCAATATATAGTTTTTGTGACTTCATTTTCTACTTTTATTGTCTCATATATAAGCTTCAAAGCAATTTGTTTGCCTTTGTATTATCCCGATAAGTCCCCTCTTATAGAATTGAATGTACTCTTTTCTTCTAACTCATCATGTATATATATATATATAATTTTTTTATGTGTATTGATATTCTTATTAAAACCCCTTTTTTCTATTTATTTAAAACGAAAGTTTTGTTATACATGGGTCGTGGAATTGCATCCACCTGCAAACGATCTAACGCTAATTTACATATTCTTTTAAACATTCATTTTAATTAATTCCATATAAGTTCCCCCCCGGTTTTCTCATGGGATGATCATCTTAAGTTAACTATTTCGTATATTTATATTCATGTAGACATTCTACATGATTTATACTTCCGTAATATTTGGGTAAAAAGGTTATAGTAAACACAAACCCCTTTTTATATTTATATATGCGTATATCTATGTAAGTCTAAATATCTGTGTGTGTGTGTGTGTGTGTGTGTGTGTGTGTGTGTGTGTGTGATTCGACATAAGAGATATTGAGATTTTGAAAAATCTTTTTACTCGGTTTTCGGCCAGAGATTTGGCTGTCAAGCGGTCAAAATTCAACGATTTGACCTTTGAAAACTCTACCAAACTCCTCCGCCAATTTTGGCTCTAAACACTTGATATTTTCGATGTGGGTTACTTGGACATGGATCAAACATTTAATTTGATTTGAGCCCAAAACAATAATTACTAAGGGGTTATAATTGGGATCCCTTTTTTTTTTATTTGACCACTGCGGTCACTACGAAATTACTCAGTCAATTTTTGGTCTAAACATTGGAAATTTTAGATAAAGTGTATTCAGACAAGTTTTAGGGCAAGTTTTTTAATCGGTTTTTGGCTGAAAAGTTGGCTTCAAAGTCCAAAAGATTTAACCTTCGTGGTTTCTAGCAAACTATTCAGCCAATTTTTGGTCTAAGTATTTAAAATTTTACATAAAGGGTATTCAGAGTTTCAGCAAGCTTTTTAATCAGTTTTGGGGGGGAAATTTCGCTGCCAAAAGGTCAGAGTTGAAAGAGTTGACCTTTGCAGGCTCTACCAAATTCCTCCGCCAATTTTGGGTCTAAACACATGAAATCTTAGATGTAGGTTACTTGGACATGGGTTATACATTTGAATTTGATTTGGGCCCAAAACAATACATATCAAGGTGTAAAAATTGGGGTCAATTTTTATAAAAAAATTTGCACTCTGGTTTCTCTACAAACTTTTCTCGATGGTAGTCAATGAAGCCTATTATATAGAAAGGCATTACGGTACATATGCAGATTATTTAATATATACATATGCACATAAAGTTATGAACAGTACATAGGGCCCAAGCAAAGCTGAGCTGAACTGCTAGTATATCTATAAAAGTGAAATTGTCTGTCTGTGTGTGTGTGTGTACATTTCCCTACCAAATTACTCTGTCAATTTTCAGTCTACAGACTCGAGATTTTACATAAGAGGGATTGAGATTTGGGAAAATCTTTTTACTCGGTTTTCGGCCAGAAATTTGTCTGTCAAGGGGTCAAACTTCAACCATTTGACCTTTGAAAACTCTACCAAACTGCTCCCCCAAATTTGGGTCTAAACACTTGAAATTTTCGATGTAAGTTACTTGAACATGGATCAAAATTTTTTATTTAATTTGAGCCCAAAACAATGAATGTTAATGGATTAAATTCGACCTCTCAGTTCATTTTGCTCTAAACAATTGAAATTTTATTTAAATGCATTCTGATAGAGTAAGATTTTTATCGGTTTTTGGCCGAGAATTTGGCTACCAAGGGATCAAAGTTAAAAGATTTGACCTTTGCGGTCTCTAGCGAACTATGCAGCCAATTTTGGGCCTAAACATTTGACATTTTACATAAAGGGTACTTAGACAGGCAGCAAGCTTTTTAATCAGTTTTGGGTGAACATTTAGCTGCCAAGAAGTCAAAGTTGACAGAGTTTACCTTTGCAGACTTTACTAACCTCTTCCATAAATTTTATGTGGGAAGACTTTAAATTTTAGATGTAGGTTACTTGGGCATGATTTAAACTTTTTAATATATATATATACCTATGCACGAAAAGTTATGAACAGTACAAAGCCGGGCTTAACTGCTAGCCTATATATATATATATATATATATATATATATATATATATATATATATATATATATATATATATATACAGGGTGTCCCCAAAAAATGTACCCACACTTCGAATGACGAGAAATCCTTTATTTATGAACATATATTGAAATGGAATAGCTTCGAATACAGAAGATAAATGTGATTAAAGAATCATATTCGAAATTAGTGGACCAACAAACTCTTGAAACAAGTTAAGGTATCTCTCACCAGTGACAGTTCCGTTAATAAAAAATGGCCCTATGATGCCCAGTGCGGATATCCCACACCACACTGTTACTCGTGGCAAGTTTACATGGTGTTCTAGTGTTACATGATGAGTTATAGAACCTCAGTACGTGCAATTATGGCGATTAATGGTGCCATTTAATTTAAACGTGCCTCATCGCTCCACACAATTTTGTGGGGAAACCCTGCATCTTCTGCACATTTTCCCAGGTACCATTCACAGAATTCGACTCTCCGGTCAGGATCGCCTTCGTTGAGAGCATGAATTAGTGTTGGAATGTAGCATTTCCAGTGCAGACGCTTCATGATGGGATGGACGCTATCTTTTGAGATGGGGGTTTCCCGAGCAATTTCTGTGGTGATCGAAAGAGTGTTTCCTGCACCTGCTCTTCTTTTCCAGGGCTCGTGGATGTCCGAGGTCGTCCAGAACGTTTCTTGTTGACGTTCTGGACGGTTCCATCTGTTTCAAATTTCTCTTTGATGCGAGCAATGGTCCGGCGCGTTGGTGGTGGTCTTGCGAATTCCCTTCTGAATCGTCCTTGCACTTCAATGGCGTTTTCTGTCTTCAAATAACATTTCAGGACAAGCTTCCTCTCTTCCAAGCTAAGTTGATTTCCTGCCATGCTGTCGTTCACACCTCACACCTGCAACACAAAAAAGACAGCATGTTAGCAAGGGTTAAAGTTTGAGTACATTTTTGAGACACCCTGTGTGTATATATATATATATATATATATATATATATATATATATATATATATATATATTTGTTTACAAAATTCTGCCTACCAAACTCCTCTGTCAGTTTTTGGTATACAGACATGAACCTTAATATATAGGGTATTCAAACCCGTGCGACCCTTTTTAATTTGTTTTTTTTTTTCGGTGACAAAAGTGTAAAAAAAAAATTAATGGAATTTGTCAGGTGTTGGTCGAACGACGGTTTCAAAAGTATGCGTTGTAATAGACCTGGAGAAATTCAGTTTCTAAATTATGTGTTACAATAGACCTACAAAAATTCAATTTCAAAATTATGTGTTACAATAGACATAGAGAAATTCAGTTTCAATATAATGCGTTATAATTAACCCACAGAAAATCAGTTCTTTGAAGACTCACGAAAAAAATATCCAATATTATGCGTTATAATAGACCTACAAAAATTCAGTTTAAAAAATTTACCTTATAATAGACATACAGGATAAATCTATGGAATTCTTGGTTCAAAATGTTGAGTTATATAGACTTACGGAAATCTTGTTTTAAAAGCATGCGTTAGACACCTACAAAAAATTTAATTACAAATTTCTACGCCATAGACCTACGAATATTGTTTTTCAAATGTATTCGTTTGAGACCCTCAAAAACTCTTTTTTCAAATCCATACGTTACGAAAATCTTTTTTTTTTCAAAGTGATGCGTTAGAAACCTGTGAACATTCTATTCATAGTAATGATCTATGCAGATGACATTGCAAACTCAAGCGTAACCGAACGACAAACATGCTTTTTTAATTAATTGGAATGCTTATTATGTTCCAAATGTAATGCTTAATAGTCCGCAATAAATAAATGTAATGGACAAATATGCTATTTGAAATATACGCATAACCAATCACTAATGGACAGTTGTTCTGCTACTTCTGCAGTTTAAAGCTCTTTTTTTTTTCGTGAGTTTCTTTCGGCGAAGCTCGGTGACGCTCGGAGAACGACGGAAACCAATAAATTTATTAGTATACCAATAAATAAAAGAAAGGAAAAGAAAGAATTAGAAGAATAAGAAAAGAAAGGGCAGAGTATCATTGCGCTTCTTCAAACAAGTCTTATGACATGGAAGGAAAATGAATAATTCCAGGCTGGAATTTATTTGTAACCTCATGTTAAGAACGACTTTCGGAATAAACACCTCCAACCACCCCATGTTAAGAACAGCTTTCGGAATAAACACCCCGCACCTCGAAAGCCGTTCTTTACATGAGGAGGTTGGGAGTGTTTATACTACGCTAGGGCAGGTCGTAAAATATACCCAAATAACTTTCCATACACAAACAAAACAAAAAGTATATTTGTTCACGAATTCAAATTAAAAAAAAAACTTTTATCACCCCCCCCCCCAAAAAAAAACAGAAAAAACAGAGTTGCCATAAAAAATAAATAAAACAGTAAAATTTAGGAAATGATTACGGTAGGTTGTTTGTTTAATTTTCTTTCATTTGTGCTCGTTTTTTATTGACTTCCATTCGCTCGGTATATTCCGGCGGTTTCCGTCGTGCACCGGGCGTTGCTGAGCAAGACTCACGAAAAAAAAGGTTTTAAACTGCAGAAGTACCATTTTTCTTATAAACAGAGTGCAGGTCAATTTGCAAAGAAAGAAAAACGCAAAGCTAAATCCGTAATGGCCAAATTAAATAATATAAACATGACGTCGCTTTTATCCGGATGACTTGTAATTCACTGGTCAGCATGCCTATCGTGATTGAAGGCAAATTGATTGCATTTTCTGCTGAACAGATGCGTCTGTGCACACGCGAAACGTTAATCGCCTTTTCTTAAAATCTCTGAAGGTATTTTTCCTTGGTCAGAAGCCAAAGATTTTGTTGGCAAAAGTCTACACTGCTTTTCGCTCATTTGTAAATCTCCCGAGCTTAATGTTGATATTAAGGTGCCAAAACTCTTTCTGGCACATCACACCAGTCGAGGATATTTCTTCTGCAATGAATTCAACGGGGTAAGCAGCTGTAACATACATCTTCCGGGCTCTATTGGGTGGGGGTATTATCCTGTGTGCAGTCATAGGAGGTTCATATTCTCAGCTTCTCGCTGTGAATACGAGTTGAATAAGGGTTAGTTTATAGTTAACTAGTAGTTCAGTCCAGCTTTATTCGGACATATGTACTATTTATAACTTCATGTGCCTATATATATATATATATATATATATATATATATATATATATATATACTATAAATTCGTTTTTCTCTTGTTTGTATTGATATTCATATTAAAAAAAATGTTTTCTATTTATTTTTTAAAAATGCAATTTTCTTAAATGTAGGTTGTGGAATTGCATTCACTAGCAAAACATCTAGCTGATTTGCATATTTTTTTAAACATTCATTTTAATTAATTCCTTATTAGTTTTTTCGGTTTTCTAATTGGATGATCATATTTAGTTAACTATTACGTGCTATTATATTCATGCAGATATTCTACATGATTTATACTTGCATAATGTTTTCGTAAAAAGTTTTTAATAAACACAAAATTGTTTCCATATATATTTATGTATACGTATATATTTTTGTTTAACCAAACTCCTCCTAGAGTTTTGTGTCTACAGACAGAAAACTTCATATATATGGTATTTGAATCCATGCGAAACTTTATATTTAGTTTTACCCGGGAAAAATCGATGCAAAAGTGGGAAAATTAAAAAAAAGAAATTTGGCAGGTCGAACGCCGGCATTATGAATGCATAACGTAGTAACTATTGGTTCATATTTTAATTTTTAGCTTCCAGTAAACATGTTTTCATAGCCCAGTCATTGACCGAGGAAGCAAAATAAATCATGAGCTGAACATTTTGGTTTCGATTCTCGGTGGTGGCGCATGCGTCTTTTTTATACTTTTTAAATCATTATTATATATTGCATCCGATCTATCTATCTATCTATCTCTCCCTCTCTCTCTCTCTCTCTCTCTCTATATATATATATATATATATATATATATATAGATATAGATATATATATAGATATATATATAGATATAAGTGAAAATGATTGTCTGTCTTTTCTCTATGGTAGTTAAGGAAGACTATTATACAGAAAGGCATTACTTTCCATATTCACACTTTTTAATATATACATACGCACATAAGCTTATGAACAGTACATAGGGCCCGAGCAAAGCCGGGCGGAACTGCTAAGATATATATATATATATATATATATATATATATATATATATATATATATATATATATATATATATAGCTGTACCCGGCCACGCGTTGCTGTTGCTCAGTTTGTTAAAATGGAACACATTCCTCAAGAAAAATTGCATTCTGTTCGTTTATTTACTTTTATTATTTTTTGCAATTTTTTAATCAATAAAAGTTGTTATTCCCCCCCCCCAAAAAAAAGATGAATTGTTTACCATAAATTGTTAGTTGAAAGTTTTTTTTTTCAGGAAAAATTGCACTTTTTTTTTAAAGAAATTTGGCAGTAAACGTTTCTCTTTGAAAATTGAATTTTTATTATAAAAAGAACAGATGAATGCTTTACATGAACAATGTAAATAGGTATGTGAAAGTAGAGAAAAGTTTGATTCTTATTTTCAAGAGAATGTACAAATTATTTTTTTTAACAAATGTTCAGAAAATAAACAGAAAAATACTTCCATCATTAATTATGCAAAATAAATAAATAAAATGTTGATTTAGTGTTTCAACATTATGCTTATAAATTGCGATAAAACTTGCTGAGTATGCGTTGTTTTACGGTTGTTGTAAAAATGGAACAGAAATTTAAATTTCACTTTGTTTTAATCTTTCTTAATTTTTTAACTGTGCCCCCCCCCCCAAACGAATATAATCAAAACAGTAACATTCAACAATTGTACTTTATGTATATAAAACACAAAATATTTATTAAAAAAAAACGTTAATAACGTAAGGGAAATAATTCCATTTTTAAACGAAAAAGTCAGTTTGATATATCTTTTTGTTATTTTTTACATAAGTCCAGATTACCATTCACATTAGAAATGTCGACATTTATAGGTTGTCGGGTACGTTTACAATGAATAAACACTCCAATATAGTAAATGTATCAGAATTTTTGTAGGAATGAATTTTTGACATCCCTATCACGAAACTGCGAATAAAATATAAAAAATACTCGTAATTTCTATTTTTATTTAAAGTGGGTTGTTTATTTTCTTTATGGATTATACTCCCAAAATAAACTATTAAAGTTGTTTAAAAAGTAATAGAAATATTTTTTTTATTTTTTAAAAAACAGTAATGATTTTTACGAACTCAATATTTTTCAATTTTTAAACTTTAAAAATCTATCAAAATTTTTCTATTGGTTCTATTTTTACGATATTTTCTTGTGAAATGTTATGCTCTTTCCAATAAACCAAATATAATATTTTAGATAAACGTTTTTTTTTTATTCACACCCACCCATTTTCAAGTGTCTATTAAAAAGTAAATAATTAATTTACTCACCAAAGTTTTATATATCACAAATTGAAGAGGAAAGGTCAGTAAGTAATATATTCAAATTTAAAACAAAAAAAGTAGTGTTTTTTTTAATTTACCTGTAAAGTTTGAAGTTTAAACCCGTTAAAAAAACATGTTGTTTGTTTTTGTTTTTTTTTAATGAAACCTTGGTCCTTGATCCTTTAATTGAAAAAAAAATTAGGGCTTGAGTTACATTCTTCGAGGAGTTATAAGTTTGGAAAGACGGGGTGGAATTAATCACTATTTGTCACGAAATTTCTGACACACCTACCAATCTACCCATGTTAAGAACGGCTTTCGGAATAGACACCCCTAACCTTGCCAGCATACCCGAAAAGCTATAAAAGTTGACGTGTCGAATGTGAACGATGAGTTGGACGTAATGTAAAAATGTACCGAATTTAAAAGGTAACGAAATTCAAATTTCCGTTCCATTTTTACAACAACCGTAAAGCAGAGCATTCTATGCAAATTTTACCTAACTTACTGTATTAATGCTATTTTTTTAAGCAAAAAAAATTTTAGGTTTGGCTATAAATTCCTAAACTCATTTCATCCATATTTTAACTTCCTAGCATAAAAAAATTATAAATATAGTATATTCAATATATAAAATGTTCCGTGTGTTTCTCACTATATGTTTCTGGAATTATATTGAAGCGGTTAGCTCCCCCAGAAGGCTTACATATTTTATCAGTTAGTTTTACCTGTTTTTTCAGAGAGGGTATTTTTTTTTTTTTGCAGGAAACAAATCATAAACTCAAACTTTTTCTAATAAAAGTTAAATTGAAATATACTGCAAATTAAACATCACAATAATGGTGCAACATATTTTGAAATAAGAAAAATAAAAAAACAAAAAAACTTTGTTTTAGCATGTTATAAGTATTTAGGTTGGTAGATAATTAAATTCTATTGGTATAAGTTTTTGTTGTTTTTTTTGCTGTTGTTTCTATCGTATTTTAAACTAAACTTCGGAGGTTGGAATGCTCCCCCACCTAAAATGTACTTGGAAAAATCGATTTTATAGCGAGATTTAAGAATGGTTAGCCGAAAAAAAGATGAAAAACAAAACATATAATTAATAAATAATTGTTACCAAAGGCAATAAATGCTACTTTTTTTTTACTTACATGAATGAGTTTATTTTACGTTTTAAAGTATTTTCAAGCGCTTTTCTTTATTTTTTAATCTAAAATTGTGGGTGTGTGGGTGCAAAATACCTCCAGATTTTCTAGAATTCCCCGCTAGATTGCAAACAAAATCTCCAGATCTAGCAGGAAAACCGCTAAATTGGAACCACTGGTCACGTGACAGGAAGTGGTAATAAATAATTGTCGCTAAATAAAAAAATGGCCTATCGGTACAAAGAAAACCACCTATTTATCATAGAAAAATTAAGTATAATGTTATAATTAAAAAGAAATATATAAAAACACACATGGATATAGTAAACATATTATACCAAAACGTGGAAGTCATACGTCCAGTGGTTTTTTAGACTATTAATTGCGAACGAACCAAGAGTCACATTTATATATATATATATATATATATATATATATTAAAAAGTTTGAATCATGTCTAGGTAACCTACTTCTAAACTTTCAAGTGTCTAGGCCCAAAATTGGCGGAAGAGTTTGGTAGACTCTGCAAAGATCAACTCGTTCAACGTTAACCTCTTGGCAGCCATATTTTCGGCCAAAATCTGATTTAAAAGCTTGCTGCATGTTCGAATACACTTTATGTAAATTTTCAAATGTTTAGACCCAAATTCGCTGAGTAATTTGCTAGAAACTGCAAAGGTAAATCTTTTTTAACTTTGCCTTCTTGGCAATAAAATTTTCGGCAAAACCCCGATTAAAAAGTCTGCCCTATGTCTGAATACACTTAATGGAAAATTTCAAATATTTAAACCAAATATTGGCCGAGTAATTTCGTATAGACCGCAGATCTAATTTTTTTTTAAATTGGACCCCAATTATGGCCCCTTAGCATTTATTATTTTGGGCTCAAATCAAATTATAAAGTTAGATCTATGTCCAAGTATCCGATATCTACAATTTCAAGTGTTTAGACCCAAAATTGGCGGAGGAGATTGGTAAAGTTTTCAAAGATTAAATCGTTGAGCTCAATACGTAGGTAGAGCTAGTTGGTAATTTATAAAATATATATGGCGATTAAGCTACACTGAATATTCCGCGTTTTATCCACTCTATGACTCTTCAGGCTTATGCGCATAAGCCTGAAGAGTCATGTGTCGATGCCTATAAAATGGATTGTTTCAGAACATGACACCGGGCTGATTCTCAAAATCATTTAAAGATTTTGGAGTTAGTCTCAATTCTTTCACGCAAGCCGTTGATTTACTGACAGAAATAATTCGTTAAATCATCAAACTTGCTAGGAAATATATCTTAATTGTTCTCAACGCCCTCTAACTCAATTGTACATATATTTTATGTTATAGTATATATATTTAATACAAATTCCCATTCGCCTTTTCTTTCTTCTTTTTTCATATATCTCCAAGTATTTCCTCTTGTGTGGCAATTTAATTCGTCTTTTGCATCTTTTTTAACGAACGATTAACTCCTGATGAGTTTGTTGGTGAAAGAGGCTCTAGGGCTTTTTCATATATTATTTTCAAAGCACTGTATAGTATTTCTACCGTTAAAAACTTTTATATATATATATATTGGTATAGTTAAGCAGCATTTTTTATTTATAAAGGACCGCATATTCTTTTGTTTTTGCTTTTTTCTGATCAGTAAATTCATCAATGAGCATTCAGTATACCACAGCACCTGAAGACATGTGGGTTGAAACCGTTCGTATATGTGCCGAATTTCTCTACTTACCACAAGAAAAATAGGATGCTTGAATATCAGTGATAAGCTTGCATATCAGGCATTTGGACGATGCCAAAACACCGTTAATTCACTATCCTCACAGCAGCAGCCGAATAGCGTAATGGTTAGAAGTCTTGAATGGATTTAGGCGGTCGGGTTTCGTTCCTGGCGTGAGGTAGTTGTTTTTCTAGCTGCACTGATGAGCTGTAATACAGCGAAACAGTTCTGTATGTGGATGACTATATATATATATATATATATATATGTATATATATATGCATATATATGTAGCTGTATGTATGTGTGTTTGTGTGCGTGCGTGTACATATATATATATATATGCATATATATATATATATATATATATATCAATTTTCTTTGCTCTCAATACTTTTATCTGTACATGAATGATAAAAACCAAAACAAAATTATAGACGCGATTGATATTTTTAATTCATTCATTGTCAGCTAATTTCAAATTCTAGTCATTCCGATGCATTATTTCGGTTTTGTCTTATGAAATCAAAAGAACTAAAGATGCAATATCTGTCTTGACGGAACCCAATGGATATGTGGAAAACATCTAATGATCTAATTGCAATTAACAAAAGAACGGCTTTATACATTTAAACATTAATAAATAGAAATAGACAAAACAAAAAGGGACAAATATATATATATATATATATATATATATATATATATATATATATAAATACACATATTTCAAGTTTAGAATTTCACAAGAATTCACATTCTTGGAATATGTCTATTGAATCTGCGAGTCAGGTTGTCCAGCGAGTTAACAGATAGATTCTTTTATAGAATTCCCTGGGCGCATTGCAAACTCAAGCCTGGCAGACCGGCCAAGAGTATAATCGCATTGAGACAATTATTGTCGGTAGATAACCGAAGTTAAGCAAGATCCAGCTTCGTCAGTACTAAAATGAGTGACTATTTGCGTGTGTAGGACATCGACACCTCCCTGCAAGAACTGTAAAAAGCCTAACGTCGTCATCTCCTTTGACCGGATATACGGGACTTGATATTCCCATGAAACTTTCTTCTTGGAAGTCGGATCCACCATTCTAGGGCAGGTGCCGATTTGAGGTTGATGATACCATCAGATGGACAGGCGAGCAATTATAAAGGCAGTAGCACTGAAGGATGGTAGATTAAACTCCCAAGTCTCCGATGGCAACTGTATCGAAAAACGTAATATAAAAAAGTATTACAAAAGTATATATATATATATATATATATATGTATGTATGTATGTATATATATATATATATATATATACATATATATATGAACTTATTTGATTTACGATTTGTAAGAACAACCAAAGGTAAACAATTATTAAGAGTTCAAAGATTAAAAAAAATATTTTTTTATCAATAGGTGTTGAAACTTCTCTGAGAGTGATTTCGTGAGATTTCCTGTATAAGCTCACTGTATTTAGTAAATAATGCATGGAGCCTATCGATCAACACTAGATTTACTTTATCTGCTAGGTATCTGTATAGAAGTATTGTCTTGAAAAATAGTCCGTATTACAGGTGTAGTCTCTAACTACTGGTTGTGCTTGGGTTTTAGCTTACATAGTCAATTCTAATAGTTACTCGATTCTCGGAGCGACTCTGGTTTGTTAAAGTCTGGTTTCGGTAACTAATGGAGATTAGATATTTGAATGTTGCTGTTGTTGATGAATATGCTGTTATTGTTGCTTGTGTTTGAAAAGGGTTCTGTACAACAAGTTTTAGAGAAATAAAAATATCATAACATCAGCATTTTCCGTTGTATTTCTTCCTTTTGTACTTTTATGCGATACCAGATTCGGATAATTTCATTTGGGGGTTTACGCAACCACGTTTATTTTGCAGTAATTTGAATGTTTTACTATGCACGGTTAGTAATATTTACCCTCTAGTCATATACTTCCATTCCAGAGAAAAATGCGTATAGATTACGCAAATATATTTTTGAAAATAGACAAAGTTTGTATTATTTATAGATTGGAAATGTAGAAGGGAATGACCTGCTTCGTTTAATTTTGTTAAAATACGGCTCGTGTCTTTCAGTCATCGCCGTGTCCCTTTCCTTCCTTGTAATTTAAAAACATTATCTTTCATCTAGCAATTAATGATATAGATATAACATTTTCAATGATTTTTTTAAAGTGCAACAGAATGTACATTACATAAAATAAATCTAAGGTAATTTTTTGATTCGATTTAAATTAAATTTTTATACCTTACTTTGTAAAATTTTAAATAAATTTCAAATTGAATAGTGTACTTTTATTTTTAAAGCCTTTTGTTTAACAATTGTCATGCCTTGGATGAAATGCATTTCTAACTTGTATATATATATATATATATATATATATATATATATATATATATATATATATCTTATGCATATTTCAGTAAAGAAAATAGACGTTTTTGTCCATTAATTCTGTTTCTGATCCTGTCCAATTTCAAAATAACGGTCTTCACTTCTGGCAAAAACTGGCTGATGTAATCAGCATATTTGTCAAAAGTCTGAGTACTTTCTAATCTGATTGGATTCATCGTCAGGGATAGGTTAATCCAACTGGTGTTATATATATATATATATATATATATATATATATATATATATATATATATATATATATATATGTGTGTGTGTGTGTGTGTGTGTGTGTGTGTGTGTGTGTGTGTGTGTGTGTGCGTGTGTGTGTGTGAGAGAGAGAGAGAGTTCCTTCCTCATAGGTTCCGAAACGACTGAGCCTACATTTTGCAAATTTCACACAGAGCTAATTTATATGTCTGGAAGTGTCCTTAGATATGTTTTGTACAGAAATTCATCCGATAATATCGAAAATCGGAAAAAATCCGATCTTAAAAATGGTTTTTCTCTCTTATAGATAAAAAGATTACTTTTTAAAGGGGGATATTTTACATTACACCGTCAAGGAGATAATGAAAATTTCAGCAAATCATTTTATCTTACAAAAATCATAGCTATTAAAATCTGGAGATATAGGTCCGTGTAAGCATTCTACTACAGATCGAATTATCCCTTGTTAACTCCCAGGCAACCTCATCATTTTATTTTAATTTTTTTTTTGTTAATGAGTTCAATCTATCAATATATATATAAAAGTGAAAGTGTCTGTCTGTCTGTCTGTGTATCTGTGTGTCTGTGTGTGTACATTTCCCTAACTTAATAACTTGATTTGAGCCCAAAACAATTAATTTTAAGGGGTCATAATAGGGGTCGAATTAAAAAAAATTGATTACTTTTTTTTTTTTTTTGCTCAACATACACC
>NC_136496.1:110320413-110392913 GCF_053919585.1 Euprymna scolopes
GGACCATTGCCAGTGCCCTTAATAATATCGATGAATTGCCACGAAAAAGAGGGGAGTGCCCCGGACGAGGAAAACAAAGTTTCCGGCTACGGTTATGGTCTGTGATGTGGTTTCAAGTGAGGGCCACGTCATGCTACTTATATCTTTGAAGTCGGCTTGAAAATCAATACTAAAGTAATCGTTTGGTGCAATCAGATGGCCGCTTGCAGACCCTTGCTGTGGCAACAGGACTCAGCACTGGCCTACAAGGCTTGACTTCAGAAGGATTTTGTATCCTTCTCTCACACTCCACTCCTCCCCCGGCTTAAACCTGCTGGACTTCTTTGTTTGATCATATGTCAAGAACATCACCAACATGACCTGCATCAACACCAAAGCCAGCCTGATCGCCGCCAATCGCTGAGTATTCGACGCTTTGTGAAAGGCATACTCCCAGTTCTTGACCTGTATCGAGGCGGGGATTGAGGCTAGAAGGCGGCTACATTGAATAGATGCCAGCTCTACTACATAATCAAGTTACCTGAATTGATTTTTTTCAATACAAGTTTTAAAATAAAGCTGTCTTGTTTAGTTTATGACGACAATTTTATCGTTCTACTCCGTAGTATCAGAATATTGCAAAAATACTACACATAGACCGAGATATTTATATTTAAGAACTCTACAATGTATATATATATATGTATATATATATATATATATATATATATATATATATATGAATATTATTACTCGCGTTGTTTTCTATATTTAGATCCATTAAAACCTCAGTATGCTCAATAATAGATATAGCTGTATTATTCTTTAAGTTCTTTATTTATACGGTACTATTGGTTACATATCTGCGCGCATGTTTCAGCTGGGATCTTATTCGAAATAAAACTTCATCTGGACATTGTATCAACTCAATTGGGGACGAGTACAAATGATTTATGCATTAAGTTTTGGTTTTTAAAGGAGAGTGGGTCAAAGGTAGAACAATGGATGATATATTTAAACATCATCTGTTCATCTGTTCACGCCGATTAGAAAATACACGTCTACCCAGACATTTTCCTTTTCTCTCAACCACACATTCGCGGTTTATTATATTTTATCTATATGTTTATAATTCATCTTTATAGTTTTTTATGACGGCTGTGAGTTCAAGTACACTAACTCGTTTCCTGTCAGGATAAGTGTACTTGATTTTCGGACAAACATGCCTTTACCTACTTATAGGCGGATATTAAATGCCTTACCCGCATATGAAATCCGTATCTATATATATATATATATATATATATATATATATATATATATATATATATATATATATATATATATAGTGGAAATGGTAATTAATAAAAACTGAAGAAAGTGCTCAATACTGCTGTAGAGCAAATATGCTGCAAAAATACTACACATAGACGGAGATATTTATATTTAAGAACTCTACAATATATATATATATATCTATATCTATATATATATATATATATATGCATATATATATATATATATATGAATATTATTACTCGCGTTGTTTTCTATATTTAGATCCATTAAAACCTCAGTATTCTCAATAATAGATATAGCTGTATTATTCTTTAAGTTCAAGCAAGTTTCTGTAAAAGTCTGAGGAAGCTACAGACGGCCAAATAAACGGCCGGGTAGCTGAAACAATAATGTAACTTGACTGAAAGATACGGTAATAAAAAATAAAACGAATATATATATATATATATATATATATATATATATATATATATATACAAACTTAAATATACATTAACGTTCTACCACCACAAATATCTGTATGTTTCTTTCTCTCCCAATGTATATACGTATATTCATAGAAAACGCACACACAATACATATCTATGTATGTATGTATGTATCTATCTATCTATATATATATATATATATATATATATATATATATATATATATATATATATATATACAGTAACGTCCAAAACTAAGGGATTAATTTTTAATACCTAATATTTGTTAGAAATAACAACTGTGAAAAACTGAAATTTGACAACTGGAAAATAAATAAATAATTGTTACAATTCTTTTTCTATACTTTGCAAATGATTCAAATTTTACCATGCTATTATGGATGATAACGACTATATATATATATATATATATATATATATATATATATATATATTAATTCTTCCGTGACATTTCGACTTGCATTTTCTTAAACCCTTCCACTAACTCATTTATTTTGCGACGGTTATCGGCTAGTTGTACACTGGTTAGATTTAGAATAGTAATACTATCCTTCTCTACCTGAGCCAATTTTTTCTGACCTTTCTCCAAAACCATCAATCCTCTCTTTAGAGCATCTAATTCGTCCTCTGTTATAGTCCCAACAAGTACGTTTAACCCTTTCCCATAATGGGAAATACCGATCTCTTTTCTCTGTTTTGTAATAGTTTCAATCCATCCAAATATTTTTCTATAACCTCCACACTAGTTTTCATAATCTTTATGCCCTGCATAAGTGGGCACCACATATTAAAACATTTACCGTTTTCATTAGCTATGCAATCATTTTTCCAAATCCTTTCCTACTAAGGCGACCTTTGAAGGGTTTGAAGTTCATCGTAAAAACTATTTACCATTTTACTGACCTTGTAATTGTCACCTCACTTGTTTTGCGAAAAATTACATTCTGACTATGTCGCTGGGATGCTACTGTTGTCAGCATGCTTAGCAGCAGAGACTTAAATTCAGCCATCCTACAAGAGAATAGGGGGTTAAATTCAGTCGGTTACTAATGAAAGTTAATCTGGTTCCGACTAACTTTAACACCTACTTCTTCCCAATCATTCTGTCTATATATTCCTTCTCTATTCTATATTTAATTTTATCTTTTGTTTTTCAGACGCATCTAGGCATACTTACATAAAAATAACTCTCTGTCCTATAATGCCTGTTTTAGATTTTATCCAGCACATGTGCTTAATTCCCGTGTCGCAACTTGGTGTAAGCTGGTAATCAGTTATATTATGGGATTGGTCAGATCCCAAGTCATCCCCTTTCTTTAATCTGTATTTTAAAGGTGTATCTTCTTTTTCTTCATATTTTTTCGTAACTCTGACAGGGGAATTTCGTTTTCACTCTCCCAACAATCCGATTCGTTTTGCACAGAGGCATTTCCTACTTCTTCAATTTCCATTTGTGGTCTAGCAATTGGGATTGATTCAATCTCAATTTCTGACTCCTAATCAGTCTCCGAGGGGGCTTCTACCCACCTCGTTACTCTCATACGTGGATTTGTTTCTTTTCTTTTAAAAATTTCCCATTCTTCTACCCCTAATAATTTTAAATCATTTGCATGAGCTTTTTTTACTTTGCCATTTATTTGGTCCCATATAACAAAAGTTACTGGGCCTGTCTGATCTATTACTCTATAATAAGGAGACCATTTTTCGTCAAGCTTTCCTTGTCGTAGATGCTTCTTATGGCACACAGGGTCTCCTATTTTGAGGGTTACCTCTTTCCTCCCCAAGTTTACCCTTTAATTTATTTTCTTCTGGGCACGTTTTATTCTTTGCCTAGCTTGCATAAATATTTTATATTGATTTTGGAGTATTCTCTGATGAAAATCTTCTTCCAGATATTTCCTACAGGGTCTTAATAGATTAGCAATAGGCAAGATTCCATCTCGTCCAAATAGTAAGAAATAAGGGGAAACCCCAGTCACTTCATTAATAGAAAATCTTATGGCACCTAATGCCTGGGTGATTAATGAATCCCAATTTTCCTTTTCGCCTTCAGTGAGCTTTGCCAATGTATCTCCCAAAAAACGGTGGAACCGCTCAACCTTAGCATTAGCTTGTGGGTGATAGGGGGATGTAACGACGTACTTGATATTGAGACTTTTAATTGTTTGTCTCATTACTTCATTAATATTTTCTGGGCCATTATCAGATACCAGTTCTAAGGGGGTTCAAAAGCGTGGGATTATTTCGGTTAGTAATAGTCCAGCTACAGTCGAAGCTTTCTTATCTGGTACTGCATAGGCTTTTGGCCAGCTGGTTAGCCAATCCACAAAGTTAACTATGTATTTATTTCCCTGTGAAGTTTCACCATAAGGTCTGTCTGGAGACATCTACACTAATTTTTTCAAAGGGATAAAATGGGACATCAGTTTTTTTTCAAGGGGTTCAATTTCAGATTTGCTGCTCCTCGACTGACAAACAACGCATAGGTTTACATGCTTGGTGACTTCCTTGTATAATCCCAGCCAGTAATATTTCCTACCTATGAGTTCATACGTCTTGTCAATACCAATATGTCCCATTTTATTATGACGCTGTTTCAATATGTCCCCTCCAATCTGTTTAAATATGTCCCCTCGAATCTGTTTATACAACCTAGGTCGGACATCTTCGTCTCGGTCAGAAAGATAGTATAGCTACCCTTAGATACTTTACCTGACTCTATGGTTCTTTTTAGCGTCTTAATTTCTTCATCTTCTTCGTATCTATTTAATTGAGGAATTTCTCTTTTGGGGTTTTCACCCTTTTCATCTATTTCATCTAACCTATGTCTATAATCTAACCTATGTGAGTTTATCATGTTTATTTGATAAAAACTTATCAATTTCAAGTTCTTGACGCGTCGATTCTTGTTCTAACTGATTAGGGATACGTGACAATAAATCAGCACATGTATTTTCTCTACTTGATAGATATTCTATGGTACAGTTGTATCCAGTTATTTTTAAGGCCCACTGTTGTATCTTTTTGTTCGTCCAATCTGCTTTAAATGATCAGTTTTTATTGTGAATTGTGCACCGTTTAGGTAATAATCAAGTTTTTGGAGAGCATATGCAATAGCAAATGTTACCTTTTCTATGACAGGCCACTTCTGTTGGGTAGATGTTAGCTTGTGAGAAAGAAAGTAGATTGATACTTCTTCTGGTATCCCTGGGACAGGACCGTCCTTCTCAGGACATAGTTGAGTTAGACATGGCCCAATACACAGATCGCTTGCATCTGTGTACAATATCATAGGTTTATTCATGTCCGGGTATGCCAATAGTAGAATCGTTGACAGTTGATCTTTCAACATATCAAATGATCGCTGACAATCATCTGTCCACTTAAAGCGGGCATTTTTTGTGAGAGCTATAAGAGGGGTAGCTATTCTTGAAAATGCTGGTATTAATCTTCGGTAATACCCGATAGCGCCTATAAAACCTCTGACCTGTCTAACAGTTTTAGGTTCTGGCATCGAGCGAATTACTTTAACTTTATCATCATCTGGCTTGATTCCTTGTTTATTTATGACAAATCCCAAGTATTTGGTTTCTGCCATCATGAACTGCAAATTTTAATTTTAATTTTCTCGGCTGATTAAATACCGTTTGAGGTGCTTGAAATGTTCATTTATATTGCTCGAAAAAACTAGTATATCATCAAAATATGCCATAGCAAAGCCTTCTAGCCCTCCAAGTACTATGGACATGAGTTGTTGAAAAACACAGGGAGCATTAGCCAATCCACAGGGCATAACTCGGAATTGGAAATGATCATAGTGACACACAAATGCAGCCTTTTCACGGTCATCTTGATCAAGAGCTACCTGCCAGTACCCTGACCTCAAATCAAGGGTGGAAAAACAAGTTGCTTTGCCTACAAGGGCCAATATATTATCTATCAATGGCAGTGGGTAAGCAAGGGGCTTAGTTATGTTGTTGAGGTCTCTAAAATCTACACAAAAGCGGTCACCTTTTTGTCAACCACTACAATGGGAAAGCTCCAAGGAGATCGTGAGCGTTCAATCACTTTAGCCTCCAGCATTTCTTTGACAGCTTCTTCTACTATCTCCCTTTTGTGTATAGGAGTTCTGTACGTTTTTTTTATTGGTGGGTTATTCCCAGTATCTTTTTTCATTTGAACTGACTGAGGTCGTCCCAACTCCTTATCTGAGTTAGCGACAACATCTATATTCTCCTGAATTAAATCAGCTATCTCTTGTCTATGCTCATTAGGTACGTTGATGTACTTAGGATTAATTGTATTTTTGCTCATCTTAATTGGGCGTTTCTCAATGTACTTAACTTGCTTCCGAATTCTTATTGGTGCTACCCTTCCCAAATTTTCACCCTTTCGGACACTCAATGTTTTATTACCCACATTTGCCAACATAACTGGAATCTTCCCCTTCTCATTTTATTTTACTATCGCTTCAACTAATACTATTTCTTCCTCCTCTGGTATTATCTCCTCCGTTGAAATCGCCTGGTATAGGTTTTCTTTATTTGGCTCTTAAGAGATTATCTTGGCTGCGCAGGAAATAGCAGTTCGTGGGGGGTAATTTTACTCCGTCCACAGTGTAGATTTTAATTTCCCCGCTGGAATTACTACCCAAGGGAATTTTTACCCCTCTTATCGTTAGTCGATTTGGATTAAAACATTATTGTGCTTTATTTATTTTAACCAATCCTCCCCTAAAATCATGGTTTGGTCAAAGTGAGGTGCAATGTATAATTTTGAACTTGTCTTAATCTTTCCGATTTTAATAGGTGGATCATACCATTTAGTTTGATTTTCTGTCCATTTGCTTGAGACATAGTTAAATCTGAATCCTTCAATTTTATTTTGCTATTTCTTAGGTCTTCAAAAATTAGAAGCGAGACTTCTGACCCAGAGTCTATCAACGCTTCTACCTGCCTGCCCATAATATCTACCCTACTCATCATGTCCGAGCCCTGTGTGAATAATTCATATTCTTCTGCTCCTTTTGTGTTGGGAATTTTAATCATTTCCCGTTTCGAGCAGGAATTTTGGGATTTGTTTTCATTTTAGGAGCAAGGGTACACTTATTCTTTTTTTTTCTTTAATGACTGAATATGGTTAGTTTTGCGACATTTAGTTTGTGCTGGTGTCTTGGTTTTTCGTTTTTCTGAATTCGAGTAAGTTACATTCCTGCTTTTAGACCTTGGACACCTTTGTTCGTAATAATTCTAGCGTTCATGCTGATTTGAAGTATTCCCTTTTTTTATACTGGTTGTCTACACTGTAACAACCATGACTCTCTCCAGACAATTTTCTATGGTACCCCTCCGCCTTTGGTTCCCTTTTAGTACTGTACGAGAGCCTATTCCGTCCTGTTACCAATAATTTCTACCTGAAAATTTGTTATTGATTTTTTTCTTGTTTCCCACAGCCCCGAAGTCGCTCATAAAGCCTTTCACTTTCTCTGGCTGATGACAAAGCCTCCGACAGTGTCTTCGGGTTGGCTCTGGCCACATCTTCCTTAATGGAAGAATTCGGCTGTACTTGTACAGCTGACCCTTCTCTCAGTTCAGAGTTTCTATAAGCCAACCTTGCAAGACTTGGCATTCTACTTGCCAATTCCGCAAGTGATTCATTTTTTCCTTGTATCATTTTAATCAATGTTCGAGCAGCATCAGCAGGGTTGACAAACTCTCCATACTGTGCTGTGATCTCATCGAATAAGGCTTTACGGGAAGTGTCCGAATGGTCATCAAGATAAGTTCCGATCCATTCGGATACGACTCCATCTGAATAGTCTTAGGCTAAGTTAATAAATTACGGGGCCATTAAATCATGGACCTTTGTTTTTTTAATGCCATTAGCCATGGTTTCAAATCTGTCGGCCTTCCAGCAAAAATTAGGATCTTCGGTCCAGCTGTTACCAACATAGGTGAAATGTTTGAACGGGAAGTAGCCATTGTATTAAGAAAAACAAACACACCTAGAAGCTTTTTAGAAATTAACCAAACATGCACAATGAATGCAACGAACAAAGAAAGATAGTCATTTACCCCAACTGTGGATGTTTCTGGTGATACTTTTCCTTGAGTAGCTTGTGTGGGTTGAGCTGATTACTTCCTAGGCTGGTTTCTGGGTGAAGTGTCCTTGCGCCGGTGAATTAGCTGAGTGTCTATCTTGTGTTTTGAAGCACCAAAATATATTTGTGGTCGATACTGGATTTTGAATCAGAGATGCGACGAAATCCGTCGTGGTCATAATTATCTTATCTGTTATCTTTCAAATATTTTACATCAATTTTTAATAAAAATACATTGATTTTAAGCTTTTGTTGCATTGACAACCTAAAATGAATTATAAACAAACATACAATTAAATACTTTTTAACAATTGCACAAGCATCGATATCAATAACGACAGATTTATAATAGTAGATAATTGAGAATTTCAAAGCCCATGTGTTTTGTGTCTGAATAAGAAACTTGAAATCATAGGATTTAAAAACAAGAACATTTTGCTTGATATTAAACAGGAGACAGCACTTAATCGGAAGCATTTCCAAATCGTACACTGAGTATACTTTAGTAAATGATTCATTACAATTCAGTCCTAAACTTTTCTCTCGGTACTTTTATTTTATGCAAAACATAAATTATTTATTATATTATTAGCAGACTGATATTAGATAGGTAGATACACACACTGACGCTGATATGATATGAAAAGAGATAATAAGTTGTTTCCGACGGACTGGTTTCACACACACATATACACGCATGCACACGTATATTATTATTATTATTATTAGTAGTAGTAGTAGTAGTAGTAGTAGTAGTAGTAGTAGTAGTAGTAAAAAATATTCGTGGTAAGTATGCTTTAAGATTTATTTACAGCTTCGTTTTTGCTCCCTTTCTTGTTTATTGATTTCCAACAGCCAATCAGAGTTGCTTTTATCATACGAAAGGGATTTTATGGATCCTATTTTTTAAAGTAAACTCAACGAAAGGTAGATGGCGCTGGAAACAATAATTCTATGTCGTTTTTTTTCGGATAACTGTAGCCATCTTTGATTTATGTTAGAATTATACAGAAATTTATTGATTTATTTATTTATTTTAATGTAGTATTTGTTTTATTACAAAATAAAGTTTTTTTGTGTCTACAGTTACATATAATTTCCTTTCTAAAACTAAGTAATTTTTTAAATTAACAATCTATAGTTTCTCTCTCAAACAAAATTTACACAGACTATCCAAACATCTGCTTGTATCTTACCATATGTATATCTCCGATTCGACGATATACCGTGGTCTACTAATCTTTATGGTTTCCAATAATATTTGTGCTTTTTTAATCGAATATACTTTTTGTGAATATAATATTGTTGTTTTATTTTAATTAAATTGAAATAAATTTTAAAATAGGTTTCTGTTAATAACTGCTAAATAAGAATAACTAATCTAAGGTGTGTGATTTTAATTATGCATTATGGTTCAGTAAACGTCAAAAATAAAGTAACAAATAATGTTACGCCCATATAAACGTAAATAACAACAGAAATCTGAACATCCACGGTCAGTGCATTTATTGAAATAGTTGAACTGCCATACTTATAAACCATTTATGTCAATGACCGAGTAACGGGTGTGTATTTATGTGGTGCCTAACATATAATTGTAGACTATTAAAAAATCTGCCAAAATTGTGAAAGTATCGAACTCTCAGTGAGAGAGACTATCTATATGTTCTTATGCATATTTTGCACTGATGAATGCTTCTACTAGTATCAGAATAACAAAACACATGAATATAACTATATAAAAAAATATCAGTAAAAAGCTAAAACAATTGTACGCATGTATTTCTATTTTTATATAAAAAGAACTTTGTATGTGTGTGGCTTCGTGTGTGTTCGTTCTCTATGGACTTCAAAACGGCTGCGACGACTTTTATGAAATATCACACAAAGGTTGTTTATGTCTGGCACTATTCTTAAATAAGTTTTGTTCGGAATATTTCCTATGAAATAATCCGATGAAAGAAGGAATAGTCGATTTTGACCAAAGTTAACACTTCATGTAGCCTAACATTACAAGTACATTTGAGAAGTTTTATTACTACACAAGCTAAAAGGCCCACCATATAAAATTAGATTTTTCCATATGATTGGGTTGCGTTCAAAATGAATGTTTCTGTTTAAAGCCCAATTGAACCAGAGTACTTGACTCTTTCATTTTAAGCTTGAATTCAAGCAGATATCAACGCACAACTAGTAAGTGTAGGCATATAAAATCAACAGTAGGTTCTTTCATATGACAGGGAGGCGTTCGAAATGGATGTTTCTGTTTAGAGAACAACTGCAGTATTATAGTTAAACCACTTTTATAAAATCAGCAGTAGGTTCTCTACAGTGCAATGTATAGTAAACTAACTGCGAGGGGCAACAACTAGAGCACGAAAATCAGTCGACTTCATTAATAAAAAAATAGGCTATCTGCCGATTTCCAATACAATAAAAATATGGGAGTGTGAAACATTCGCTGATCTCATCAAATCCCGGGCAACCTCGCATCACCTTGCTAGTATTTAATAAAGCTAAAATGTTTAAGACGAGCATAAAAATGCGTGCCTGTTTCACGTGAGGAGGTATATTATAAAAGTATATATGTGTATGTGTGTTTACTAATTAGATGTGATGCCCTAGCAACGCCTGCAAGATACGATGCCTCGTCGCTAGATCAAAATAATTAATCATTCCACTCGATATTTATTGATTTTCATCATTAATCACAAAGGATTTTTTACTTTTTTAAAGCATGTTAGTTTCGCCGCTGCACATTTCAGCGGATTCTAACGCAATGGTGAAGTCTTCTTCAGTGCATACGGCCTAGATATCCAATAGTAATACAACAGTAATTCTCAGCCTATATCGTACTTATAATCCTCCCGTGTTTTTCGGTAATGAATCCGGGTCCCTGTACATTGCATATAGATATTCGGCGCGAATTGGGACCTCACTGAAACAAAAATGTAGTAGGCAAAAAAAATAAATGTTCTGTCAGCAACAGTACAACTTCAAAATAGTCAATATCGCCCACCTCCAGAAGAGAGGGAATTCCTGTCCGTGATAACCGTGGTAAAAGAAGACACACTCCAATCGCCAGAAACACCCACACACACAATTTGCAGGACACTGCCGACTCGTCTCTAGCCTCCTGCTTTTATAGTGGCCGGGAATTATCCATTTGCATAATCACATGAGAAATAAAGGTGATTTTCCGAGAGTTGCATGGGGTAAATGCTAATAAAAAACCCCGGACGCCATCTTGGAATTCTCTTTTCCCCCCAACCAGTGACACAACAGACGTACCCGAGGTAAGCTCTTTTTCCCCTCATTTTAGTTATTGCTACTTCTGCTACACTCCCCCCTGATCTCATGATCACAAACGGGGCAGGGGGCAGTCATCTCTGTCTGGTACTTCTCCGAAGAACCGGAGGCAGCACTTCCTCCCTGCCATCCTCCTCATCGCCATTATTGCCACCAGTCTGCTCCATAGGCGGTGTTTCACAATCAGGGCAGGGGGGCAGTATTCGTCTCTGTCGGGTACTCCTTCGTAAAGGCAAGACGGGTGGTCCTTCCTCCGCTTCTTCAGTATGTACATTATATGGCTCAAAATCCTCTCCGTCGTCCTGCATCATACTCTCTGTCTTTTCAGAAGACATCATACTGTCTGAGTCTCCCTCTTCCTCCGATGTAACAACATAATGGCGAGGGCGCAAATCCTTCACGTGACGAGGCACACCGTCCACCAAAATCGACTGAGGGCTGATCACCTTGGTCACCTCACCCTTGTCGAACCTCGTGGTACATCGATTTTGCGGTCTTTTGACCCATACGCGATCTCCAACCTGGTAAAAGCTGTTCTTGGGACCTGGGGACGCAGTTGCGAGATTGGTCTCCTTTACTCGAACTTCGTATTGATAAATCCTGTTGGCAGGCGCAGTGGGGGGAGATGTGTCGTCTCTCGGTGTGATGTTATACCAGTAGACAGCCTCCTGTATGGGACAACACATTCTATCCGCTATTCATTTCACTGTACGGTGACATCGCTCCGCTATGCCATTCCCGGCTGGAGCGTATGCACAACGGAATCGCAAGTGAACTCCCCATTTACATGCAAATGCTTGGAACATATTGTTGCAGAAAGCTGTGTCATTGTCTAAAAGGAGTTCATGCGGCGCGCCACGCTCGGGGAACACTGCCTCCAACTGATGAATCACGCTTGCCGAGTCCTGCCTTGCCAATTTCCTCCAAATGGAGAAACGCGATGGACCACAGTCTGTTAAAGTTAAAAAATGGAAGGTGCCATAATGCGTGATATCCATTCCAATTCTCTGCCAATTCTCGTTAACTTCCAGCTTTCCCTTTTCCCACCTGACTGGCGCTGGGTCAATGGACTGACATTCCTCGCATTTCTGTATGACCGTTCTGACAGTTGCTTTTGTCGTGGTTGGACATCTTCTCCTGACAAAGTAGGTAATGCGTCGCACCCACGGATGTCCACTATCTTTGTGAATAGCCATGATTTGACTCTCATCCAGCTCGTCTGTGTGGACCGCGCCTATCACTGGGTCAAGACCGTTTTTCTTTTTCATTGCCTCAAACCACCGCTGTGGCACTCGTGTCAGTCGGTCAGCAATGTTTCGTGCTGATGGAACCAGCGTCACATCCACTGTCAGCCCGTACTGTTTCACGAGCTCCTTAAGAGTGCTTAATCACCTCCTAATAAGCATCTCGCTTGCTGCTTTGGTGCGTACTCGCGCCTTTCCAGTTAGCATGTCCAAGACCCAATGGTATACGCAAACAGAATCTGTCTTTATGTGTAGCACCTTGCTCTGCCACTGGAGAGCCAAATTGATGCCTTTCAATACGGCATCCAGTTCAGCCAAGTTGATATGTTGAGAGTCATCTTCAGGTCGCAGCCAAAATGCATCTTCCAACACAGTTTCACACATCTCCAAGGCTGCCCCAATTGCTAGGGAGCTAGCATCGACCCATACATTCAGCTCTTTGCCGTCCACACACCAATTTCCCTGTGCCGGATCGTTCTGCTGCGCAGATTTTAAGGTTTCGAACATCATACGATGTAGTACGGCGTCCCTTGCTTCATCATCCCAGCCCTTCGTTATCGAACTTACTCTCCTTCTGAGTATTCCGCAAGCCACACGAAGCCAACCGCACACCGGAAAGTGCCCGACAAGTCGACCACACAGGGAAAAGATTGTTCGTCGCGTAACAATACTGGGAGCCTCCGGAATTGCATTTCCTCGCTTCCACCGCAGTTCATTGCGTTCCATCCTGACTGCCAATCCCAGCACCCGTGCACCGTCCTTCAACTGATCCGGGTTCTTGCACTCCAACCCGAACTGCGCGAGGTGTTCTCTCACACGGGTCGCGGGCACCACGTCTTCATTGACAAAAATGTCATCAATGTAAGCAGATGCTGCGCGGCTTATAACTTCTTCCTGAGATAGTAGTTCGCTGACAATTGCTCTCATTATCAAGGGAGCCACATTCAAACCAAACCCCAGACGGGTCAGACAGTATTTTTTCCCATCGATTTCCACAGTCTGGTATGGCCACAGTGTCTCATGGACCCGGACTTGTAGGTATGCTCTTCTGAGGTCCAGTAGAGACACGTTAGCACCTTTTTGTCTCCACTCACGCAGCTTAGCCGCACAAACATCTGCGTTGGCCGTAAATGCGTCTACGTAATGATTTAGCTCCCGGTAGTCCATCACCGGGCGCACTTTGGCTTTGTTCTGCTGTATCACAGCCATCAGGGGAATTAGACCTTTGGGGGGTCCCAATTTATCCTCTGGGTATGGCACGAGCCAACCATTATCTATCCAGGTGTGGAGCTCCTGCGTGTATTCTTCACGAATTTCTGCTGGCACTGGGTACTCTGACACTCGATTATGCAGCCTTTCAGGGGGGTGGTCCACAGACCATTTCCACGATGCGGTCCACGTTCGGTTTTGATGGTCAAAGGTAGCAGTGAAATCTGGTTCATCGATAGAAATGGCTGCGCATTTAATACTTTTCCTGGCGCCCAGCCGCACTGATCCTATAGGCTTGACAACGACACCTCCTAGAGCTTTTATGGCGTCGATCCCTAGAAGCAAGTCAAATCCCAGTGGCTTGCCATGCACCACTAACACATCGACTCTGGCAGACACACCTTCATCAGTGGATACAGAGACCCTTCCAACACCGCAGCACGCATGGGACATTCCACCAATTGTGTTGACATTTACGTTTGTTTTTCTCCAAGACCGGCACCGGTCTGCATGTAAAATTGTCCTGGAGCATCCTGTATCAATAAGCGCCAAACATCGCGTCCCGTCAACATGGATTCTTATCACCGGGAGCGTCGTGTTCACATCTTGGTTGGGAAGGAGACTGGCGCTTATGCGTCCTCCCCTTGCTCGTTTCCCGAGCAGTTCCGAGCCCAGTGTCCACTCTCACCGCAACGGTAACACCGTGTTCCACGTTTTCGACAGTCCCTTGCAAGGTAGCCTTTAACATTGCATTTGAAACAGGTCACGTTAACAGGATTATTCTGGGCCCTGTTGTTGGGTGAGCGTGTGGCCACAACCACATCCTGATTTTGTTCGCCAGTCGTCGTCAAAATTCTCGCTCTCGACATTAGCTCCCCCATGGTCAGGGCTTTGATGTTCGGCACCTGTTGAAGAGCAATTGAGATGGTGTCAGGGAATCCAGTGACAAAAATTAATTTTGTGAGTCTCTCTAAACTTTCTCCTATGAATCCGGCCAATCCAACCAACTGCCTGATTTTGTTGGCGTACACATCCACACGTTCACCAGCCCATCTAGCCATAGTTATTTTTCTATATGCTGCAAACGCGTCATCAGTAAATGCCTCCTTTAATCGAGCCTCAATCGGGTCTATTTTCTTTTGATCGTCCTCCTCCATTTCCATGTAGAGGGCCAGCGCATCGCCTTCCAGGTATAAAGGTAGCAGACTCGCTACGTCATCCACCTGCTGAAGTTGTGCGACAAGTCTCACTTTTTTCAGCCACGCTACAACGTCTCCCTCGCCAGAGAACGGCTTGATAATATCACTGCTTATCCGCACCTTCGCCATATTCGTGCCGAAATAGCTTGAAACAAAAATGTAGTAGGCAAAAAAAATAATAAATATTTTGATAAGTATTTTTTAAACTTTCGAATTTAGTACTATATATATATATATATATATATATATATATATATATATATGTATATATATATAACATATTTATATATATATATATATATATATATAACTACATTATATATATATATATATATATATATATATATAATTCACGTTATGAATTTGTTTACGTTGGGCTTGAAGACTGACATATTGTATTCAGCTGGAAAGCAAGAAAACGGAAAACAATTCCACAGGTGTGCAATTCTAAGAAAGAAGCTTTGTTCATGGAATCTACGTTTAGGTTTAGTCACAGATAAAGAGTGTGGGGAATTATTGATAGTGGTTTTAATTAGACGAGTGTTTTTCGTGGATGTTTGGCGAGGGGGGGGGCATAAGTTGAAGCTCAGACGAGCACTTGCCATGGAAATTACGATAAAGCAGAGACAGGCTCACAACGTCACTTCTGTAAGGAAGAGGTTGCAGGGAAGAGTAAAGGGCATAACCTACTAGGCTACGAAGTCTATTTTGAACTCTGTCAAGACATGATAAGGTCTGCCTAGCAGCACCAGCCCACACGTGGCAACAGTACTCTATCCTGTGACGTACCTGGCTTTTATATAGATAGAAAATTGCATCAACAGTGAGATATCTACTGGAGCGGTAGAAGAATATCACCAATTATTCCAGCGACCTTGGCAACAGATTTGATGTACTTGTTCCATTTCAGATCAGGAGTAAAGGTCAAGCCGAGAAGCTTGTCAAAACATTTCAAGAGAAATTGAAATTCAGAAAATCTTACTTAAATAGTGTCTCATCTAATGTAAAGCTAATATATTTGAATTTTCAAATATGAGATTTTGACGTATTATGTCCATTAAAATCCATTTAAAATATTCGAAATAAACTGAAATTTGGAGAAGATTTAAGCATGCATTTCTAATTCTTATTGTAACATTTATGAAAAAAAAAACAATTTAAATTTTCACGAAATGGATTTTATCTTTTTTAACCCCTTTTACATGACAAAAAATTAAGCAAAACATTGCTTACATCACAACACTGTACGTCTAGTAGTCGTGTTGCCAAAATTCATAATGATCAGTAAATTAGTTCAAGCGTTTGTATTAGGTTGCGATATATATGCAAAAATAATGTCGTTTTTTATATATAGTTGAACTTCAAAAAACAACATTATTTTCGCACCAACCTAATACTGTCCATACAAACATGTACACATATGTAACTCTATATACGAATCGTCTATGGAATCATATCGTAATGGGTTAGAGCGCTGGACTGAAATTTATAAGGTCCAAGGTTCGAATCCTACCAACAGTCAAGCTACGCTGATGAGGAGTAGGGCTCCGAAACACGCGTGGCCGTAGATTACTGGTTTTTAAAAAATGATAAATAAATAACACGTCCAAATAAAAAATGGGCGACTTTCTAAGAAAAACACAGGTTCTAAAAGGCGGAGACATTAACCTTAATATCGTTTAAAAAAATCAACAACACCACGTAAAGATTAATGTTGTTATATTCAAATTTACTTTGTTTTCTACCATCGTAGTAGACTTAGTAAATCCAATCCACGGCCAAAGAAATATTGGGAATGGAAATGTATTAAAATCAACCGTCTTGGAATTGAGGTAAGCTATGGAACGGTAAAAGCCGATTTGAAATTTAAAAAATGAACTGAAAGAAGTAAGAAAGGAAGGAAGAAAGAAAGAAAGAAAAAGTAAATAAGTAAGTGTAGAAAAAAAAACTTGGAGAAATAGAAAGAAAGAACGAACGTGAGAAGAAATAAATAATAAATAAAAGAAAAAGAAAGAAAAATAAGGAATGACAAAAGAAAAAAAACGAAAGAACGGAAAGGAGGAAAAAGAAAGGAAGAGGGAAAATACAGAAAAAATAAAGAGGGAAAAAGAAAGAAAGCAACAAGAATAACAGAAATAAGTTCCTTAAATAAATAAGGTGGAAATATTTTTTTTAAAACTGAGGGAAGAACAGAAAATGGCAAAGGACGAAGGTAGAAATGAAAGAAAGGAAGAAAAATACTAAAGAAAATAAAATAAGGAAAGAAAAATACAAATAAAGAAAAACGACAGGGAGAAAAAAAGAAAGGAAAGCAAAGGGAAAAATAGACAAAGAAAAAAGGTTACAAGAAAGAAGAGAGGAAAAAGAAGAAAGAAAATAACATAAATATGACAAAATAATGAATGGGAAAAATAAATAAAGAAAGAAAGAGTGATGGAAAGAAAGATAAGAATAAAATCAAATGAAGATGAGAAAAGGGTAGAAAATGAGAAAATAAAAAATAAACTAAAGATCTATTGTTAAAAATAAAAAAAATAAAAAAACGAGAAAAAATGTGTCATCAGAATAACAAAAAAAAATAATAGGAATTTACTGAAATAACAGAAAGCTTGGAGGGGATTTGGCAAAATGCCTTGCAGTTCTAACTATATGCTCAAATGCCGATTTATTTTCGAGCGTCGTTGAGCATTAAGTGTTGTCGTAAAAACAGGTGCAAAGCAGACAACGGCGGTCGATCACTTTGTTTTTATTCCTCGCAAAACCGATCAGATTCAAGATGGCGGCAGAATGATAAGAATTACTTGAACTAAGTGACCTCGTTGCGCGTCAGCCGAATAATAATCTCTGAAGCAGACAATAAAACTCCAATCTCGGCATCCCTTTCTCTTTTTTTTTTCTGTTAATATTGATAACTGCAGAAGTAAACCCGAAGCCTACAGCTCCACAGGATACTGACGGTTTCGACAATGCGAACAACGTTTATGCCAAGAGAAATGACAAAAAGTGGACTTCTTCCGATGTGACTAAATAATGTTCAATCAACGATGTTCTGCGCATGTGGCAGATTCTGTCTTTCTTTTTTTTTTTTTTTTTGCATTTCTCTGTTTTTACTCTTTTTTTTTTGCTTGCTTTTTTTATGTTGTCCTTTTTTTTTCGCTTTTCTTATCTTCTTTGGCCTTTCTTTTCTTTTTTGATGTAGCTCATCATCTTCATGAAAGGACATGTCTATCAAATTTTAATCTGAAATACAGTTTTTATCCCTAAATGCAAAAGTTGGATGTACACATGTAATTTTTTACTTATCAAAGACGACATTTCAGAACTCTTTTTCTGATGAGGGATTTTTAAATCCGAAATTGATTAGAAAAAAAAAGCGTATTCTAAAACAGTTTATCTCTTTCTTATATATATATATATATATATATATATATATATATATATATATATATATATGTGTGTGTGTGTGTGTGTGTGTGTGTGTGTGTGTGTGTGTGTGTATGTATGTATGTCTGTCTGTGTGTGTGTTCATTTTGTCCCCTGTTCCCACTATTACTGTGTTTTAAGCATTATATTTGATTGCTTAGTTGGTTGGTTTTTTTTACAGCATATCAACCCTTTTCAGGTTATTTAATGCCGAATCCAGTGATTTAGAGAAAACTTCTTAATAGAATATATTTGTTTTGTTTTTGTTTTTTTTCATATCGGTTTCTATTTAACCCATAGTTGGAACCCTAACAGGTACTACCACTCCGGGTCGGAGTGGACCTGGAAGCAATGGCAATTGAAGGGTGGCTCTACACTCCCCAAAGCCCGCATGCTGGGGCCTCACTATCGGATATAGTTTAGGGTCATATCCAGGACCAATCATACTTGAGTAACGACAAGATAATAATTTCAGTGTTCCTTCTGTTTTCCATCCTGTGACTCTTTTCTCTTTTAGTAATATAAAGTAAAATTTATAATTTATACTTCAACTACAGTTAATAATGGCATAATAATAATAATAATAATAATAATAATAATAATAATAATAATATGCATATAAGTAGTTAAATAACCTATATATATATATATATATATATATATATATATATATATATATATATATATATATATATATATATATATACGTTTTATTTTTTATTACCGTATCTTTCTGTTAAGTTACATTATTGTTTCAGCTACCGGGCCGTTTTTTTGGCCGTCTGTAGTTTCCTCAGACTTTTACAGAACACTGGTCTGTAGTTTCCTCAGACTTTTACAGAACAAGGGTTCTGTAAAAGTCTGAGGAAAAAAAACGTCTGTAGCTTCGTCTGTGTGTCCGTCTGTAGTTTCCTCAGACTTTTACAGAACCCTGGTTCTGTAAAAGTCTGAGGAAGCTACAGACGGACAAAAAAAAAGGCCCGGTAGCTGAAACAACAATGTAACTTAACAGAAAGATACAGTAATAAAAAATAAAACGCATATTTGCTCTACAACAGTATTGAGCACTTTCCTCAGTTTTTATTAATTACCATTTCCACTAAATATATATATATATATAATCGCATACCTCTCTCTCTCTCTCTCTCTCTCTCTCTCTCTCTCTCTCTCTCTCTCTATTTCTTTCTCTCTCCTTTAATAACTTACCCCTCTTTCTTCCTTCCTCTTTCTCTCCCCTCTTTCTCTTCGCCTGAAATATCTTCAAAGATAAAAAACAATGAATTTAACGAGGTTTATATAGGAGTATACAATAATAACTAGAGCAAGATATACTTTTTTTTATATTTATTCATATAATGTTTCGGTCAATAGTTACAAATACTTCAAAACCTCCTCATGCAGTAGCAGTTATTCCCCGTAAAAGTTTCATATCTGTTATAAATTTATTATTACAAAAATAACATTACTATCTCCTGATGATGTCTTTGGTTATTCCGAACTATTGACCAAAATATTATCATGATTGTGTGGCGATATAAAAAAAATCTTATATATATATATATATATATATATATATATATATATATATATATATACTTCATTTAATCACAAAATTTAATATACGAAGATATAATTTTATGCGTAAATTTTAAGCATTTATTTCAACAGTGCTTAATACATAGGTAGAGCTAGGTAGTAAGTTATGAAAATATATGTGGCAATTAAGCTACACAGAATATTCCGCATTTCATTCTCATGATATGAGAATTACTCATTTTCACGAGAATGAAATGCGGAATTTTCTGTGTAGCTTAATTCCCATAAATATTTTCATAAATTACTATATATATATATTAGAAATGGTAATCAATAAAAACCTTAAGAAAGTGCTCAATACTGTGGTAGAGAAAATATGCGTTTTATTTTTTATTGCCGTTTTTTTCTGTTTAGTTACATACAATAGCATTCAACCATAAACGAACTTTTTTCTACAGTCTGAGGAGGCTACATAACGGCCAAGAAACGGTCGCGTAGCTGAAACAAAAACGTAACTAAACATAAAAAACGGTAATAAAAAATAAAACGTATATATATATATATATATATATATATATATATATATATATATATATATATATATATATTATCAAGGAATAAATCTTTAACAAAGAAAAACTTATCAAGATAAGAAAAGCTCAACACTATTAAGAGGAACAAACAATGAAATAAAATAAAAGATAAGGAATAAAAGTTATATATAACTTTTTTATGCTATCAAAACAATTAGAAAAAATTCAAAAAGAGAAGAATGGTCAGAATTATACAAATTACAAATATAGAAAGAAAATAGCTGCATGATATTTAGATATGAAATGAGAATGAAAGAATGGGATAATATGGTAAATAGTACTTAAAAGTATGTATAATATATAAGGGTAACTCGGAATGGATGTATATATTCACGTAATAGTGAGAAAAATAAATCTATAAATATAAAAGCGAAAATGTGTATATGTATGTTCGCTTTTTGTGTATGTCCAAGAAAGGCTTTTTTCAGAGAAGCGATCAGTCGACTCACTTCTACTTAAAACTTTTTATATCACGCCTAAATAATAATATCTACGAGTTACCAACCGGGGTCGCCTATCTATTTAATTTGCCCGACTTTCAAAAGATAAATATTCAAGATTTTTCGATCGCCGCATATGCATTAAGCTTTTTCGTATAAAAAAGAAGCGAACAGACTCGCAGTAAATAAAACCCTGTCCCGCACTCAAGGTTGACGTCATTAAGTAGTCAAAAATGGGCAACTGCCGTTAAACGTCGCTCGTTTTGTTTTTTTGTTTTTTTTTTCTTTTTTTACACTTTATTGTTTTTAACTGCGCGTCAAGACTTCGTTTGTTTTTTTTAAACAAACACCCGGCCAACGATTTTTGTTTTCATTTACCCAAAAACACACACACCTCAAACCTCCAGACACCCCGGCAACGCCGGGTATCCCCCGCTAGTAAAAAAAAAAAACACTCTGGCTCTTCTCTTCTGATGAGAAGTGTTTAAGCTTCGAAATGCTATAGTCTAAATAAATTTTCTTAATTTTCCCCTTAACCTTTTCTTATAGTTCTGATGACATAATAAAGTTATGTATAACTTTTACTCCTTATCTTTCATTTAATATATATTTATATGTGTGTGTTTTATTAGTTTGTATGTGTGTTTGTATGTATTTGTGTATGCGCGTGTGTGTGTGTGTGTGTGTGTGTGTTATCGCTTAATGTATTTTAATATTTAGGAGATTAAATAAAGGAGTAAGATTGAACTTTTTTAAGGTAACCGACTTCGTAAAACGCCATCAAAGGACAAATTGAGTGCAGAACGATGGAAACAGACAATATAACCACAATTCATCATATGTTAATTGAATAACTTCATTTTTTAAAATTATTCTTAACGTTTGCGAATAATGAAAACGGTGACGTTCTTTCATTCTTATCTTTGTTATCACCATTCAATGACATGTTGGGGCACTTTGGTGATCGTCTCATCACCATCTAGTGTAATCCTGAATAGGCCTAACACTCTCCAGATTTTTGCCTCGGTATATTTTATCCGTAGAGTTATCTTTAAGGTAAAACAATTCGCAGACTATTCCTGAACAGAAGAGTGTCATCAGAATATAAAATCAGTCGTATTCAGGTATTATAAAATCCAGAGATGCAAGTTTATAGCATCGTATTAAATGGCGACAAAGGCTGTTGGACATTCATAATTAAACATTGACTAAAGTTTATTTGTACCAAATATAGTTAAATTTCAGAAAGGATTATAAATCCTATTAACAATAGGATCAAAGAGCAGTATCTGTTCTTCAGATGCTACTCTTCAATTTCTTGTTCTCTACCAGTGGAGGAGAAATCCTTCACGACTGAGACATTTTTTTGTTCCTTTTCTCCACGTTAAAAACGACCCTGGTGTCTAACTCTGTCCAGTGGGGAGGCATTGTATATAAGAACAATAGCATAGGCGACGTCTTGCGTATAGAATGTTAAATTTGTTTGTTAAGAAAGGTGAACTTTCGCATAGAGCTCACAAATAGTGTATCTCAGGGCTATCTCTTCTGCATAAAGTTATTTTCATTGGTCGCAGCTTTTTGTTCACGGGGCTAACATGCTCTTATTCCGTCAGCCATGACTGGACATAAGTCCTAAGTAGATCTAGTTAAATGTTTCGTTCGAAATTCAATGTGTACTCCTGAGTTCGACAGAAAGATTACGTAGTTTGACAAGATAGACCTGAAGAAGGTCGGTCGTTACAGCGACGTAAAAGTGAAAATAAAGCTGATGAGGTCAATAGTCTGAAGAATGAAAATAATTCGAATAATAGGTTGTCAGAGATATGTATAATCATATAGATATTATTATCATTATTTTCATGTTTATTATTATTACTAGTAGTAGTAGTAGTAGTACTAGTAGTAGTATGTGCGTGACAAAAGATCATTTGTAATCTTAAATAAGATTAATACAGTCTTACTAATTGAATTATTACTGCAAGTATGAAATGTTTTTTAATACGTTCGAGACAAGATTATCAATAAACAAGGTTAATGGAAAATGTTAATACATATTGAAATAATATAATTAAAATTAAATAATGCGGTTATATAATCTATCCAATTAAGCCTTGTATATAGACATATGTATATGCATATATATGTGTGTGTGTGTTTCTTTGTACATATATGTGTATATATATGCACACGTCCCTCTCTCTTAATATATATATATATATATATATATATATATAGACTTATATGTAATTATACTGAGTTCGTGAAATTCAGTAAATTTTCATATACCAATGAGTTTTAGGCTAAAATGGTTGACTTAAAGAGTAAGCTACAAAATTATCAAATTTTATAATTGAGCATTAATATACTGAGGAAGCAAAATCAAGACTTCAAAACAAGGTGTTGGTGGTAACAAAAAGTGTATTTCAATTTACGTTACAATTGTTTCAATTTCCAGTTCGACAATTTCAAGCATTATGTCGTTTGAAAATTTTCAAAACCAGCATTTCTTCAGACTTTATGAATAAGCACACTTTTGGCAATGGAGCATTTTTTAGGAGAAGAAAGGGAGGAAGGGGACATCTCTGCGAGAAACATCTACCTTTGTTGTGGTTATGGAAAATCCCATTTAAATATTAATATATCGCCTAATTTTCGTATCCTTATTTAAGAGCAGAGTCATGACAAGTTGCTACAAAGAGCCTTAAGCCATTTAAAAAAAATTTTAATATACATCCCATTCGTTCCGTTCCTAAATTAGATCTTGTTATTTCTTTGTTACCCAATACTTAATTTTTAAATTTTTAAAATTTTTGTTTCGATATTATGGCAGTAACAGCCTTGCAAAAATGTTACGGTTAGTTTTAGTTTCGTATTAGTGGCAGGTAATGTCTATAGATTATCGTTATATTTGTGCTCGGATTTAAGACCCTTTTAGTTTCAAAGTTTAATTGAATACGAGAGTGAATAAAATGGGTGTGTTAAAGATATATATATAAAAATCCTTGTATAATATTACGGGTGAAGTATTCTACTCTATTTATTGTTATTTAATGTTTTAAGATTCGTTGTTATTCTACTTGAAAAATGTTTTCATATTGTTAAGTGGGATAAAATGAAGGGAGATAATCCAATTATATTGTTAAGTATTTCTGGTTAATTTTGTTTGAAATTGGGTCGTTTGTATCCTATAATGGTCAAAGGGAGGTAATTCAGGCCGTTTTGGTGTTTTTGGTTCATTGATTACTAGAAGGCGTAAATGATTTAATAATTGATTTAATAATTGGTTTAACTTAATCAAAATGGTCCAGAACACGCTACGATGGCTTACTTAACCAATTAAGTATATAAATTTTGTTTTGATCTCAAAGAATGGTCTTAGCCCATGATTTTAACCCGCCTCTGTTACTAATCATTTAATTCATGCGTTGTATTTTTGGGTGTCTAAATAAATAAAATATATATCCTCTAGTTATTATTCTGACAGCAAAACTACCCATGGTTACCAAGTGTAGACATCTTCCCACAAGAGTGAAACAGACGGACAGACGGACAGACATAGTTAGTTTTATAAATTAGATGATGGCACACCTAATTTCAGACATTATTTTTCGCACAACAGCCAAAAAATTAGACATCATACCCACAGGACTTAGGATTACGAACCACTTCCAGAGCGTCTCTAATAAAAACTTAGAGCACAACAAATAAATGAAACTGCCTCATCTAAGTTACGTAACCTCGCTATAAAAGCATCTTATGAAAAAACAAAGAACACTCTTGAACATACGTGAAAGAAACAGATCTTAACTTCGTAATTTACTTACTAACACTACATTTACGGAAAACTCTAGAGCACTCAACGCTATCTACTCCAACCGTCTCTTCTAATGTCTACAATTCAAACGACGGAAACTAAACATATGAATCAACGAAGATGTAATAAAACATATCTACAACCAATAAAACGCATACACCATCAGTAAACTTTTTAAAAAATAACAACACTACATTCATGCGCCCCCCCCCCCCCCGCAAAACCCACAATGGCCTAACATTGTCAATCTATCCGACCACCAAAAGAGATTTCTTGGCCTTAGGGCCAAGATGGAAGTGCAGTATCTGCTCTGGGTCTACACTTTATTTTTTGTTCTCAGTTAGTGGAGGAGATATCCTTCAAGACTAAGACAATTTTTAATTGTTGTTCCTTTCCTCCACATTAAAAAACGACACTGATTTCTAACTCTGCCCTCGTGGAAAGGCAAAGTAAATAGGAACTCACAGTAAACAAAACCACACTATTAGCTAAACGGCTCTCATTCTTCTAATCCAAAAATCTGAATTCGGTGGACCTATGCTACAACATGGACGACTATATCAGAAGAATAAAATTAAAGGAATACTTCCATAATAATAACTAACCAACAACCAGCAACTCCAGCACAAATATACGTGCAAGGATTCAAAAGCTACACATTGGGCACCCCCTACAAACTAAACGTAGACGCACACAACAAAACAATAAAAAAACATCTAGCCAAGTTCACCATAGACAAACTTCACAAAGAAAACCATCATAATATCACAAAGGACGAACAACATGCCATAAAATCATTACAGGATAATAAAATCATCATCATACAACCGGCAGAGGGAGGAATTATCGCCATCATGAAGACAAATGATTACATAACAAATAAACACACAGCTAGCAAACAGAGAATTCTACAAACCACTCCCCGAAAATCCCAACAGCACATTCTAAACTGAACACCGTAATCATCAGTCTAGATCACACCAAGAATTGTCGAAGAATTGCTACCAGAACACTACAACCAGGCTTGTACACTATCCCCAAACTCCAGAAACTCCCGAAAATAGTCACCAACACTTTCGCACACCTCCCACTTGAAGACACAGAAAACACTGAAGTATCGATTAACGAACCCTTAGATACATACCACGTGGCTAAGGCTATCAAAATATTACCGCCTGTTAGACCTATCGTCTCGGGCATTGGAACCCACACAGAAAAGATCTCTGGATATATAAACAATATCCGCAACCCCTTCCTGCCAAACATCTCCAGTTATCTTAAAGACACTACTCGCTTCCTATAGATGTTACATAATGTCGGTAGCTTACCAAACATAATTCTCGTCACGATGGATATATCATCACTTTATTCAAATATTCTAAATAAGGAAAGAATATCCGCGTGCAGAAGTTTTTTACACACCCAGAACTTACAAGACACCAACATCATAGACTTTATAAAGTTAATTTTGACACATAACAACTTTATATTCAACAACCAACACTTTTTACAAATAAAATGCATAGCCATGAGAACGAAAATACATACACATATGCAATCTTAAACCATTACACTACTACAGTTACATAGATAAAGTCTTTGTCATTTGGCCACACCGCGAAGAGAAATTGGTGGACTTCTATCAATACATCAACAACTGTCATAATAGTATAAAATTCACCATTGAACACTCCACGATACCCATATCCCCTTTTTAGACGTTCTGGTTCCAATTATTATAACGCCACATCATTATACATCAAACAAACCGACAAACACAGTTACCTACATTTTTTTCGCAACAAAAAATACAATCAATGCTTGCCCATTAAAAGAATATGCGCAAATCCATTCGATTATGACGCACAGGAAGGCATTTTAACCAATCACTTTCTCCACCACAACTATCCACTCAAAATAATAAAACAAGCCATCAACAGAGCATTGCAAATTAGCAGGCATAATCTACTAATGTACAAAAAGAACAAAACATCCACACGAATACCTATGGCATTTCACTTCAATAATAACACTAAACATCTACACAACCCCATAAAATAGATGTTAAAGCAATTACTATAGGACCCCACACTTAACACGATATAAAATAAACTCTGATTTGTGCAAAACGACAGCTCTCCAACCTACATTCTTTGCTAACATTCACTCAGATAAACCGTACCCCCGCTTCTCAAGGCAACAAAACATGCAACAAAATATATCAACATACTAACACCAACAGCACATGCACACCTCCAGGCACAAACATCCAATTCCAACTTCCCTCTCAACTGCAATAGCTCAAATGTAGTATATTTATTATATTTCACCGAATGCATAAAGGACAATTACGAAGGCAAAACAGGCCTGGAGTTCTGCATATGCCTAAACAACCAAAATTACACAATCAGAGACAAATCCAAGCAGCACCCAATAGCTATACACTGCAATTTACCAAACAACAATAGACAAAATTAGATATATCCTCATAGGAGCCAATTTTATACACAACATCAGAGACGCAGATATGAAAAAAAAAATTCTAAAACTAAACACGCAGACACCAGGCCTTAACAAAAATCTGGGACTACTTAATAAGTATAAGTTCTATAAGAACACAGATTAACCATAAAGATTTTCCTTAGGATGGATATGGAAGGTAGGTGAGGAAAACCTTTTATTTTTCTTCTCTCTCTTTCCCAAACCTCCACATTTTCTTTAAGTTTAAACCTTCTTCATATTCTAGCATATATAGGTATGCGTATGTGTGTATATGTATATATATGTATGTGTGTATATAGTGTGTTTTTGTATATATATATATGTTTGTCGGGGCACTTGTGTAGGTATCTATGTATGTATGTATATATATATATATATATATGTATATATGCATATAAATATATATATATGTGTATATCAGCATCTTCATCCCTCCTTTCCTCGTACATCTGCATCTTCTTTCCCTCTCTCTCACATTCTTTCTCTCTCCTTACATAGGTTTATGCATAAGTATGGGTGTGCGATTGTATGTATATTTGTATGTATGTTTTTATGTGGGTGTATGTATATATGTATGTGTATGTATACATATATGCATATATATGTATGCATATATATGTGTGTGTATTTTCAAAACACTTCCATTTTCTTTAAGTGTTTATTTTCTTTATATTCTCCTATACGTATTTTCCGTACACCTGTATCTTATTCCCTGTTCCCCTTTCTCTTCCTCTCTCTCTCTCTCTCTCTCTCTCTCTCTTTCTCTTCATATACTTATGTGTCTGTGTATGCTTGTGTATATATGTGTAGATGTGTATACACTTTATGTAAGATTTCAAATGTTTAGACAAAAAATTTTCTGAGTAATTTCGTGGAGACCGCAGAGGTAAATTTTTGTATAACTTAGACCCCAAGTTTTACCACTAAACATTTATTTAAATGTTTTACGCATGTTCAAGTTAACTTCATCTAAAATTTCAAGTGTTTAGACCCAAAGAAATTTGGTAGAATCTGCAAAGGTCAACTCTTTCAACTTTGACCTTTACGCAGACAAATTTTCGCCCCAAACCGTAAGAAAATGTTTGCCGCATGTCTGAATACCTGTTAAGTATAAATTTTAAATGTTTTGCCCAAAAATTAGTAGTAGTTTGCTAGACACCGCAATGGTAAAATCCTTTGAAGTTTGACCCCTTGGGAGCTCAAATTTTCGACCCAAACCGATTAAAATGCTTGTCCTATCTCTGAATACCCGTTATGTAAAATTTTTAATGTTTTACCAGACACTGGCTGAGTAATTTGGTAGAGACCGCAGAGGTCAATTTTTTGAAAATTTTGACCCCTAATTTTAACCCAAGTATCCTATATTTTAAATTTCAAGTGTTCAGACCCAAAATTGGTGGAGGAGTTTGGTAGAGTTTTCAAATGTCAAATCGTTGAACTTTGGCCCCTTGATAGCCAAATTTCTGGTCGAAAACCGATTAAAACGATTTTTCCAAATCTCAATACCCCGTATATAAAATCTCGGGTCTGTAGAGCGAAAATTGACAGAGTTATTTGGTAGGGAAATGTACACATACAGACAGAAATACACACAGACCGTGTCACTTTTATATATATATATATATATATATATATATATATATATATATATAATATAAAGCTGAACGTCTGTGTGTGTGTCTGGTCACGAATAGGCTCCTATATGGTTGACTATTATAGAAAACTGATCAGATATAATGATAGAATATGTATCGAGACACAGGAATGGTTATGTTTGATCTGGCATAATGACGATTCATTAAAATTGTGGGGTCTGCGTACGCGCCTGGTCCAAAAGTCTGAAAATAAAAAATTTAAAAATTAAAAAAAAAAACGTTTACAAGTGTTTTTGATATAGATGTGCATAATAATACTTTGATAAGTATGTTTTAACTTAAATAGGGATGGTATAATAAAATTTTGGGGTCTGCGTTCGCGCCTGGCCTCCATAGAATGGAAATAGACACAAACTTTAATAAAGACTTTTCATATCTATCTGCGTAAGTATACTTTGATAATTATGTTTCAGTTTGAAGAAATATGGTATAATAAATTATGGGGTGTTCGTTCGCACCTGACCTCCACATCTATTACGTTGGAAGCAATGGAAAAAGTGATTTCTATTCGCAATGGCAGCAGCATATTCCGGAGAGAACCACGAGTCTTTACTGGAATTTTTTCGAGGGTATGAAACGGTCTATATATACAACTAACCAGTCTGTCAAGTCTGATACTATAGAGAACACATCCTTTTTAAACATGTAAATAGCTGAAATACTCATGTCATTTGTTTTTTGTTTTTTACTTGAAATCACTACTATATATACAATTACACAGGTTTTCAGGTTATCTGACCACACCAGTCCATACAGAAAAATCAAATCTATATTTAGAAATTTTAAAAGACGCAGACCCGTTAATAGTATTGAAATAGGGAAATGAGAACGGAATCGGTAATAATATCGGAATCGGGAATTTAGAACAGAATCGGTAATATGGAAATTAAAACAAAATCGGTAATTGTATCGGAATCGGGGGAAATATTGAAATTGTCCCATCACTACTTTCGTCTACATTACTCATCTTTTTTTTCCTATCTCTCATTCTCTTTTTTGTGTTGTTTACTTTCTTTTCTCTTTTTTGTGTTGTTTACTTTCTTTTTATTTTCTACGTCCTCCCAATACTTACCCCCGTCGTCCGTTATTCATTCTGTATAACCGACACAGAATGAAAAGATCATTTGTGCCGCTTTATTTATTCAGTAATCGAGACGGGAGAGTTGAGGAAGAGTGAAAGAAAGAGAGAGAGAAAGAGAGAGAGAGAGCTGGGGAAGAACAGTTCAGAGACGAGGAAATGACGGAATGTAAGCCTGTTGAAAAGACCTCCATTTACCGGATTGTGCCAATCAATTCGGCAGATCTTTCACGTCGGTATCTCGTTATACATCTGTGAAACGACGACGCTTCAGAAAATTTGCTGCGAGGAAAAAAAAAAAACAGAATTTTTAAAATAAAAAAGCAAGGGAGATAATTGAAAATCAGATTGTCTCATTAACTCTTTAAAAAAAAGAGGAGAGAAAAAACGCACCAGTACTTTGGACATTTTTATAGTGAATGGCGTTTATCCATTTAAACCATTATTATATTATTTTGTCGAATAATGAAATTTTTAGCTGTGAATGAGACGACTATTTCCAATACAAGGTGGCAGGGATACTTTCTTTTGCGCCACTATTGAATATTTCCTATGAACGTATTTTGTTGTACCAGTAATTCCTTTTTCCTTTCATTACGCTTTTTTACGGCATATCAACCCTTCCATTAGTTATTTAATGCCGAATCAACATAAAATTCGTATTGTATGATGTGCCTTCAATAAGTTTCCAGACTTTTTGTATGGGCACTTTTATTGATAGCATACACATAAAACGGCCCCTTCGAAGTAATCTTCTCGGTTGCAATGCGCGCTCGTTGTACCGTTTTAAAAACTTCTGGAAAGCCTCATGGAAGCCCTCTTGTATTGCGTTTTTTTATAAAAAATATAAACTTTTATTTGTTTCTCCTTTCATTACTGCGTCATAACGCGTGTGCCTAACTAGAGACGGGGAGAGAGGACCGGGAGATGGATGGATAGAGCCAAGCTTGTGCGATGTTGATTTTTCGGCTTACTGTGGCTTCTGTTTTCTTTTCCCTTTGTGCTATATATGTGACCTGCTTTTTAGCAGCTGCGACTCACCTCCGACAAGTGCGTGCGTCAAGTAGTTAACCTTTCACCACTAACAATATAAATCTGACAATTTGACACCATCGTTCAGTGTGTTTGCTACCGGCTGTCATGCATGGGTTTGCGTAAGTGCAATAACCAAAAGACACAGGAAGCAAGGACTATAAGGAGGGTAAGAAACTGTCTTGATGCCCATCTTGTCAAATAGTCTGTGACAAATATGAAGTTGTGAACTTGTGCATTCGCGCAAATCTTTAGTTCCTCGTGAATAATTTGATATATAGTTCCCACACTGATATCAAATTGTGCACTTATTGTCTCTATAGGCACACGACGGTTCTTACCCATGAAATTCTTTATTTGGCCAAGCAGCTCTGGTGTTCTTATTTTCTTACTCCTCCTACACCTCTCATAATCTCTCACAGACTCCTTGTCTTTCTTGAATCTCTTATGCCACTCAAAAACTAGTGCTCGATTCATGCAAGATCGTCTAAGAGCAGTCTGAAGCATCCCATGCGTTTGTGTGACATTTTTTCCCCTAGTTTAAAACACAATTTTATTGCATCTAATTTTTACAAAGTGTTCTCACGTTCGGATTGCATTTTTGAAAGTCATCAGCTGTGGCAATCAGACTTTAATAGGGTTTAGTGTAATTCCTGCTCTAGTTTTTCATTTGAATGTGAAATCATAAAATTTGTTCAGTTATCTCATAAGATCTATAGCAATAACATATTAAATTTTCAAGAGTTTGTACAAAAAAAAAAGTCGAGGAACTTATTGAAAGCACCTCGTATCAATTTTACAGTAGATCAACGTTTTTACACAGGAATCACCAATTATCAAGGCCCGAATGCAACTCGAGGATAAGGGTTCATGGGTATACATTAGTCAATGTGATTATATCGTAGTAAACATAAGTAGTAGAAATTTTATAAATTGGATTACTTGAGAGACGGTTCATCAAGAATTTGTTTACGTTGGACTTGAAGACAATCAAATTGTAGTTAGCTGGACATCAGGAAAACAGAAGAGAGTTCCACAGGCGTGCAGTTCTAGGAAAGAAACTTTGTTCATGGAATGCGCATTTAGGTTTAGGCACAGATAAAGAGTGTGGGAAATTATTGATTGTGGTTTTGGCTACACGAGTGGTTTTTGTGAAAGTTTGGTGAGGGGGTACCATAGATTGAAACTCAGCTGAGCACTTGCCATGAAAATAGCGATAAAGCAGAGACAGGTTCACAATGTAATGCTGAAGCAGCATAAAAGTTTTACTCGTGAATTTATACGGAATTTTGAACGGGACTACGGGGATAGCTTGCTCCTCTTCGGTCAGCCATGACCGAATAGAAGTCTCAAGTAATTCCTAATTGTACTCTTAGTGTCGCCCGCACTGAGGATCAATGTTTTAACCTCTAAAAGAATGTTACATTTAATTGATTATAACTTAGAACTTATATCCGTTATGTCATAGGTTTTTGCTGGCAATTTTAGTATGATTTCTATGTGTCTTAAACCTGTCTGCATTTTAGAGGTGTAATCTTACCATATGTTACTTATTACTATATATTATTACATAACAGTTTTTATCATTGATAATCTAAATAAAATACCGAAACCAAACTTTTCTTGTGGGTATACGGCATATCAACCCTTCTAGAGATATTTAATTATAAAACATAATAACGATCTTTGTAGCATTTTCAATAACTAATAAAAGGTGTCTATACATACATGCGGGTATTTACACGTGCTGGTCTAATGCCGCCATTTTTCTTCAGCGTTGCCAGTTTTTTGTTTTTATTGTCGTTTTACCCCAAACAAGGCACAGGGCCACTTTATGGTGAGGGGCTATGTTTGCAGGGATACAATTTATGAATTTGAGCAGCGAGATGTCTGTTCACATTACACTTGACTTTCTGCATGTTAATACAGGCAGGGAAACAGGGAGCCCGGATGGAATTCTAAAGTATAGCAGTTCGAGGGAAAAAGCTATTCGAGTAGAATGCTTTACGGCATCTAGTGATATTTACAGTGTATGGGTGGAATTTTGTTGCTTGCCGAGTGGGTACTAGTGCTTGGAGTTTGTCAGAGCACTTGCTATTGAAATACTTGTAAAACAGACAAAAGGGTGTCACGTTTCGGCGATGGAACAGAGGTTGGAGTTTAGTTGATAGTTCAGGGCGTATTAGGTTGGTAACTCTTTCTAGGACCCTGTCTAGGAGCGATAGACAAGTGGCAGCTGCACCAGCCCAGATGTGGCAACAATATTCCATGCATATATGAACCGTGGCCTTGTAGAGATATAGGATACTCTCAGGTGTGAGTAGCACGGTAGAGATAGCCCACTGTCCTTGCAGCAGCTTAGGCAATTGCCTCAATGTATTTGTTTCAATTCATATTGTCTGTAAATGTTAATCCTAGGAGCTTAAGGGAAATATTTTCAGACAGTGTATCGTTAGCAATCGATCAATTGATTGGTATATAAATAAGTCTCTTTTTATGCCAAAAGTAACACAAGGAGACTGAGTTTTCTTCATGTTTTTCTTTCGGGAAAATGAACTTAAGAGAGAAAGATAAACTAATGTCATCTTAGTCAGCTATTTACTTCATGAACTTATTTTCTAATTGACTGAAATGAATAAGGCAGGCTACATAGACTTGAGGTAACATTGCTATAAGATTATATCTACATTATTTTCCGGGGCTCGTTCGAACGGCTTCCAGGAATAGACTTATCTGAAAACGTTAGTTTCATCTCTGCTCGAAAACATGCCGTCATTCTTCATCGTTTCTCTTTGTTTTGTTTACGGCGTTTGATGACTGCCACTTACTTCAACTTACGTCACCTATCTTTCATTCAACCCTGGGAACGATTCTGTTTTCATTTTTTTTACAACGGAATCACCACTTATCAAGGTCCAGAGGCCACTCGAAGATAAGGGTTAAAGAGTGTACAGAGGTCAAAAGTACAATATAGTAATCATTAGAATTGTAAATTTGGTAAATTGGGTTACGTAAGAACTTGTTTCCGTTCGGCGTGAAGACGGCCATATTGTAGTCAGTTGGAAAGCAGAGAAGCGAAAGAGGGTTCCACAGGTGTGCAGTTCTAAGAAATAAGATTTGTTCATGGAATCTACGTTTATGTTTAGGCACAGATAAAGAGTGGGGGGGATTATTGATAGTGTTTTCAGCCAGAGGAGTGTTTCTTGTGAATGTTTGGTGAGGGGGTACCATAAATTGGAGTTCAGATTAGTATGAAAATGACGATAAAACAGAGACAGGCTTGCAACGTCTTTTCTATGAGAAAGAGATTACAGGGAGGATAAAAGGGCATCTCCCGCCAAGCTACGAAGTATATTTTGAACTCTGTTAAGGCAGGATAAGGTCTTCCAAGCAGCTCCTGCCCAGATGTGACTAGCAATACTCCATCCTTGGACGTACCTGACTTTCATATAAATAAGGAATTGCATCAGCAGTGAGATATCTACTGGATCGATAGAAGTATCCTACCATTTTTCCATCAATCTTTGCAACGGATATGATGTAAGTGTTTCATTTTAGATCAGGAGTAAAGGTCAAGCTGGGAAGCTTGTCAAAACATGAAGCTTCCCCAAGAAGAGAGCCATTCATTTCAATTAATGCCAGATGAGGATTGGAACGTTGATGATGTAAAGATAGAAGCTTGGTTTAAGATGCATTAAAAGTAACCAGCCAATTTTCCCCCTATTGTACCACATGCTCAAGTTCGGAGGAGAGAGAATCAGAGAGAACTTAGTCGTTTACGGCCTTTGATGTGCTGCCATAGTGTCATTAGCAAAAATTTCTACGAATGATCTTAGGGTGTGATTTGGAAAAGCATTAATGTAGATCAGGAAGAAAGTTGGACCCAGGATGGACTCCTAAGGGACTCCAGTATTAATAATATGAGCTTCTTATTTCTGCCCATCAACCACTACCTTTATGAACCTATCAGAGAGAAAAAATTTAATAATTGAAAAGACATTTCTATCTATACTATAGCTGGTGATCTTGTGAAGTAGACCTTTATGCCATACCCTATCACAGGCCTTTGATATGTCAAGAGGAATTGCCCTAGAAAGGAAGCCTCCATCCAGAGATTCGCTAATCCTATTAGAAATAACCGTAAGCACATCCGCTGTAGATCTAGCAGAAAGGAAACCAATATTGCATGTAACTAAGGATATTTGGGGTGGTTTACTACTTCTCTATTTAACGCAGATTCAAGCAACTTACTCCTGATGCGCAAGAGACTTATTGGTTTGTACTGAGAAGATGACCGATCACCTGAATTCTTAAATACAGGGCATACCGATGAGATGTTCCAGGGTGTTGGGAAGCCATTCTCCTTAAGACAACGCTTAAACAGCTTTGTAAGTATGGGAGCTAGTTCTGGTTGAATCTTTTTGAGCACTATAATTGGAATGCCGTCAGGGACAGTTGCTTTGATTACAAACATCACGCACAGATATGTTTATGTCGCATAGCGTGTTTTCTGATACAGGAGGAAATACGGGGGATTGGTGGCCTTGGTCGCATGGGTAGAATTAGCTGCAAAGAGAATTAGTTAAATGAAAATGATATCAGATAAAAGGAGGATCGAACCCTGTAGATAAGTTTTAAAGAACAATAGGTTTTAGATGGAATTTCCAGTTAAATTGTTAATTCTTTTAAAATGTTTGATGAATAAAATTTGGCTGGAAAAACTATTTACATTCTTAGAAAGAATGCATAATAAAAATATCGGTTACAGAATTAACAAGTAGGTTAAATTCCTTTGTAAAACAAAGCGAATGGAAAATGTTATTTGTAAAGTGAGTTACGTAAATTAGGTTAGAGGAGGTATTCAGGCTATGTGTTAAGGAGGATCGGATCGGATCAGATCAGTCAGATCAGAGAAGCAGAGAGGTTCAGACCGATTCTCAGTTAGAGTCAGGGCACCCACTTGGAAGCGGAGGCTTAGAAGGAACCATGTAACAACTTTCAATCAGTACAGAATCATTTCCGTCCGGTCGAAGAATAAACTATCAACATGTTTTTATAACTGCCGTCTTTCTGTGTTCACCATTACAACGAGAAAGGTAATGTGTTTATATTATATGTACAACTGTCAAACGTAAATGTCAAACGCACTATCTCTCGGTCTATCTATCAATATATCATAAATCTCCTCTCATTGAATTACATGCTCGGCTCTCCTGTATTAGCCTGTACCCTGTCTTTATATATAAGACTGTCTCTATCTCATAATATGTCTCTCTCTTGATATATACGCGATATATCTGCACAGAACATGAACCTCTAAGACTCGCTACTAAAATGAACAACAACAAAGATATAAAACACGTCTTCTAATAAGAAATACGTAACATTTTGCTGGAATTTTTTCGAGGGTACAAAACGGTTTAAACATACAATTAACCATTCCGTAAGGTCTGATACTACAGGGGACACATCCTTTTTAAACATGGAACGCAGAGGTAGATCTAATATAAATGAACAAAAGCTATGACTGTCAGCCATAGAGTATAGATATACTGTACGATGGAGAGGTATGTCTGAGGACTTATTACATTTTGTTTGTTTTTTTCTTAACTGATACAACAGAGTGGTCGAAAGATCCAAGTGGAGACAGAACGGGAGATGAGCATTGCTCAGGGCAAGTTGTGAGGAAAAAACCTAGGAGACTTGCATACTGACTGTCACTATCGGGCACACGGGTGGGTTCGCGAACAATCTGAATGACGTCGTAAGCAATGGAGAAGTCGTGACAGAATCTCCCCTCATCATCTGTCTTGTTTGAGTGAATTAACCATTCCACATTGTGAACATTGAAGTTTCCACAGGTTAGCCGAAGAATGAGTAGATAGGATGTGGTCGATTTTCTCAGATATGTTCTTAAAGATAGTAACTCCCCTGATGTGGAAGGGTGATAGAGGGCAAATATAAACGCAGTCGTGTGAGCAAGTGCAACCTGGAAGTACATATAGGGTAATTTAGTATCTTCTCTGAAGATGTCCTTTCCACGTGGAAAGCCATCTGTAATCTAGGCACATATTCCATGCCCATGGCGATCTTAAGGGTCAGATTTGGATATTAAGTCAGAGTATCCTTTAATTCCACACTCTTCTAAGGAAATAGTCAGTCAAATGCCAGTTTCGCTTAGCAATAATAGGTCTGGTATGGTCTCATGTAATTAGGTTTCAACCTCGGGAAGGTTGGAATGTAGATCCTTGATGTTGAAGAAGGAGACATGGTAGTGGGGGTCTACGTCGGAAGTTGAAGACCTGGGTTTAATCGTGTGTTTTTTTTTCTGGAAACTTTTCATGTTGTTATTTTTGGGAATTGTGGAATAGGTCAACAGACTTGCTTAGAGCAGAGCAGAGAGGGAAAGTAAGGCAGAAAAAGAAACGAAGAAATATAGTTTTTGTAGCACATGATGAGGAAAAGCCGTAACAATTACCCACTAATATGGCATCGAGAAGCCCGACCAGAAGCTACTGCATGGTCCACAATCCATTCACCAAATAGTAATACAGCAGCCCCAGTACTTTGCACCTGCTGATAGGACAGACTCCTTAGTGGTTAAACCAAGGTTCGGATCCCTATGCACTCGGTGTGATCATTGTCAAAATTTACACTAGCTAACTTAGTCGCTATTATCGTAGGGTACCTAATATTTAGCATATTAGCTTTCGAGTTTATTTCATGTGGAAAAAATAAAGTTGATTGCTTACGGTATTAAAATTCTTTCGGGTTATTTAATTGTTAATAATTCGTTAAATAGACCTTTAATACGTTGATGAAAAGGGGTGTTCGGTTAATTTATCGGGTAACTTGCCACATTTCAGTGTGTAATAGAATTTATATCTTTAAACAAACTGAATAGATTCTTCTTCGATATGCCCGTCGTTTTTAGCTATTTTTTATGTTTTTAGTAAAAGTGGTTCTGCTATTACTGCATTTACATTGCACTTAATTACTTAAAAGAGTCCACCGATAGCTATACAGTAAAACCCACGGTTTACCTCAAAGAGACTATTAGGGGCAATCAGTTGAGCGAATAAATCAATCGTTTTGTGTTGAGAATGTGTACATCCAAGCATTACAAAATAAACGTTTTAAAAAAGATCAAAGAAAATACAGCAGTCTTTCGCAGCTGCTAAAAGCGTTCGAAGCACCATGACAATCTATGGTGTTTTTCAGAGTACCTTTATATCTTACTAGCATTTCAGCCGGGTGTTTGGAGGTATATTTTTTTTTTTTTTTTTACATTTTCACCCCAAACAAGGCACATTGCCACTTTGGTGTAGGGGGCTACTATCAGGGGAAACATCTACTGGGGCACTATGTAGGGATTAGGGCAGCGAGATGTTGGTTCACGTTGCACTTGAACTTATGAATGTCAGTACAGTTGGGGAAGCAGTGACCTGGAATGGAATTCCAAAGTCTAGCAGTTCTGGGGAAGAAACTACTGGAGTAGAAAGATCTTTTACATCTAGGGATCTCTACAGTGTGGGGGTGGGATTTTGCAGCTTGTCGGGTCTGTCGAGGGTGTTCACGTCGTGGGGGCACAAGTGCTTGCAGTTCTTCAGAGCATTCACCATTATAATACTTGTAGAACAGGCAGAGGGATGCAACGTTTCGATGATGGGACAGAGGCTGAAGTTTAGATGCCAGTTTAGGGCCTATCAGATTTGCGACTCTCTTTTGAACCCTGTCAAGGAGAGAGAGACTAGTAGCCGATGCACCGGCCCAAATATGACAGCAATACTCCATACATGGGCGAATAGTGGCCTTATAGAGGTACAGAATACTTTCGGGTGTTAGAAGTTTTCTAGCACGGTAGAGAGAGCCCACCTTCCTCGCAGCGGCCCTGGCAATGCCCTCGATGTAATTGTTCCAGCTCATGTTTCCTGTGAACGTTAGGCCAAGGAGCTTGAGAGACGTACTCTCAGCTAAAGAGTTGTTGGCCATTGCTATAGGTGGTAGAGAAGGTTTCTTGTAATTATTGAATGAAACCAGTTTTGTCTTGGTGGCATTGAACGTTACCATCCATTTTTGTCCCCATTCCACTACTGATTTGAGGTCATCCTCTAGTGTTTCTGCCATTACTTTAGATATATGTTCATTTGTTTTCCTGTCGTGCCTGCTATAGAGTGTGGTGTCATCAGCATATATACCCATCTCAGAGGCAATTTTATCGGGGAGGTCATTTATGAATATCAGGAACAGCAGAGGACCAAGGATAGATCCCTGGGGCACTCCGACATTTATATTATATTGTTTAGACGTACGACCGTCGAGGACAACCTGGATTTTTCTCTTATCTAAGAAGGATTTAATTATGTTAAGTATTCTACCAGTGATACCGTAAGATCTAATCTTCCGGAGGAGACCCTCATGCCATACCCCGTCAAAAGCCTTAGATATATCTAGAGCTACCGCTCTGCCCTCACCCGCTTTGTCCAGTGAATGGTATATGCGTTCTGAGATTACAGTGAGGATGTCTGCCGTGGAACGGGCTTGTCTAAATCCATATTGATGGTCGGTCAGAAGTTTAGCATCTGTAAGGTGCTGGACTAGAGCATGGTTAATTAAGGTCTAAAATATTTTGGCAAAAAAATATGTTGAGCAAAAAATAACAGCAATCAGTTTTTTAACTTTGACCCCTATTATGACCTCTTAAAATTTATTGTTTGGGGGTCAAATCAAGTTATTAAGTCAGATCCATGTCCAAGTAACCTTTATCTAAAATTTCATATATTAAGACCCCGAATTGTCGGAGGAGTTTGGTAGAGTTCTCAAAGGTCAAATCGTTGAACTTTGACCCCTTAACAGCCAAATTTCTGACCGAAACCCGATCACATAGATTTTCCCAAATCTCAGTACCCTGTATATCAATATCGAGTCTTTCGGCTAAAAATTGACAGAGTTATTGCGTAGGAAAATGTACACAGACACACAGACACACAGACAGACACACAGACACACAGACACGTTTACCTTTATAGATATACTAGCATGGGTGCCCGGCGTTTCCCGGGTGTGAGGTGGATGCTGAGCAAAAATAAGGTTAATTTTTTTAACTTTGACCCCTGTTATAGCCCCTTAACATTTATTGTTTTGGGCTCTAATCAAGTTATTAAGTTAGATCCATATCCAACGAACCTATATCTAAAATTTCAAGTGTTTAGACCCAAAATTGTCGGAGTAGTTTGGTAGAGTTCTCAAAGGTCAAATCGTTGAACTTTTACCCCTTAATCGCCAAATTTCTGGCCGAACACCCATCACACCGATTTTCCCAAATCTCAGTACCCTATATATCAAATTTCAAGTCTGTAGACTTAAAATTGACAGAGTTATTGCGTAGGGAAATGTACACACATAGACACACAGATACACACACAGACAGAAAGACACTTTCACTTTTATAGATATAATATAGATAGATAGATTGTTTCGTTTCGACCTTATGTCATACATGGAAGTTAAAAATACACGCTCATTCCTGTACACATCCCTCTGTGCTCCTGCTTCATTGAGGAAATGCCGGCTGCAAATTTGTTCGTTCATGACCCAAAAATAATAAGAACCAAGAAGTGACAACAGTAGAATACAAGAAGAGATGTATTCCTCTTCGATCACTGACAGTTGGGGCAAATAGAGATAGAGAGAGAGAGAATGATATTTATGCCCTGATCATATCTCATCTAGATATCTCTAAAAACACAAGGTCATACGCGTGTTTCCAAAGTAACTGACTTCTCCCCCCCCTCTCTCTCTCTCTCTCTCTCTCCCTCTCTCTCTCTCTCTCTCTCTCTCTCTCTCTCCTTCTCTGTTTTGGCAATGAACAGCATAGCATATCTATTTTTTGCACACAGGAAGTCCAGCTTGCATCCGAGTATACTATGATGAGCTCGATTGAACACTATTTGTGGTTATTCTCAACTCACAAAAGTATACTTGCCTACTATTTAACATTGTGTATCAGATGACCGTTAAAACTATAATGTAGGCTAATCTATCCTTTCGAGAGATCTCATTTTTTCCTAGTGCCATCCTCATCAACCTCGTGTGAGAATCGTTTCATTTATCATTAGACCTGGCTATGTATCAGGTAATACTTCGACATAAATGTAATCGGGACCAAGCAACATGCAAATACACATATTGTCACAAAATATCCCTATCATATTTTTTATAATTGTGTCCATCTTTAAAATTCTATCAACGCATCGTGAAATTACCGGTCTTTGTCCAGTAACCAAAATGGCGGTTTCAACTTCGCTAGAACTGTCAACTAATCTCCAGCATTGATTTTGCCGTATCTTTTGGGGAGAAATCACACAAAAAAGCGGCTCTATTAATATCGCCGATTTTGGTTAATAGTCAGGAATAGATCGAGCGGAATTGACCTTTCATCATTTTATGTTTGATCTGCATAGAACTTCATTTTCTCGGCGGATGGCCATTGCAAAGCAGATGTTTAGCGGAATGCGGAGTAGTATACTCGCGTGCGTATTGATCATTGCCACAATAGAATTTTCAAGATAAGGAAATTAACCCAACACATCAGAACACGCACTAAGTGAATTTTCAACCCTCGAAGAATACAAGTATTTATATAGTTTCCATTGCATATACATACATATACGCACGAGCACAATGTGCGAGTCAGAAGCACTTATGATGTTTGCTAATATCGTAGAACCAAAGTCTAAAGATTTACTATATATATATATATATATATATATATATATATATATATATATATATATATATATATATATAGAGAGAGAGAGAGAGAGAGAGAGAGAGAGAGAGAGAGAGAGAGAGACAGAAAGATAGATAAAGACATACTGTTTGGCTGCATCACATTCAGAGTGACTAGACAGGCAGTAGCATTAGAGGATCGAAACGCGACTGTCCAGTAGATAATCGTCATTTTTACCCATTTGACACTCTAATAAAAGACTGTGTAAGTGAAATTGTTTATATAAACATAATAAATAAACCAACTATTCTTCACTTGCTTACACGACATATATATATATATATATATATATATATATATATATATATATATATATATACTAGCATGGTTGCCCGGCGTTGCCCGGGTGTTTGGAGATATATGCTGAGCAAAAAAAAACAAAAAAAACGGTCACTTTTTTTTTAACTTTGACCCCTATTATGACCCCTTAAAATGTATTGTTTTGGGTTTTAATCAAGTTATTAAGTTAGGTCCATGTCCAAGGAACCTTTATTTAAAAATTCAAGTGTTTAGACCCAAACTTGTCTGAGGAGTTTGGTAGAATTCTCAAAGGTCAAATCCTTGAACTTTTACCACTTAAAAGCCAAATTTCTAGCTGAAAACCGATCACATAGATTTCCCCAAATCTCAGTACCTTGTATATCATATTTCGAGTCTGTAGATTTAAAATTGACAGAGTTATTGCGTAGGGAAATGTACACAGACACACACAGACACACACACATACACACACAGATACGTTCACTTTTATATATATATGTCGCGTCGTGTCGCGGGGTTCGAATCGTTCGACTGGTAGTAATCGTGACACTCTGCACTGAAGAATCCCGAAAGGATGAAACACTAGTGTCTGTAGGTATTTAATTATTATAGTAAAAAAATAATTATATATATATATATATATATATATATATATATATATATATATATATATATACTAGCATGGGTGCCCGGCGTTGCCTGGGTTGACATTAAGTTCCATTTGAAACACGCCTGCTATACTAATCATTTTCATCATGGGTAACGTGGATACCCCCACAACAACTTCAAAAATAAAAGAACGGATAAAGCATGTAAATGTAATCGCCCCCGCGCCCCCCAAAAAAGAAGTATCTGATACCCTCTCCGCCAGATATTTCGGCAGAAGGGATCACTGTCCTAAGAAATTTCACGATTTTGTGAACCTAAAAAATAACGTTTATAAACATTAATGCGTGCGTTTATTTTTATTTGGTAAATGTGTAGTTTAGCGACGTAAATTATTTGCCAGACAAAAAAATATAAAAACTATTTATTTTTATATAAAACACATTGTTAGATTCAAAGGTTGAAATAAAACAAGAAAATATAATTTTAATTATTTTTCATCATTTATATTTATTATTCGAGACCGCAATATTGCTTTTAAAATTTTGCTTTTCTAACGTTTGGCAGATTTAAACTTGTTAAGCTCTTGTTTTTGGCCATGTTTTTAGCCGCCATATTTTTTTTTGTAATAAAAGAGCGTAAAAAAGGCCAAATTTGGCCTTAAAAAGCCAATCTGACAAACCTTAAAACAATTTTTTTTTAAATTTTAAACGTGTAAGTCTAATAAAAAATGATAAAAAACATAAAAATGAATTTTTTTTTGTTTTATTTCAACCTTTGGGTCTAATAATGTTTTATATAAAGATAAATTTGTCAAATAATTTACGCTGATAAACTACACATTTACCTTTATTTTTTCTAAGAGCACTTTTTTACTGGCTTTTCTTAGTAAATAAAGGAAATTTTTTATTTGCATTTTTTAGTGGGGAGTCGATTTACTTTTTATTCGTCGTTTTATGTTTCTAATGTAACCCTCCCCACCCAAAAAATTGAATTTGTCATATTTTGGTGTTTTTTTTTTAATTCTTAGGTGAAAGTAGAGAATTGTCTCAATAAAAAAATAATTAAATTTATCGTTATTTTATGTTTGCAATGAAATTCCCCCCCCCCACCACCAGAAAAACAAATTGTATTTGTCAGATTTTGTCTTCCCTCTCAATCGCCAAACTTGAAAACATTCTAGAGATGTCGTGTCTCGTTGAACGCTTGGTGGCCAAAACGTGGCTGCTCATTTTACGTTAAATTTATATAGAAAAGTGATCATCTACTCTAACATGTTATTTTATTTAATTTTCTTTCAAAATTTCTTCTCTCATAATATTTATAAAGGCTGTATTAGGCCGAAATGTCTTCTCTCATAATATTTATAAAGGCTGTATTAGGCCGAAAAACCTAGATGTCCATTTTTTAGGGGTTAAATGCCGCTGGGTCACGTCGTATAAAGTTCCCTTTTTTATTAGAAAATTAAGTTTGTAATCGATGAAATTAACGCGAAAAAAGAAAAAAGTGTAATTTGTGGAATTTAGAGGGGGGTAGTGGATCTTCATATTTTTAGGTATTAAACGACGCCCCGTTTAAGGAATAAAATAAAACAAACAAATGAAATCTTTTCAGTTTTTTCGTAAGTGTTTGTTTTTTTTTTTTGTTTGGGGGGGATATTTAAAAAAAAACAATAAAAGCCAAACATTTTTCTATCTATACGGAATTATTTTTCCAGCTAGAAACTTAATGAAATTGCCAAGTGATATTTGGTGAACGCTTGTTTTTTATGGATAGCATCTAGGGGCAAATAACTCTAAAATTGTTTTTAGAAAAAGGTCGCTCCGTTGGAAATATTCATTCCAAAATAAATTAAATTAAATATATTATCAATATAACTGTTGTTTAAAATTTATTAAATAACAATTTTAAATAGTATACTTAAAATAATTATCTCGCTAAAAGCATTAACTATGATACCGCTATTTAGTAAAATCAATTTTCTTAATGTCATATGCAAATAAGGTGATTTCTTCTTTGTATATTTTTGTAAGTATAATACTATATATAAAAATAAATGAAAGATTAAAGTAAGATACGTTTTGTATATATTAATCCAATTATGAACAAACAAACAAACAAACAGACAGGAATACGAATTTATATATATATAGAAGATATATTCATATATATATAAAGAGAGAGATATACATATATATATATATATTTTTTTTTTTTTTTTTTTTAATTACATTTTCACCCCAAACAAGGCAAATTGCCACTTTGGTGTAGGGGGCTACTATCAGGGGCAACAACTACTGGGGTACTATGTAGGGATTTGGGCAGCAAGGTGTCGGTTCACGTTACACTTGAACTTCTGCACGTCAGTACTGTTGGGGAAGCAGGGACCTGGAATGGAATTCCAGAGTCTTGCGGTTCTGGGGAAGAAACTATTGGAGTAAAAAGATCTTTTACATCTAGGGACCTCTACAGTGTGGAGGTGGGATCTAGTAGCCTGTCGGGTTTGTCGAGGGTGCTCGCGTCGTGGGGGCACAAGTGATTGCAGTTCATCAGAGCATTCACCACTAAAATACTTGTAGAACAGGCAGAGGGATGCAACATTTCGTCGATGGGACAGAGACTGAAGCTTAGATGCCAGTTCAGGGCCTATCAGATTTGCGACTCTCTTTTGAACCAGAAAGTTATTGATTATATAATTATTCCCACAGATAAACAATGTCGCGCTTCACAAAGGCAATAACAGCCAATAAGCCGAAAGTCTAAGACTAGAGTTTCACTCTTATTTGGGCTCATCATTAAGATATATCTTAACTCGGATTTGAATCGAGTTTCGGATATGTCTAACTGATGTGCTCAAATGAGGATGAAACTCGAGCCTTGGACTTCCGGTTTATTAGCTGTCATAGATCTTGTAAGTTGCAACCTTGTGTGATTGTGGGAATAATTATATATATATATAGCCGCACTGATGAGCTGTGAAACAGCGAAACAGTACTGTATGTGGATGACTATATATATATATATATATATATATATATATATATATATCGTGCAAACAACTGAAACGCCGTATAAAACGTTAAACAAATGAAACACACACACACACACACATATATATATATATATATATATATATATATATATATATATATATACTTGTATGTAAAACATCAAACAGCCTGAATTATCTCCCTTTAGCTGTTATGGGAAATAATATTGACCTCTTTTCCAACAGAATTAACTATTAGCAATTAACAACATAATTGGATTATCTCTCTTCGTAATTGTTTTTAGTAACGATATGGAAAGATATTTAATTAGAATGATAATGAATTTTAAAACATTAAATAATGATAAATAGATTAGAATCCTTTACTCAAAATGTTATATAAGGATTTATATATATAATGCAGTCTTTTTCTTTATTCTCATATTCAATCTAAGTATTAAAACAATCGATAACTTGTAAACATCACTTACCACTAATACGAAACTAAAATTAACCGTAACATTAATGCAAGGTTGTTATGGCCATATTATAAATATACAAATAAAAAATTTTAAATCTTTTTCAAAAAATTAATTATGTGAAATAAAGAAATAGTGAAATCTAATTTAGGAACTCAACGAATGGGATATATAAAAAAAGTTTTAAATGGCTGAGGGTTTTTTGTGGAAACTTCTTTTTACTTTGTTCTTAAATAAGGATACGAAAATTAGGTGATATATTAATATTTAAATGGGCTTTCCACAGAGGTTACCTCAAGGGTAAATGTTTCTCACATGCTTCTTTTTCCGTTAAGGGAATTTTTCTTTCTTTTTCTTTCTCTTCAAACAATGTTCTATTGCCAAGAGTGTTTTTAATCATAAAGAAGAAGAAATGCTGTTTTATTTTTAAATTTTCAAACGATATAACGTTTGAAATTGGCGACCGGGCATGGAAATAATTGTAACGTAAAATGAAATACACCTCTTGTTGCTATGAACACCTTTTTTGAAGTCTTGATTTTGCTTACACAGTATATATATATATATATATATATATATATATATATAGTATTAATAGTTATTATTTACTTTGTACATACAGACACTAGTGTTTCATATTTTCGCAATCATTAGTGTAACAAGTGATAACAACTGCTGGTCGGGGGATTCGATTCTACTCACAAACTCATCTTTGACGGCATTTTACAAGAGAATTAAGGGAAATTAAACATTTATAAATCCTAAATACAAGCATAATAGTAAAGCAGTCAGAGAATGTTCTAAGTCATGTAACTTTGTTTTTTATTTATTTCTAATCTCTTATAAAAACTTACATAATAATATAATTTAATTAATATCAACTTGTATTGAATTAATCGCATGCAATGAATTATTTACTAAGTTGTGTGTTACTATATAAAATAAAGAAAAACGAAACCATGTAATCGTCGAATTTCTACGTTCAGTGTTATTCTACTCGTGTACCATTGTTGAATACCTGTTTCGTCCTTTTATACACAGAATCTACATTTGTTTGTTTTCCTAGTTATTGTTTTTCTTCGCTTTTCTGTTGTTAGTTTTAATCTTTAGCGATTCTATTTCTTTTGTAAACAATTTCTTCTAGCAATTCTTTCTTGTAAACAATTTCTTTGGTTCGTCTTATAAATAGTTCACCTTGTTTCATCTCTTTCAGGTTGCACAAAGTGCTTTCAATAGTTTCCACTGGGCACTTTTATTAATACTACGCACATGAAACTCTAGTTCCCTATGAAGTAATTTCCTTCGGCTACAATGCTCTTGTTGTGCCGTTCCAACAACTTCTGGAAGGCTCCATGGATGTTTTCTTGTATGAATATGTCATTGACCCTCATCACAGCTTCTTTCATCTCCCCAATTGTCTCATAACGACAGCCTCTAAGGTTTTCCTTGAACTTAGGGAATAACCAAAAGTCACAGGGAGCAAGGTTTTGACTATAGGGAGGGTGAGGAACAGTTTTAATTCCCAGTGTGACGTCTTTCTTTCTGATCTTCTCTGAGCACCCTTGGAACAAACTTCGCGCAAATCTTCCGTATCTTCAGTTCCTAGCGAATAATTGTGGGTACAGTTCTCAAACTGACATCAAACTCTGCACTTTTTGTCTCTATAGACACACGACGGTCCTTATCCATTAAATTCTTTATTTGGTGAATCAACTCTGGTGTTCTGATCTTCTTACTCATCGCACACCTCTCATCATTTCTCGCAGACTCCGTGCCTTCCTTGAATCTCTTATACAATTCAAAAACTAATGCTTTATTCATGCAAGATGATCTAAAAGCAGTCTGGAGCTTTCCATGCGTTTGTGTGGCATTTTTCCAAGTTTAAAACAGAATTCTAGTGCATTTCGTTCTTCTAGAGTGTCCTAATGTCCCGACTGCATTTCTGAAATTCATCAGCTGTGAAAATCTGACTTTAGTAGGGTATATTCTAATTGCTGCTGTAGCTGTTCATTTGAACCTGAAATCATAAAAATTGATCAGTCATCTCATAATATGTATAGTAATAACATACTAAATTTTCAAGGGTCTGCGACAATTTGAATGCCTGTACAAAAATATCTGGAAACTTATTGAAAGCATCTCTTATATGTGTGTGTTTTTTTTTAATTTCTTTTAGGCTGTTTTTGAGGGGTATTTTTTTAATTCTAGCTTGCTGCCTTTAGTGGCAGTAATTAGCCTTTCTGCATTTTGCATCGTGTATTTCCGTAGTATCTTCTGCGTATATTTTCAATACGTAAGGATTAGATTACTTCATTCTATTTTAATATAGAATCGATCAACAACCCTTGTGGGAGTCATTCGTTTCGCAGCTCTTTCATCTTAGTAGATGAGTTCTTTTATCGAATGTATAAAGTTTTTATTCATTTTTGCTGATGATGCTTTGTTTCTTGTTAGTCAAGCATCATTCAAAATGATGTTGATGATTTTTGTAAGCATTCGTTTCCCCCGATATATTTTTATTAAGAATTATCTCTAGAAAGATATCGAATACTTATAGGATGGGTCGCGTGAAGGTTGCAAACGTTCCTAAGTGAAAGTATGTCTATGAAACAAACTGATAAAATAGATACATAATTTTTAAAAAGGTATATTACTAACTATATCTACATATAAATATAAAAAGAAAAATGCCTAGGAAGTTGGGTAAAAAGATAGCTAGGTAGCTAGGTAGCTAGGTAGCGACTTAGCTAGATAGCAACTTATCTATGTAGCTAGGCAGTAACATAGCTATGTAGCAAGATAGATAGATAGATAGATAGATAGATAGATAGATAGATAGATAAGGTGAAATAGATAGATGCAGCAGCCAGAGCTGGGTAGCAAATATGTAAATATGAGGAAGGTTCAATTAAGTAGTTTAAAGCTCTACCTGGTAGGCACTACTAGTTAGACCTTATCAGCACTGAGTATGACAAGACTTTGGTGACGGTACATCAACCAACGAAAAGATATCAGCACGGGACACGAGAAAAATTTGCTAGTATGAGAGTGATAGGAATTGCGTGTTCGTCTTGAAGAGTACGCTATACTCGGGACTAGTTGGCCAGTTGTGTACGAATCTCAAAGCGTTGTATCATGTCTGAAAGTGACACAATGTTCAACTGCGAAATCGGAGATGCGCCGCTGTGAAACTCATCCTCTCTACCGACCCAGGTTATGACAACAGGAACATTGCCAACACTCTCAAAATGCATTGTTGGATTGTCACGAATAACAGGGACGTACCCAGGGTGATGAATACAAAGAAAGATTCCGGCCAATAGAGTGTGGTAATCCCCTTGTGCAATCAGATGGCCGCTGGCAGACCCTCTGGAGGACTCGGCGCCAACACACAAGACCGAAGAGGCCCAGGCTTGGCTTCAAAAGGAGTGCGACGACTTCTCTCACTGGCACGCCCCCTACCCCGACCTGAACCCGCTGAACTACTTCGTTTGGTCATATGTTGAGAACATCACCAACATGACCTCCCACAGCAGTAAAGCCAGCCTTATCACCGTCATCGTATTCGCCGAGCTCTCGCCGACGCTTATGGAAAAATCATGCTTCCGCTTCCAAATCCGTATCAGGGCGGTGATGTATGCTGAAAGCGGCTGGATTAAATAGATGGGAGCTCTACTACATAATCAAGTTATCTGAATTGATTTTTCAATAAAAGTTTTAAAATACAGCTGCAGTGTCATTTTCTTTAAGGACGACAACTTTATCGTTCCACCCTGTAATGACCGTCAGTGATTAAAACGTTAAATTTAATTTACTATTAAAGTCTCGTATTTCGCATAAAAATCAATATATGTACTAAAATTTCGTATTTCATAAAAAAGCTAGAAACAGGTATTCGCGTAATGAGCCTACCTAATAATGGTTGTAAATAGAAATCTACGAATCTAGAAATTTACGCGTGAAGACCCTATAAAAAAAGGAAAGCTGAAGTTTGTCAAACATAAATTCAAATATTTATAAACGAAGAAATATAAGTTATATAAACTAAGTTAAACTGCAAAACATTAATAGATAGTAAGATTACACGGTAGCAAGATAGGTATGCAACGTTAATCACGGGACCCACACATTTTAGCAGAGTACATCGCAAAGAACAGAAGATAAGTAATAACACAACTCACTTTTTTTTTGTAACGACATTTATTTTCGGGTACTTTCCCGAATAAAACATGATCGCCTTCTCTCACGTGATCGTGCTCCCTCTCTAAATTCCGTCCTCTCGAACATCATCCACGTCTCTAGCGTGATTGTGAACGTGCTATCTAATGTGTTTCTGTGCGTGTTCCCGGCCATATTCCCGAACGTGATCCTGTCTCTGTACACACGTTCTTTTTTATTGTCTATTTCTTTATCCTTACGGTGACGTCATTTTGCCTTTCGTGTGCATTTTCATACGCGCGTCCGCGCTCTGTTACAAATAGAAAGATAGATAGATAGATAGATATTTTTATCAAAACACCTGTACTTGTATATTAATTACTTGTAATGAACATCTACATGCATATAGATATATAGATGGATCGAATAGTAACAATATAGTTAGCAAGATAGATACGAGGGGTAATGCCCCTGACCCACTTTCCATAGCAGTAGAGCAACGAAACTTGGCACAGTTATTATTCTTTCTCTACATAGGAACCACCCAGAGTTATGCATTTCTCCCATCGTTTGATGTAGCTCTGAAGACTGTTTTTGTAGAACACCCCAGGTTGGTCCTCCAACTACGACGCGACTTCAGAAATCAAGGCTGCATCATCTGGGAAATGCTTTCCTTTCAAAAACAACTTCATGGCTGGGAAGAGGTGAAAGTCAGAAGGTGCAAGGTCAGTGGAGTGGGGAGGATGGAGCAGGATTACATAACCACACGCCCGTGCTTCTGATCTGGCGACATGCGAGTTGTGGACCGGAGCGTTGTCCTGCAGGAGGAGGGTACCTTTGCTGATCTTGCCCCGCCTCTTGATTTTGATAGCTTTCCTTAATTTCCTCAAAAGTGAAGCATAATAGGCTCCTGTAATTGTAGTACCCTTTGCCAGGAAATCTATCATCACTACTCCATCCTGGTCTCAGAAGACTGTGAGCATGACCTTGCCAGCGGAGGGCTGCACCCTTGCCTCCTTTGGAGGTTGTGAGTCCAAGTGCTTCCACTGCATTGACTGTGCTTTTGTCTCTGGGTCATACTGATGGACCCAGGTTCCATCCTGTGTAATCAGTTTTTTGAAAAACTTTGACTCATCTTCTTAGCACATCTCCAAATTCATCCTCGAGCACTCGACGCGTCCTCGCTTCTGGAAAGGTGTGAGAAACCTTGGAATCCATCTAGCAGACACCTTATGCATATGCAAATGGTCATGAATGATAGTTTCCACAGACCCTGTACTAATCTTGACATCTTGAGCTATTTGGCGAATAGTAATGCGCCAATTTTCCAAAATGGCAGCCTCAACTTGACTGACAGACGCTTCATCAATGGCAGAAGAGGGGCGACTAAGTCTAAGAGCTGTTTCCACAGACTTCCGACCATGTGGATCCGGAATTCACGAGGCCAGCGTTTTACAAGGTCATATGATTGGATATTATCACCATAAGTTTCTTTAATTTCATCAAAAGTATCCTGTGGTGTGCATCATTTCAAATACAGAAACTAGATCACTGCTCGACATTCAACAGGCTCCATTTCACACCTGACTCCATTCAACCACCTGTAAAACAAAAGCCACAATTAGTTCAAAGCTGTAATTTGCCGCATATCCCGTAGGGTTATAAATCATTGCACATCCCAAATTTCAGCTAGATCAGACAACTGGAAGTGGGTCAAGGGCATTACTTATTGCACGCCCCTCGTAGATAGATAGATAGATAGATAGATAGATATGCACTTATATATATATACATATATATATATATATATATATATATATATATATATATATATATATATATATATATAAGATAGAATTAACCTTTATATATATAGTTACGTATATATTAGTTGATAATTGTTAATGACCCATGATAGATCGGTCCTATACCTACAGACATACAGATCTAAATAGAATAACTTAAGGAGAATTGTACCAATCTTCATAAGGAGATCAATACAGATCAATGTTCGCCCTGTGGTGTTTCGCAGCAGCACTTTCATTTGAAAGGAGATGTCATCATTCAGATATCCACTGCCATGACGTCATCTAACACGTCTTCATATTTGCGTACATTGTCAGAGGACAGTCTCGTCGATGAACATATTGTTTGAAGATTGCAGTGAGTGAAAGCGTTCGAATGACTTGCCCTATAAATTGAGTTTGCTTTGTATTCTCTCTGAAATGTTGTCACCTTCCCCTCCCTCCCTTTCTCCCTCGCGTGTCTACTTATCCGTCAATGTGCAGTTGTGTATTTAGGGCTCCTTTATGCGCATGCGTATTCGGATATGAAATGAATGTGGTAGGACAGTGGAGAACACAATCGTTCTGTATTGATGGCGAAAATGCCGGCGCAAGTTTGATTCAATTCCATGCACATAACTTTGTGTGAGTAAACACAAGTTTGAAATAATATATACAATTACATGTACGCATAAATAATTACATGAATATGCGCATACATATATATATATATATATATATATATATATATATATGTGTGTGTGTGTGTGTGTGTGTGTGTGTGTGTGTGTGTGTGTGTGTTATTTGAAAAGAAAAACCGAGAATTAATATAATAGTAATCAATGTTTCGTCCCTATTTCAGGGGGCATTATCAGGATTTCGTAGGAAAAATATAGAAGAAAAACGATTACAGACCACATGCGGGTGAAAAAGGAAATAAATCCTAAAGTTCTTCCTATTCTGGGCTGAAACTATAAATGTGCTGCCCAGAATAGGAAGGACTTTAGTTCTTTTTTTCCTCGCATGTTGTCTGTAATCGTTTTCTTCTACATTTTTCTTATGAAATCCTGATGATGTCCCCTGAAATAGGGACGAAACGTTAATTACTATTTTATTAATTCTCAGTTTTCCTTCTCAAATAACATAACGTCAATCATCACTTGTATTTTTATTTTATTTTCACTCATATATATATATGTGTGTGTGTGTGTGTGTGTGTGTGTGTGTGTGTGTGTATGTGTGTGTGTGTGCGCGCGTTTGTGTGTGCATGTATACATATATATATATATAATTATTTCATGTATATGTACATAATATATGGTGATTGCGTATACATACATTCAAAATTTACTCAATACGTGTGTAGGTCTTAGTAGCAGAAGAAGTAAAAGTAGTAATAGTAGGAGGAGGAGGAGGAGGAGGAGGAGGAGGATGAGTAGCAGCAGCAGGAGCAGGAGAAGGAGGAGGAGGAGAAATGTATCCATGACCATTAACTACACAGAAATGTTCACGTTTTATCCCTGAAGTAAATCACCAAGTATTGCGCCTATTAGAAATGTGAATGTCTTTATATTCTTGTATGCATACGATACATCCAAAACTAATGAACCGATCATTAAGAATTCTGAAATGTTGGGCAGAAACAGAACTGGTATAAATATGGGATGTATTCAGATTAATTTTGTTTTACGAAAATAATTTTTAAAACAAGATAGAATATATAAAAAATCGTCTCATTCATACGAAATGGATGGATGAACGGTCTTGTTTGTAGAGGAGTTCCTTTCTGAAGTTTGAACCGTCATTGTAAACTCATTACGGCTAAAGGGGATTTATATACATCCATTTTACTTACACTATTATTCATAAAAAAGGTGTAGTAACGCATAATCATTTTTCTTAAGTGAGGTCTCATATTATAGGTATTTAATTTCGTTCTCCAAACAGAAAAATTCGCTTAATTGGACGATTGTTTAACTTCATTAAAATTAGACAGAAATCCTAAGCAACTGAATAAAATCTGACTATCAAACAAAACATTTAACTTGAACTTTCTTATTGATGTTCCAAATGAGGAATGTTGACTCCGCATCTGTCATACCGAATTATGTCTGCGATAAATAGAAAAATGAAGGAACTGTTCTAGGTGATAAAGATAGTCAAGTGTGATGGAAAGGGTGGGAAACGAAATTCAACTGCAGCAAATGACATTTATATATATATATATATATATATATATATATATATATATATATATATAAGATATATATAAAGTACATGAGGTAAGGGGATATAACTGTTAATCTTCTAGACCAGCCATTCTCAACCTTTCCTCCATCATTGACCACTCGGTCTTATGTATTTCTATATTTACCCCTTAGTTCCAAGACGTTGTGAAAAATTAACAAGGATGGAGTACTGCTGCAACATCTGGGCAGAAGCTGCTAAAAACAGCCTATCCTGCCTTGACAGAGTATAAAATAGACTTCGTAGCCTAGTGGGGGATGCCATTTTCTCTTCCCTGCAACCTCTCTCCCACAGAAGGGACGTTGCGAGCCTGTCGTTGTTTTGTCGTTATTCCATGGCAAGTACTCGTCTGAGCTCCAATCTCTGTCCCCCTCGCCAATCTTTCACGAAAAACACCTGTCTAGCTGAAACCACTCTCAGTAATCTTCCCCATTCTTTATCTGTGCCTAAATCAAAACGTAGATTCCATGAACAAAGCTTCTTTCTTAAAACTGCACGCCTGTGGAACTCTCTTCTGTCTGCCTGTTTCCCACTTGGCTACAACTTGGATGTCTTCAAATCCAACATAAACAATTTCCTGATGAACCGCCCCCTTAAGTAATACACTTTATCAGATCTCCATTACTAGCGATTACTACGATATCATCCCATTGATTACTGTACACGCAATAACCCTTATCCCCGAGTGGCCCCCGGGCCTTGATAAGTGGTGACTTCCTTGTAAAAAAAAGACTATAGGTTTCATTTAGTTGTGCTTTGCTACATTTAATTTGTTCAATAACTTGTTGACAAATATTCTGAGACATTTCATTAATATACTAATGCATTGTTCAATTAGAAAAGAGAATGGCTTGAACGATTTGCTTTGCTTTAATCCCATGTACATGTTCAAGCATGTCTAAGGCACAAAGTTTAAGCAGCTTCTCGGCGATGTCATGATGTTTCTTGGCCTTGGCTAGTCGCAGCGCTAGATTATAGGAAGCTGCGAGCATTGGTTTCTTCTCAGAGACAAAGGTAAGTTTGTACATTACCTTTAAGTTCTAAACCTAGCTGAATTTGACTCCGATATAACACGGTCATCTGATGCACGAACAGGATGTGAAGCTTCCAGATGCTGTTTCAGTATTGAAGGTTTAAGCGACCCATTCCTAATACCTTCTAAGCACAGCAGACTGCGAGGCTTCTCTGCGCACTCTGCAACAAAACCATATTGGACATATGAATCCAGGTATATAAGTTTCTTAGACATGGTATACAACTTAAAAGAAATAGCTGTTTTTAAATTATTGGTTACTTCAATTATTTACTCCCGACTATAAAATATTTTACCCCGTATGGGGTAAATTTACGCCTCGTTGAGAACTTCTGTTCTAGACGATATTCTGAAAAATCACGAGAATAACCATCATCACACGACTGATGGGACAAGACGTAAAAATAATAAAAGCTGAAAAGACAGTATTGAAGCTTTCAATCCGAATAAAGTGTTACCAAATGTATAAACGAGGAACATACATTAATACATGAATAGTTTAAAAAAATTTGAAAACTTTTAATATACGAATATTTTCTGAAGATGTCAATATTATTTATTAGACTATATCTGATGCTGCTGTACGTTTTGTATGTGATCTGCATGAATAGAGATCGTTACGACAAATCATAAAGAATGGGAAAAGAGACAGAGTAATATGAACAGATAGAAAGAAAGAAAAAGCGAAAATGGTAAAGTATATGAAGAACCGATAAAAAATAAAATATACGGTGGTATATTTTCAAAAGTGTATTTACAGAAATACAGTACAGTGTATATTATAGAAGAAACTGATCGTCCTTCGTATAATAACGAAAAAGTTTAGATCACTATAACAATATATATATATATATATATATATATATATATATATATATATATATATATATATATATATATACATATAACCTTTTTTGTGTTTTTTTACACAGTGATCACCACTTATCAAAGCCCGGAAGCCACTCAGGGATAAGAGTTATTGCAAGTACATTACGTTAGTGTGGAGATTTGATGAAGTGTGGGGCGGTTCATTAGGAATTTGTTAACGTTGGACTTGAACACATCCAAGTTGTAGTCAGGTGGGAAGCAGGAAGACGGAACAGAGTTCCACAGTCGTGAAGTTCTAAGAAAGAAGCTTTATTCATGGAATCCGCGTTTTGATTTAGGCACAGATAAAGAGTGGGGGAAATGTTTAACAGTGGATTCAGCTAGACGGGCGTTTTTCGTGAAAGATTGGCGAGGGGAGACCAGAAATTGGAGTTCAGACGAGCACCTGCCATGGAAATAACGATAAAACAAGGATAGGCTCGCAACGTCTCTTCTGTGGGAGAGAGGTTGCAGGGTAGAGAAAAGAGCACCCCCCCACTAAGCCACGAAGTCTATTTTGTACTCTGGATGGATTCGTGAAATATCCAAGACAATAATATTTTTTAATCTTACAGGTTTTGGTTTTTTAAACCAATGCGTTTTCAAGTATTTTTCTTTGTTTTTTTAAACCAATGCGTTTTCAAGTATTTTTCTTTGTTTTTTTTTTAACCAATGCGTTTTCAAGTATTTTTCTTTGTTTTTTTTTTAAACCAATGCGTTTTCAAGTATTTTTCTTTGTTTTTTTAAACCAATGCGTTTTCAAGTATTTTTCTTTGTTTTTTTTTTAAACCAATGCGTTTTCAAGTATTTTTCTTTGTTTTTTTTTAAACCAATGCGTTTTCAAGTATTTTTCTTTGTTTTTTTTAACCAATGCGTTTTCAAGTATTTTTCTTTGTTTTTTTTAACCAATGCGTTTTCAAGTATTTTTCTTTGTTTTTTTTTTAATCAATGCGTTTTCAAGTATTTTTCTTTGTTTTTTTAAACCAATGCGTTTTCAAGTATTTTTCTTTGTTTTTTTTTAAACCAATGCGTTTTCAAGTATTTTTCTTTGTTTTTTTTTAAACCAATGCGTTTTCAAGTATTTTTCTTTGTTTTTTTAAACCAATGCGTTTTCAAGTATTTTTCTTTGTTTTTTTTTTAAACCAATGCGTTTTCAAGTATTTTTCTTTGTTTTTTTTTAAACCAATGCGTTTTCAAGTATTTTTCTTTGTTTTTTTTAACCAATGCGTTTTCAAGTATTTTTCTTTGTTTTTTTTAACCAATGCGTTTTCAAGTATTTTTCTTTGTTTTTTTTTTAATCAATGCGTTTTCAAGTATTTTTCTTTGTTTTTTTACACCAATGCGTTTTCAAGTATTTTTCTTTGCTTTTTAAACCAATGCGTTTTCAAGTATTTTTCTTTGTTTTTTTAAACCAATGCGTTTTCAAGTATTTTTCTTTGTTTTTTTAAACCAATGCGTTTTCAAGTATTTTTCTTTGTTTTTTTTAACCAATGCGTTTTCAAGTATTTTTCTTTGTTTTTTTAAACCAATGCGTTTTCAAGTATTTTTCTTTGTTTTTTTAAACCAATGCGTTTTCAAGTATTTTTCTTTGGTTTTTTCTAAACCAATGCGTTTTCAAGTATTTTTCTTTGTTTTTTTTTTAAACCAATGCGTTTTCAAGTATTTTCTTTGTTTTTTTAAACCACTGCGTTTTCAAGTATTTTTCTTTGTTTTTTTTAAACCAGAGTACATGATGAGATCAAAACTTACCATATTTTTTTTGTTTTTGTTTTGTTTTTTAGCAGGAAACTCGATTCTATCAACTGTAATCAGATACAGAATTATCCGATCGATAAAAAATGTTTTTAAAATAAAATGGATCACAAAAAATAGATTATATTGAATTTTTATTGGGTATATCATTTTATTACACATATTTACTTGTAATAAATGTTTATAAAATATATAATTATTTAATAAACATTTTCATAATATATGATTTTATTCTGTAAGTAAATATTTGAAAATTAAACATGGGATATATCATTTTATCTAATGCACCATTATGTGATAAAATGATGCGTAATTTTATACGGTAAGTAATTATGTAATGCATATGAGATATATCACTTTATCTGATAGTTAATAATGTGATAAAACAATAGATGATATATAATTTTATTTGGTATGTAATCATTTTTCTAGTGGTTAATTATGTAATAAAACATTATATGATATATATTTTTATTGGGTAGGTAATTATTTAGAACATTAATCATTTTTCTAGTGGTTAATTATGTAATAAAACATTATATGATATATATTTTTATTATGTAGGTAATTATTTTGAACATTGATCATTTTTCCGGTGGTTAATTATGTAATGAAACATTATATGATATATATTTTTATTAGGTATATAATTATTTAGAGCATTAATCATTTTTCCGGTGGTTAATTATGTAATAAAACAAGTAATTATGTAATACATATGAGATATATCACTTTATCTGATAGTTAATAATTTGATGGTAATTATGTAATAAAACAATATATGATATATAATTTAATTTGGTATATAATTATTTAGAACATTAATCATTTTTCTGGTGGTTAATTATGTAATAAAACATTATTATATATATTTTTATTAGGTAGGTAATTATTTTGGACATTAATCAATTTTCTGATGGTTAATTATGTAATAAAAATATATGATATATAATTTTATTCGGTAGGTAATCATTAGTACATTAATCATTTTTCTGGTAGTAAATTATGTAATAAAACATTATATGATCTATAATATTATTAACTATTTGATGTAGTAATATTGTATATATCCTTTTATCTGATACTTAATTTCTTGTGACATGGTAATCTAATATGATTGTGTTTAACTGATACATTATAATGTGATGCCATGTTATGATTGTCTTCGATACATAAATATTCCATGCATTAAAGGGCGGAACGATAAAAAGTGTCGTCCTAACGGAAACAACACTAAAGATTTATTTTAAAACTTTTATTGAAAAAAATCAATTCAGCGTACTTGATTATGTAGTAGAGCTGACATCTATTCAACGTAGACGCCTTCTAGCCTAAATCACCGCCTTGTAGTAAACATGATTTCATAGTCCAGTCATTTACGGCAGGGGCTAACTAAATCGTGAGCTGAACGTTTTGGTTTCGATTCTCGGTGGTGGCGCATGGGTTTTTATATATACCTTTTAAATCATTATTATATAGTGCATCCTATCTGTATATCTATATATCTATAAAAGTAAAAATGTCTGTCTGTCTTTTCTCTATGGTAGTTAAAGAAAACTATTATACAGAAAGGCATTATTTTACATATTCACATTTTTTAATATATACATATGCACATAGCCTTATGAACAGTACATAGGGTCCGAGCAAAGCCGGGCGGAACAGCTAGTACATATATATTTTTCAATATTAATTTAAGTTTTTATTTCGGTCGCGATTCAAGAAGAAAAGCGGAACTGCTAGTCTATATATCTATAAAAGTGAACGTGTCTGTGTATCTGTGTGTGTGTGTGTCTGTGTGTGTGTCTGTCTGTGTACATTTCCCTACGCAATAACTTCGTCAATTTTAAGTCTACAGACTCGAAATTTGATATACAGGGTACTGAGATTTGGGAAAATCTTTGTCATCCGTTTTCGGTCAGAAATTTGGCTGTTAAGGGGTCAAAGTTCAACGATTTAACTTTTGAGAACTCTACCAAACTCCTCCGACAATTTTGGGTCTAAACACTTGAAATTTTAGATAGAGGTTCCTTGGACATGGATCTAACTTAATAATTTATTTGAGCCCAAAATAATAAATGTTAAGGGGTTATAATCGGGGTCAAAGTTTAAAAAATTGACCGTTTTTTTTGTTTTTTTTTTGCTCAGCATACACCTTCAAACACCCGGGCAACGATGGGCACCCATGCTAGTATATCTATAAAAGTGAACGGGTCTGTGTATCTGTGTGCCTGTGTGTGTGTGTGTGTGTGTGTGTGTGTGTGTGTGAACACTTGAAATTTTAGATATAGGTTCCTTGGACATGGATTTAACTTAACTTGATTTGAGCCCAAAACAATAAGTGTTAAGGGGTCATAATAGGGGTCAAAACTAAAAAAATATATTTTTTTCTTTTGCTCAACATACACCTCCAAACATCCGGGAAAGGCCGGGTTGAAAGGCTAGTATATATATATATATATATATATATATATATATATATATATATATATATAATTTTCAGAATGTAAGAGATTATATATAATATTTCCACAGCCCAAAGAACGCTGCAGCCCACAAGAGCCACTCCAGCCAACGAACCGGAAGACTAAGACTCGAGTTTCGCTCTCATTTGGGCTCATGTCAGACATATCCGCACCCGGGATTTGAAACCCGAGCATCCTACAAGCACTCTACCAACTGAGCAAACGCCCTGCACACAAGAAATTCTATTAACCAACACAGATACAAACAGACTACGACGAAATCAATAGACCTACTTCATCTCGACAAGGGGCGTGGTCATCTTGTATCTGTGTTGGTTAATAGAATTTTTTGTGCGCGGGGCGTTTGTTTAGTTGTGGGCTGTGAAAATATTGCGTGTATGTATGTATATGTGTGTTGGGGTGGAGAAGGCTCCCGTAAGCCGTGGTGAAGGCAGCCTTTCTAGGAGAAGCAAATCTCTGATATAAAAAAAATAAAGCGGGAGACCAGTACCCGCATTAAGCTGGTCTGCAGTTTAACTTGTTGCTGGCTATCTTGTTCTTGCTTGTTGCTGGATCTCAGCGTTTTGAACCGAGAGAGAGGAGAGACTTAGCTGTCGTACAAAGCTAAGACTCTGAAACATCATCTGTGTACAGATACTCCCTCAGGCATTTGTCTATTAAAATGGTCCTGTGGCGATGGAAGTCATTTTTGGGCTCATAGACTTTAAGTGTCTGAGAGAGTGGCACTCGTCTGACAAGATGCTGCAATCATATATATATATATATATATTGTAAAAGGCACTGTAAATGTTGTGGTCGAATGTTTATTTAATGGACATTTGAAGAGGTCATTTGCGAGCATCGACTTAATAGGCCAGTGTTCAGAACTGCCGACTATCAATGCGTTAGTTGTAGGTTCAATCCGCAGCTGGGAAAAGGTGCTAGTCTAGCCGCACTGATGAGTTGTGATACAGTATTCTATGTGGATGACTATATATATAAACTTACTATGTTTTTTATTCTGTATTGTATTGTAATTAAGAACACAAAACGTCACTCGTGTTAATGGTACCACTCTCATCTTCGTAGCTATTCAACTTTTTTTTAGTTTTTTTTTTTTTTTTTTTTACAAAGGCATCGCCACATTATCAAGGCCCAGAGGCCACTCAAGGATAAGGGTTAAAGAGTGTACAGTAGAAGTTGGTCAATATAGTAATCATTAGTAATGAAAATTTGGTAAATTTAATAACTTATATGGAACGGCTCATCAAGAACTTATTTACTTTAGACTTGAACAAAACCATATTGTAGTCAGCCGGAAAGCAGGAAAACGGAAGACAATTCCACAGGCGTGCAGTTCTAAGAAAGAAGCTTTGTTCATGGAATCTACGTTTAGGTTTAGGCACAGATAAAGAGTGGGGGAAATTATTGATAGTGTTTACAGCTAGACGAGTGTTTCTTGTGAAAGTTTGGCGAGGGGGGACCATAGATTGAAGCTCAGTTGAACACTTTCCATGAAAATAACGATACATCAGAGACAAACTCGCAACATCTCTTCTGTGAGATAGAGGTTGCAAGGAGGAGAAAAGGACATCTCCTACGAGGCTACGAAGTCTATTTTGAACTCTATCAAGGCAGGACAAGTTCTTTCTAGCAGCTCCTAGTTAAACAATAGAATACATTACTTTTAGAACAACCCTGTATTGTATTTCCATTTTAACTCATTTGAAATGCTATATAACAAATGTTGGTTTTTTTATCACGTTTACTTTATTCTAATGTTTACAAATTTTCTTTAGCATTTACTAATTTGATCAGCGCTTGACATAAATCAGCGATTTACGCAAGCTGCATGAATATGCCGTCGCAATATCCACGGAAAAACGCGCCGTTCTTTACATACGTACCTAATCATCGAATATATAATTTTATCGGAAACATCATTATCGATACATAATTGCCTCATACATGATGATCGGTTACATAACTTGTTACATAACGATGTCTTATTTTTGTCGGGTTTAAAAACAATGACGTCACACTTGTTTATGGAGATATAACAATCTTATCTCTATTGTCGGTTAGAATTATATATAGACGGTTGCTAGGAGGGAGATGCACGCACGGGAATTCGACGAGTCTATTATTCTTAGGACGAAATCGTCAATAAATAACGATATCCTTTTCGGTTGTTATGTAATAAGTATTTTTGGCCACATGAAACGCCTCTTTTAGTGTGGTATTGTTAAAGTAGACACACCCCAAATGCGTTTTATTCAGCCGTCGTCGTTTTACTAGACTGACCGGACGCCGATTAAACCTGTGTAACTTTTTTTTTATCGAAAATAGCTTTTCAAACATCATATTTTTAACCCTTATTTGATAATTTATCAAATTTGTTGTTTCTGATACAGCAAGTACCTGTCTAATTTCATAATTTTTATTCAAATGACCTTTTGGTTCATTTCATAATTATTTTATGATGTTTTTGCATTTGGCCGGGTCTACAATTTTGGAAAAAAGCTTTTATATAAATCCGGGCCTAGATATTTAACAATTATATGTTAATTAATAATATAAAATATTATTGTATGTAATGCATTCTATTTTCAAACTAAAAAAAAAAAGTTGAAAAGCTACGAAGATGAGAGTGGTACCATTAACACGAGTGACGTTTTGTGCTCTTAAGTTCATTTTTCTAGATATCAACTACCACTCTCAGTGCACTTTTGCTAGCGATTGGATGGTGGATGTGCATAAGCGTCCCTAGTGAGCTTTGTAACTTATATCTCTGTTTCCACTCTGAAATCGACGAACCCATCTTCTAACTGTTCTGTGATTAACTGCATCGGCTTCGTAAACGTTTAACAGGCGTCAGTGAATGTTGATCTGTCAAATTTTTCTGCATGGAGCAATTCAATGATACATCTCTGATTCTGACACACATTCATGACAAGCGCTGCCTTTTTAGAGCCTCACAAGCTCGATATCTGCAGCAGATAGATGACACCTTCAGATCGTTACTGCAAAGTTTAGCTATCAAAATAATGCAATCTCTTCCGATATATTTTAGGTGAAATCGGACCAACAGGCTTTTGGAACGTTTCTCGTAATTCTCAGATGCATATTTAATTATTTATGTGCTCTGCATGAATAATGTGGAAGTATTGCATGCATATTCTTTCAGCCTGCGTGCCAGTTCATCTCAAAACCGGATCGACCTTAAATATTTTTCGTATTTTAATATCAATAGCCTGGCTGTTTGTCGGGTTATACGTAAAAAAAAGTCCATATGGATGTGACAGTCGTGGTTTGATGTGTAAGATTATGTAAATCGGATGCCTTCTCTGACGTGCACTTTATTTCGTCTTTAAACGGGCCACATCCAACATTATCCTCCCCAACCCCTCAGTCACACCGATCTCACATACATCATTCCTTTATGTTGAACTGACCACTCTTGGACATTTTCTTTTTGCAGAAAAGTCTGGAAGTGTTTACATATTTCATCGATCACAACCAATCGATGTGTAAATCGACTCGAATCTAAGACACAAAATCGAAGGTGAATAATCAGAAACCATCTGCTGCGAAAACTATTCCAAAAAAGCGAGAGTAAACTCGGTAATATCTAGCAACAAGTTGAACATGTTTATAAAGGTCTTGTCGCGGTACCCATTTACCGTTAGAGTGTATTCATTTTTGTGGGCTGTTATCCTCATTTTCATAGTGTTGTCATTCTCTTGCCTTATTCGGGCGTAGTGGATAAAGGCGTTGCGTTTCTAAGGTTCCAGGTAGGCATTGTGTGAAGACAAAGGTTTCAATCCTACCCAAAGCAGGTCAAAGGATTAGTTGGCCAAAAACGTGGTGATATAACAACAAATATAGAAGGCAGTAATTATTGGGGATACAGTTAAAAAAAAACGCAGCATTCCTATCTCGTCGCGGTTAGTCACCTGAAAATTGGCCAGAGGATGAGTTGCCCGAAACGCGATGAAACAACAACTATGAAAATGAGAATAACAGTCTGCAAAAAATGAATACAAACATTATATGAAGCCTTCTGTTAAATGATTCCAAAAACTAAAAACTAAAAATAACATATAAGAACGTTACAGATTCAAACAAATCTTTTATCAAAAACACGTGGGTGTTAAGTCGCGTCCTAAAAAATCTTCGAACTTTGAAACAACTTTTCTGACGCCTTGTCAAATACCATCAGCTGTTTAATACAAATCTATGTAAATACAATCAAACAAGATCCCAGATATTTATGACGGCAACAAATTCGGCCGTTAATCTTCTGTAATATAAATCTCACCTATCTGTTTAAATGTATGTATGTATGTATGTATGTATGTATTTATGAATGAATGTATGTTTGTATGTCTGCCTAAAACTTTCGATAGATGAGACGGATTTACACGAGACCAGCATCGTTTCGGACAACAAATATCGAAAAATTTGTTAAAAACATTCATTCCTTCACCCTCAGCTGGGCACCTTTCTACAGGGAGGGTTCGCTTTTTTCGCCGATAATTTGGGAAGTCATCCCTTCTTTTCGATTGACTAGCCTTAATTTAAACCTTCGTCACTTCCGGTTTGGCGATGGACGCAACAGCAAAGACATCATATTTTGTTTTCATGTTCTTTTCCTCCTTCGCGGTACGGGTTCGAGCCTACCTGCCTACTAACCCCCTTTTTTTTGCTCAACAAACACCTTCAAACAACCGGGCAACGCCGAGCACCCATGCTAGTCTATAATATAAATCTCACCTGTCTGTTTAAATGTATATATGAATGTATGTATGTATGTATGTATGTATGTATGTATGTATGTATGCCTAAAACTTTCGACAGTGGCGACGGATTTTCACGAGATCGGTATCGTTTTGAAGCCCAGCCCTTCGGATGATAAATATCGAAAAAAAATTGACCAAAAACATGAATTCCTTCACCCTTAACTGGGCACTTTTCTACAGGGAGGGGTCGCTTTTTCGCCGAGATTTTCGAAAGTCATTCCCTCTTTTCGATTATCTAGCCTTAATTTAAACCTATGTCAGTTAGGTTTGACGATGGGCGCAACAACAAACACGTCACGTTTTTTTTTCAAATTCTTTTCTTTCTTCGCAGTACGGGTTCGAACCTGTCTGCCTACTAACACTTTTTTTTTGCTCAACATACACCTTCCAACGCCCAGGGAAAGCCGCGCACACAGGCTAGTTAATTATGATCCAGGCGCGCGGTTGTAGTAAGCTTCCTTCTTAATTAATTCAACGCATGTTGACCAGAAAATGTGAGGTTCAGCTGGGTAGTCGGGATCCCACTCACCTCTTCCAATTTCATGGCCAGTCGTCTAGCCCAGGATCGGAAGATGATACTCCCAGCAGCAAACCAAACTGATCTTATAAGGGCAGCTTGAATGTAATTCAATCGTTCACAACTACCGGCCTACTTCATCCACCTGATTCCAATTCCAGCTCAAACTCTTGCAGTCAGCTCACTCCTGGATCTCCAGCTTAGTTCTGCAGTTCTCAGCTCAATCTTACCCTCGCACCTCTTTCTCCAGTTCCAAATTACTCTTGCCGCTTCAGCACCTTCCACTACTCTGGCTGCAGCACCTGACGCTTCAGAAACTTTCAATACTTCCTTCCATCAGCACTTGCTACAGCTCCTACCTGCACCAGCCCTTCAGCAGTTCTTGTTCTAGCTCTTTCTAGTGGTTCCTTCTGTAACCTTCGGCCCTCTATCCCAGTGCCCGACAAGGCCCGGCTCTGATACAATTACTGTCCACGCTCAGCTCCACGATCCAGCTTACAGTTCATTCCTCTCAAATTTAGCCCTTCGCCACGCCCAAAAAGACCGGACTTACCTGAAACATCTCATCACAACTCAGGGACGTCCACGTCAATCTCCGGTAACGTAATTCCATATTGTACGGGGCCCAGTTTCCACGTCTTCAGCTTTCTGTCTATCCAGTCTCCCCTACTGTTCAGGTACAATCTTTTCCATTCTCCAACCTTCCAGAATCTTTATCGATCGATTTTCTTTCAGTTCTTCTATATTTTCTTCGAACGCTACGCGTGTCGTATGAGTTACTTAAAGAAAAAATATGCTGCTTTATTCTTATTGTATCGCTTTATTTATTTATAACTGCATTAAACAAGATGCTACGTTAAATTGGTGTGTCTATAATGGCTGCACTGAAAAAGGTGATGCACTTAAATGATGTGAGAATTATATCTTCACTAAACAAGATGTTACACTAAAATGATGTATCCATTATAACTACATTAAACTAGATGTTATGCTAAAATAATGTGTCTAGTATAACTGTGTTCGATTGTTGGGAGAGAGAAAAGAGAAGAGGAGGAACCAAGAAGACATTCTGCAGATACTTGACTTTGTGTTGGTTTTAAGCTATTTCGGCGCTTGGTGTGCGGTTACTAACAATGGACAGATTCGACATTCGCTTAATACCCGAGTTCGACGGATCTACCACTGGACCGGCTGTCGTTGAATGGATTGAAAAGGCAGAGAAAATCTGTAAACTGTGCAAAATTAAAGAACCAGCCACAGTTATCCCTTTGAGGCTAACCGGAGGGGCCTATGCAGTCTACCAACAACTCGGGGATGAACCAGACTGGGATGAAATCAAGCAGAGCCTGTATACAGCGTTTGGTACAGATCCATTTGTTGCGTGGCAACAGTTCACGAGCCGGACACTTCAACCCAAGGAAACAGTCGACGTGTACCTAGCCGACCTGCGAAAATTATCTGTACCGTTTGGTGGGGTCAACGATAAAATATTAAGCTGTGCTTTTTTGGTAGGCCTACCCGAGGAGGTCAGTAAACTGTTGCGGGCATCATCAAGAATCGATGAATTGTCAACTGATGAGTTATTGGCCCGAGCTCGAAACATCTGTAAGGAACAGGAACCAATTGCAGCAGCAGCTCGTTTTCGACATGGAGGCAATGTGGACTCTCTTCCAGATAGTAATAAGCATACCACCCCAGTGTGCTATAAATGTGGGGAGGCCAATCATTTTGCTAAAGAGTGCCGGAGTGATAGGAGAGGTGTATATCCACAATCAAAGAGACCAGTGCAATGCTATCGCTGCAATAAGTTTGGGCACATATCTCGCAACTGTTCGGGAAACGAACTTGGGGGCAAGGTACTATCGCTACCCTTGCCCCCTGCCAACCAATAAACACAGGATTGCCTGTCATTAGCGTTAAACTTGATGATGTGCAGTGTTCAGCACTTATAGACACGGGGTGTTCCCGGTCTATAGTTAGTGCCCATTGCTGTCCGGTGTGGCGGAGGAACCCAGTTGGCGTTATGACCATCAATGGCTTATCACGGGTATGTTGTGGTGAAGGGACAGTCACAATCTGCACTGAGAAGGGTGACACAGCTAAAGTTGACGTTCTGGTGATGCAGGAGAAACCCCTTGGCTACGACATGTTGCTTGGAATTGATGCAATACAAGCACTAGGAGGCGTTACAATCACAGCAGCTAGAGGTATCAGGCTTGGAGAAGGGAAAGACGTCTGTGCAGCCATGTCGATTGAAGAAAAGGACTTCTGTGCTACATTTGATGACAACGAAAGGGTGTGGACTGCAAAGTGGAAATGGGCCATGGGCCAGGAACCAGATCGGCTGTGCAACACGATTCCAGAGTATGCAGTTTCTACCAAGAATAGGGCCGCATATGAAGAAGAACTTCAGATGTGGATTGACAACGGTTGGTTAATACCATACCCACAGGAACGTCTGGGACCACCCAAGGGATTAATTCCGCTCATGGCTGTTGAACAACCTACCAAAGAAAAAATTCGTCCCGTAATGGATTACCGAGAGTTGAATCGGCATGTTGATGCGTTTACCGGAAACGCAGATGTGTGCGCTGCTAAACTGAGAGAGTGGCGTCAAAAAGGGAGCAATGTAGCACTTCTGGATCTAAAGAGGGCCTACCTGCAGATACGTGTCCATGAGTCATTATGGCCGTTTCAGACAGTACTACTCAAGGGAAAACTATATTGTTTGACACGTTTGGGTTTTGGCCTAAACGTAGCACCCTTGATTATGACAACCATTATTAAAACTGTTTTGATGCAGGATGAGACCACAGCAAAAGCTGCTTCAGCCTACATAGATGACATCTATGTTAATGAGGACATAATGTCTGCGGATGCAGTTCGAATAAAACTGAAAGCGTTTGGGTTAATAAGCAAAGACCCTAAGCGCCTAAAGGATGGAGTGCCCGTGCTAGGCCTCGAGGTCTGGGAGGAGGGCAATACGTTGCGATGGAAACGAGGGAGCCCACTTCCAAAGTTACCCAATGTATTAACAAGACGTACTGTGTTTTCTATCTGTGGTAAATTGGTAGGACATCTACCTGTCTGTGGATGGCTCCGATCGGCAACAGGAGTGGTGAAAAGACGAGTGACTACAGTAACAAAAGGATGGGACGATGTTGCGGATGATGATTCTCTCCAACAAATGATGGCTGAAATGTTGTCCAGAGTGCATAGGAATGACCCTGCCCGGGGTGAGTGGCAAGTGTCTGGAAACGAACTAAATGCATGGGTTGACGCAAGTTCGTTGGCTACAGGTGTCGTGTTGGAGCAACTAGGTGTTGTTGTGGAAGATGCATGCTGGCTTCGTCCGAAAAATGATGCCCAACATATAAATTTGGCAGAACTTGATGCCACGTTAAAAGGTCTTAATCTCGCATTGCAATGGCAGACTAATGTTGTGCATCTCCACACTGACTCATTGTGTGTTTACCATTGGTTAACCGACACCTTGACTGGAAAGGCTCGAGTTAAGACTAGAGCTGCAAGTGAAATGCTAGTACGAAGGAGACTAGCAATAATTAAGCGTCTAGTTGACGAATACAGCTTGCAGGTAGACATTACGTTAGTCTCGTCGATGCAGAATTTGGCTGATAGCTTGACTCGAGTACCAAAGAGGTGGATCGATGCAATGAGGCAGGGATCCGATCTTCAACAACAAACATGCGCGACTGTAACGGATCAATTAACACCTGACCAGATCCGTATGATACACCAGCAGATTGGACATCCTGGAATTCAGAGGACTGCATATTTTGTCCGAAGAGTATGCCCTGCAACTACAAAAGCATCAGTGAAAGCAGCCATACGTTCGTGTGAAGAGTGTCAGAGAATTGATCCGGCACCATCCCAATGGCAAAAAGGGAAGCTCGAGGTGGAGGGCAACTGGCAGCGAGTAGAGATGGACATAACACATTATGGGGGCAAACATTTTTTGACCATGACGGATTGTGGCCCGACGCGTTTCACAATATGGCGCCTGTTGACACGACAGGATGCAGCCAGCATTATACAACAGTTGAGAGCCGTCTTTTTTGAACGTGGTGCCCCGATTGAAATTCTGACTGATAATGCCGCCACATTTCGATGTCAAGAATTTCAGAAATTCGTGCACGAATGGGGGATTAAAATGCATTATCGGTGTGCATATTATCCCGAGGGTAATGGTATAGCAGAACGGTGTCACCGCACCATCAAAAGAATTGCAGCCAGGACGCAGTGCTCTATTCCAGAAGCTGTGTACTGGTATAATATAACACCCAAGGACAATGCAACACCAGCAACTGCACCAGCCAATGGGATTTACCAATATGAACAGCGTGTGAAAGGAGTTGATGCCATACCATCAGTGGTGAGTGTTGTCAATACACCATATCAGGTGGGAGACCTTGTTTGGATAAAACCCCCAAATGCTGGGTGCACTACGAAATTTTTCCGGGGAAAAATAGATGAAATCATAAGTCCTCAGACCATGTTGATTGGTGGCATACCACGTCACGTAAAAGATATCCGCCCTTGTTATACCTCTTCTGATTCTGAGGACGATGAGGAGGATCACACACCGTTCAGAGATGATCCTGATCACTTACTGCCCCTTCAGGTGAGCATAGAAACACCACCAACAGAACCAGATGAGGGAATGATGGGACATACTGATGACAATAGTGAGGAGAGCGATGGACACAAGGAAGTAATGCCTCATCGAAATACTCGACAGAGACGAATACTGCCCACCCCCCGTGATTGCGAAACCCAGCGAGAAGGGATGATGGAGCATACCGAGGAGATGACGCCTCCGATTCTTCGGAGAAGTACCCGACAAAGACGGATACTGCCCCCCTGCCCTGATTGTGAGACACCGCCTATGGAACCACGAGACGGGATAATGGAACAGACTGGTAGTAATGATGGTGGTAATGAAGAAAACAGCAATGAGGAAGTGCTTCTTCGAAGGAGTACCCGCCAACGACGATTGCCCGCATGTCCTGTTTGTGATCATGAGATCAGGGAGGAGTGTGGAGAAATGCGTGACTTACCTGGATAGACCACGTGCGGGTCGGTCACCAAAAATAAATAAAAAGAAAGAAAAGAAATGGTCAAGACTCTTATTTATAGAGTAGTGATCACGTGAGTTAGAAGAATATGCAAATAGAGGTGAACGATTTTGCGATATAAAAAGCCTGTGTTGTTAAGAGGAGCGGCAGACTGTTGGCAGAAGTCAGTGCTGTCAGACGTGCTTTAGAGTTTTGTTATTATATGCTGTGTTCGATTGTTGGGAGAGAGAAAAGAGAAGAGGAGGAACCAAGAAGACATTCTGCAGATACTTGACTTTGTGTTGGTTTTACTAAACAATATAGTATGCTAAAATAATGTGTCTATTATAATTGCACTAAACAAGATTTATGCTAAAATGATGCATCCATTATAACTGCACTAAACAATATGTTCTGCTAAAATGACGTGTCCATTATAATTGCACTAAAAAGATGCTACGCTAAAATAATGTGTCCAACATAACAACACAAAACAAGATGCTACGCTCAAATGATGTGTCTATTATAACTGTACTAAACAATATGTTATGCTAAAATGACGTGTATATTATAACTGCAATAAAATGATGGTATGCTAAATGATGTGTCCATTATAACTGCACTATAAAGATGTTACGCTAAAATGATGTGTTCATTATAATTGCACTAAAAAGATGTTATGCTAAAATGATGTGTCCATTATAATTGCACTAAAAAGATGTTACGCTAAAATGAGGTGTCCATTATAATTGCAATAAAAAGATATTATGCTAAAATGCTGTGTCCATTATAACTGCAATAAAAAGATGTTACGCTAAAATGATGTGTCCATTATAACTACACTAAAAAGATGTTACGCTAAAATGATGTGTCCATTATAATTTCACCAAAAAGATGTTACGCTAAAATGATGTGTCCATTATAATTGCACTAAACAAGATGTTACGCTAAAATGATGAGTCCATTATAACTGCACTAAATAAGATTGTTATTTTACTGAGTTTCCATGATTATTACTTAATTTGCATTACATGAATTAAACTAAGTGCAGCCTACATTTGGAACCAGTAAGGCACAGCAACTCTTTTGCAAAATTTAAAATGATCGGTTGATCAGTTAACGATTGAATTCTGTACGTACAATATATAAAGATACCTTACTTTTTTACATATAGATAGAATAATGCGCTGTTGTGGTACTTCCAACGATCTATTAAAAGCTATATTGTCAATCATTAAAACGCCATTTTCGTTGTTAGCATTTTCTTCAACAAATGAATAAGATCATTTTCTTATTAGAGACATTTTTAATTGCATTTTTTAACAAGGAACAATACTAGAAAAACGTAATTAAAAATCTCGATTGAAAAACTCATTAAAGTCGGTAATTTTCAGCCTAATTATTCTTTGTTTATATCTGTTTCTATTCTTTAATTATTTTTCGTTATTTTTTTTGTGTTCATATGTGTCTTCTTTCTTATGAAGAAGAGGGAGTTGAGTGAAAAGAGCGGGTTTTCTGGTGTAGAATTTTACAAGCGATCTGGTGTTGGCATTACCCTTTAATTAATTATTTGCAAAGTGTTATCTTCATCTCTTTATGGTTGTTGTTGTTGTTTCACCACGTTTCGGCTAACTTATCCTCTGGCCTTCTTCGCGACTGGATAGGAATGCTGAGTCTTGTAACTGTAAATCCAGTAATTACTGCTTCCATAGCAGTTGTTGTCTCACCACGCTTTTGCCTACTCTTCCTATGACCTGCTTTGGGAAGAATTGCAACCGCTATCTTCAGATAATGCTTACTTGGAAATGTAGA
>NC_136496.1:110405413-110522913 GCF_053919585.1 Euprymna scolopes
AAAAATCTGATAAAGATAAAAATATAGTTGTCAATATTTATAAAATATTTTTATCCATTATAAATAAACGTTTATTTTTCTTAAAAAGAAACGATAAATCAAATACGTTTGATGATTTGACACGAAAGGTAAAACGACTAGTTTAAGCATGTTTTTTCATCGGCCTAAAAGGGAGAATAAAATGCCGGAAAATTTCTTTTTAATCTTGTTCTTTTTTACGTAATTTTAATTATGCATAATGCATTTTAAAAATAGTTTCAAGAACTTCTGACACCGATATGGACATCGAGCCGAAGGTGCTGATTCAAGATCTACGTTTTGTTTTACTCTTAGGCCAATAAGTGTGATGCCGAGAGACGCATAGATACATTCAAACAATTTCATAGCAATGAAACATTATGCTATCGAATAATTGTGAATAAAGTTAAATAAAAAGTGAGGATGATCTTGAAGTGTATCTGACAATAAAACTCTCATTTAGAGGCTTCGTGGAGTGTGGACACATTTCTTAGATTTTAATTGCTCTCAAGTTCACTTTGGCTCGGAGAGGTATTCCGTCTATGAGTGAATTAGAAATTGTCAGCGTTCTGAAATGAAATTGCATCTGAAACCCTTGGGCAAGATGTTCACCAATACCTTACCTTATCATGCCGAAACCCATCTTTATTTTTGGTACTTCTAGAGAATATGACTTATATTGACATGAATATTTATGATTGAAATTGCGATTTACATAACCGACCGGAAGTATCCAAGCCGTCGTTAAACAGTTAGCTTTTATTAATCAAAATCGCTTCAGACAAGTTAGAAAGCCGATTGATGTAAGGAGTTAAAAAGGAAAATACATACTCCTTCTGGGTTAAAATCCAGCCAATGATGAGTTGTAAGATGGAATAGATTCCGACCTAGAAAACAGTAATTCTTCCCCTTTTGTCGGAGACATCGCTCCTGGAATGTGAGATCTAAAGGACAAAATAAGCGAAACTAGAGTAACACGGCTGCCGGAAGTAAACACAAGGACCACTTTCTACTGTCTTTGACTAATGAAATAAAATCACAAAATAGGGTTAATTAATCACCCCCGGTGTATACGTGTTATGGATCGCTCTTATCTTTACGATGATGCAAAAGTTCATTCTCTATGGACTCAAAAACGGCTGGGTCAATTTTTAAGAAATTTCACACGAAGCTACTTTATGTGCTGTGCGGTGTTCTTAGATATGTTTTGTATCGGAATGTCTTCGATAAGTATCGATAATCGATAATCGAAATAATCCGATGAAAGAAGGATTTTTACTAAAATTAACATCTTACACAGTTTAACATCACAGGGGCATTTGAGAAGTTTAATACCACACAAGCTGAAAGGCCCGACTTATAAAATCAAGAGTAGGTTCTTTGATAAGATACGGGTTCAACGCGAATTTTTCTGTTTAAAGCACAATTTCACAAAAATACATGACTCTTTTATTTTAAACTTAAATTCAAGCCATTATCACCGCACAATTAGTAATGCCAGGCATATAAAGTGAACAGTAGGTTCTTTGAAAGGACAAAGGCGCGTTCGAACTGAATCTTTCTGTTTAAAGTACAATTGAATCATGATACTTAACTTTTTCATTTTTAACTTTAATTTAAGCCATTATATATAAAATTAATTTATAAAATCAACAGTAAGTTCTCTACAGTGCAATGTAGACTACAGTATATTGTGAACTTAATTGCTTCGAGAGGTATGTGAACCTTTCTCCAAGTACATCGCGATACGTCCCCAATTAGAGCAGAGAATCAATTGACTTGATTGAAAATTGGGCTATTTCATCGGTTTCGATGACAATAAAAATATGGGAGTGTGAACCCCATTAAATCCCAAGCAACGGCTGGCCACTCGGTTAGTATTTTTCTAAGTCTTTTTTTTTTTCTCCGTCTGCTCGTTTCACATTTCCTCGTAAACTACGAGGCTAATTCGATTGACTTTTTGTATGGACTTTTTTTATGATACGGTACAGCGAACTGAGTATTATGGAATCCGTTCGATGACGAGTAAGGGAGTAATTGGGATTAATGAGGATTAATTACCACAGTATCACATTTACTATAAGAGACCATGGGTTGATCTGATTGATATTTTGTATGGACGTTTATTATGATATGGTGCAGCGAACTTAATATTATGCTATATTTTCGATAACTAGTTAGGTATTAATACGGATAATTCACCAGAATACCATACTTACTCTAGAAGTTTGACATGAATCATTCATTCTAAGTCAAGGGGCTTTGACTTTTGCAAAAAAATCTAATAGATTTAATAATTATTTTACAAATCTGTAAATAAAACAGCTATATATGTTTGGGGTTATATATTTGAATAAGCGTATCTAAATTTGAATGCGTTCAAGCATCTAAATTAAGAGTCTGTTAGTCGGTATGTCTGTCACGCTAAAGTTTGAAATAGGATTTACATCGCTGAGTGCACAGATTGATTGGACGCATCTTATGAAAATCTATTCGTGTTTTTTACTACACGCGTGTAGTTCAGGTCAACGGACCGCGTAGGTTCTTTCCTCATTAGAATTACAAAACAAGACACTTTGAAGAGGAGATCAATATCGGAGTGCATCTAAAGAACCCTCTTAACTGCGAAACTAATTTCATCTTGTAATTATACCTTTAATTAAATTCACCTTCGCTTGCCCATATTTATCTTTCTTTTTTTGTGTGTGTCGTTTCAGTTTTGTTGTACTGCACATTTTGGACGTGATGATATTTGTATTGCCAACAGGATATGCAAATAATTATTTTGTCTTCAATTTCGTCGATTGTTTCATTTTGGAGACCCATACAAATGCACATGTGTGTGTGCGTGTGTGTGCGTGCGTGCGTGTGTGTAAAATTGTAAAAAATGTAAAAAATGGAATTCTTCATCTTTCAATGTCAACAAGAGTCAAGTAGTCCGAACGAAACGAAACGGATAATTTCAAACCGAAAAACGAAGAACATTCCGCTTTTTACACTGACATGGCGCCTTAACAAGACTTCAATTACATTTTAAGTGAACGATTTTGTCTTTTTGTTTTCTTTTTCGCTCAACCCTAAAATTCTAGTCTTCAAATCCAAATTCATTACAAAAAAAATGTTCATTAAAAATACTTTTTTGGAATATATTATAAAAATTAGTTGGCCTTTTGTATTTCTCTGCTAATTACATGAAACTAGGTAATTATTTCTTCCGGGCGTGTGAGATAAGAAGGAATTGTATATATAACTTGACCGAAATTAAATCTCATTTTTACTGATTTAATTACTTCTACGCTTTTATTTAAACTTGACAATCCTGACAGCTGATTGGCTAATCGCTTCGGCATCTTCCATCTGCTTATATACACTGCCGGAAGAATTAGAAACGAACACGACCAGACTATTCATTCAAAACACGACGTCGCCTTCTTCCCCATGTTAAGAATGGCTTTCTAATTAGAAGTCCATTCTTAAGATTAGGAAAGGGGGATTTCCACAGTCATTTTCGGTTTAAAAAGATTTTCTTGAATTAATGAATTTTATGCTTCGTTGAAAAGTGTCATCTTCTGACAGCTGATTTGCTAATCGCTTAGGTATCTTCCGGCTTTTTAAGTAACCTGCCGGAAAATGCCGACGCGAAGTTGTTGAAGATTTGATAAGTACAGAATAACCTCAAAATATATCACCCCTGGAATTGTTAAAATAAAATTCACAATCATTTCTGGAATCCAACCATATTACGGTACAAATTCAGCTTATGACTGACTTGTCCATCAGCTTTCAATCATGAATACCCAATAGTTGTTGTTTTATCATCGCTTAATGCTGCATATCTGCACAGCAAACACACTTAGATACGAATGATTTTGACTATTATGGCGCTTTTCTATCCAGGAATAATCTTGGAGTGTTTTAAATAGGCATTTTCTTTGCAAAAACCTACAAAATAAAATCCGAGGTGTTAAAGCCCGATGAATATGAAGTTCATTAATGGTCACATCTGTAACTGACGAGACGCGAACCAATGTATCCTTGTATATCAGAGAACGATGATAAAATATAGAATGGTCGACATTCATGGTTGAATATAGATGGACAAGACGGGGATATATTGAAGTTTATTTGTACCAAATAACATTGACTCATAGAAAGGATTGTGAATTTTATTAACGACTACCAGTCGGGGGTCGCCCGACCTTGCCGATCATAAAATACCCTTAAAATATTTTAATTAATACAGATTTCGTATTTATAATTACAGAGCTAATTTTCTTTTATACACAAACACACACACATATATATGTATATATATACACACATATATATATATATATAATATCAATATTTCACTAATACAAAAATGAAAATTGTATCATCAAATGACTGTTTCAAGGTTAGTTATTTTCCAGAATTTTATTCAAATCCATACGATATTCACGAAATTATGATATTTTATCTATCATTAAGTAATTTATACTGTCCATAGCTTTATTGCAGGTCTTTTAAAATGCCCAAAAAGGGGGTCGATTAACGGTTATCGAAAAGGAAAGGATTTTGCTGGATTCACAGAAGGATTGTCCATCAAAGATTTAGCTATGGAGCTGGAAAGGGGTCCAAGAACTTTGGCTTCATTCGTTAACAACCTCAACGCCAAATCCAGAAAGGATAAGGGCACATGGAGAACCTTTCACGTCGTTATTTCGGAAAAATGTGTAGGGAAGTCAACCGAAACCCAAACAACACCGGTGTTTCCATTTTTGAAAAAGGCTTGGGCACAGAATTACATGAACATAAATTCCCAACGTGTCTTATTTACCTGTGCTACTCTTGACGGTCCGGATGAATGGGCCAAAGTTTGGAACTCGAACGGAACTCCAACCCCTTACAGAATTATTCGCCAACGAAGAGATGAAGTCATCATATTTGGGGCGGGATCATTGGGGATAAGTTGGTTGAACCATTATGAGTTTCAGAGGGTATAAAACTTACCAGCAATGTATACACGATCTTTTTGGATAAACATTTGTCACTATGGTTAGATGACCAACCATTATAACATCGCTTTCAGATGATTTTTATGCATGACAATCCAGCATCCCATTCTGCTAGGGCGACTGCAGCCTTTCTTGAATGTATGGACTTCTTTGAAGAAACTCTCATGAGCTGGTCACCGTGTTCTTCAGACTAGAACCCCATTGAATATCTCTGGTCAATATTAAAAAGAGGAGTTTATGGGGAAGGGGAGCAATTTACTTCAAAGGATGCCTTGTGAAGAACATAGTTGATATTACTAGAGCCATAACTCCTTTTTGAGATCAAACAATTGACTTCCCCGGGGGACAAAAGTTTGTTTTAAGTTATTTAAAAAATGGTGGATATGTTGGTAAATAATTCATTTATTTGAGGCTTAGCACCTTGGATGTGCTCTTCTCATTATTATTTGACAGAAAATTATAATAAAAAATAAAGTTTGCATGATAATACATTGTATTTTTGCCCTAAAACAACATTTTAAGGGACCTGCAATAAAGCGATGGACAATGAAAATTCAACAATAAAATAAAGAATAATGTCATAACGTCGTGAATATCGCATGCATCTGAATAAAATTTTGGGAAATAACTAACTAACTAAATGATATAATTTTCATTTTGTTGTGACGTATATTTGGCGAAATATTGATATTTTATTAATCTGCAATAAAGTATTTGACCATCTTTTTTTTCACATGGGGTCACCACTTATCAAGGCCCGAAGGCCACTCAGGGATAAGGGTTATTGCGTGTACAGTAATCAATGAGATAGTATTGTAATAATCATTAGTATTGGGGGTTTTAATAGAGTGTCTTAAGGGGCGGTTTGTCAGGAGTTTGTTTGTGTTGGACTTGAAGACGTCCAAGTTGTAGTCAGGTGGGAAACAGGCAAGCGGCAGAGAGTTCCACTGGCGTGCAGTTCTAAGAAAGAAGCTTTGCTCATGGAATCTACGTTTGGAGTTAGGCACAGATAAAGAGTGGGGAAAATTATTGACAGTAGTTTCAGCCAGACGGGTGTTTCTCGTGAAAGATTGGCGAGGGGGATGAGGGATTGGAGCTCAGACGAGCACCTGCCATGGAAATATATATATATATATAATTATTGTAATAATTATGTATAGATGTGTGTGTGTCTCTGTGTGTGTTTGTGTGTGTGTGTGTTTAGTACTGATTTCAAAAGTATTTTTATTTAAATGACTTGGGTGCCATCAGCTAGAATCAAAAGCAAAACATTTCAGGCGCGTTCCCTACCGTTCGTGCTAACCCGACAGATAAATAAGAACATTATAAAACTAAACAACTTTTAGCTAGCATACGTTTAAACATGCGCAAAAGTGATAGAAATATATCGGCAAGTTGAACTAAACATTTTGCATTTTAACTTGCCGACTTCTAAGCATTATTCACCCATCCAAACAAAGATTTTACTCGTTATAAATAATTATTAGTGTATGATTACTATTTCCTTTTAATTTCCGTGTTATGTAACCAGTAGTTAAGAGTTTTGCGGTTAAATATTTGCACACAGACAAACACACATACATACATCTACAGTTTTATTTAAATAGATATCATATGTTGCATTTTTTTTTGTTGTTCGGGTAGATGTAATATATGTAAACGTTGAACAAATCAGAACAATTTTATTTGAAAACAGTGCGTGACGTAATCAAGTTCAAATCACATGTATAATAGCTTACGTAATGCTTAGAAAGTCTGAAATTATTATGAACATCTTGTATCTAAAATACCGAGATATAGGCCCCGGTAAAGTTTACGAGTATAGCTTTTCGCTTAAATGTTACATATACAAATCTGCATGGTTCCCGATTCATTCAAATTATTGGTACGTGTTTTCAAAAGCAAAAAATTTGTTTCGTTCAAACTTATTGATTATTATGTTCTGTCCGATCAGTTTTTTTCTCTTCGTATCGTTAATTCCAGAAAGAGTAAGAACGATCATTGTAACGTTGAGTTACATACAAACGAGAAGAAAGAAAGAAAGAAAAATCCGGGTCGACATTTTTTTTTCTTTTTATTATTGTTTTTTTTTATTTTCGTTACTTTCCCGTTTCGACAAAACTAAACTTTCTTGCTATCGTCCGTCTCGCCCGGTGTACACTTTTCTTCTTCCTTCAACCGCATGCTCGCCTCAGCCGGCCCATTTTCGACCTCTACTTTGATGCCGCTGCTAATCTTTTTGTATACCAACCATCCTCTGATGCTGCTGATATTTTCCCACACGCTCATATGCACTATATTATATCACTTGATGATGCTGAGTTGTAGTTCAATTGTGGTAATTTACACACTGGTACTGTTGGATTCGCAAAAATCCACCATAACCAAACTGTATTAACTGAATCGTATACAATGACTTTCTTCGCAATACAATGACTATCAAAGTGTAGTATCTGTTCTTCAGATGCTGCGCTTCATTTTCTTGTTCTCTTTCGGTGGAGGAGAAATCCTTCACGACTGAGACAATTTTTATTTTTGTACCTTTTCTCCACGTTAAAAAACGACCCTGGTGTCTAACTCTGTCCCGTGGGGAGGCATAGTAAATAGGTACAATGACTTTTGTTTTTTAGTATTTATTATTAAACAGACCGGAAATGTCCCTTCTCTCTCTCTCTCTCTCTCTCTCCCGCTTTTCCGTCTGTCTCTTTCTCTCTGTTTCATTTGAAATATTTCCTTCCTCACTCTTGCATCCTCCTTTCCTACACAATCTTCGTTATGTAATCTGATATTAATGATCCTACTTTGAATCGAGTTATTCTCGCTCTCTAACACACACACACACACACACACATATATACACACACACATACACCTACACATACACATAACGCACGTACGTGCATTGTCTTTTCCTTCTCACACACATACATACATTCTTTGTTATTTTTCTCTCCTTTTCTAGCACACACGAAGTCTTTATCTGTGTGTAAGTGTGTGCGTGCGTGTGCGTGCATGTGTGTGTGTGTTTCATTCATTCATCGTATCTTTTCCAGTTTGTTCATCCCTTTCTTTTCTTCTCGTTTTGTTTTTATCTTCTCTAACACAGTCGATCCAACTTCGAACGACGATAATCTCTTTTTCTTTAACACACACACACACACACACACACACACATACACACACACACACTGTCTTTATTCCCGTTTCACACACATTTTCTATATTTTTATCTTTATCTCCATTTCTTACACACGCACTCTTTATATTCTCTCGCTCTCCATCTATCTATCTATCTATCTATTTCTATCTCAATCTATATATCTCTCCCACTCTGTTTCATTTGCTGTATTTTTCAACCTCAATTTCAATTCCCTCGTTTTCTTCTCAGCCTTCGTTATCTTACCTAATACAAACGGTCCAACTTGAAACCCCGATATTCATTAGCCCCACTGTGTATCCCGCCGGCCTCTGTACACGTACAGATTGGATTTGTCCATGTCGAAGACGTGGCCATTATTATCAAGTGGATGTTCGCACTGGCCGATCGATGCCCCCTCAGCTGTTCCCTTCGAATCCAAGAGAATTAGGAAAACATGGATGGATGAAGTCATAGTGATTTTCATTTAACCCCAAACCAACGATGAAAATCTTGGGTAGCTTAATAGCAAAAATAGCCAAAAGATTCATTACTAAGAACGTTCATTCACAGATGATGCAGAAATGTTTGATAAGTTTGTTTTATTTTGTGTTATTGGGGGAGGGAGCAAAAGTACAGATCAACGGAATTTCATTTTCCCATTCTTTGCGTAAGCGTTTTTGCAACAAAATTGTCTTTTGATAGAAAAAATATATTCATGAAATCTAAGAATAAAATGTAATAAAACAAAATGTGATAAAAAAATAGCATTTCACTATGAGATTTAATCGGGATTTCAGCGTTAAAATTAAGCCATACGTGTTTCCAATAACGAAACAAATACTATAATACTCTTACTATGGGGTCGATAAGAAAATCCTTGCGGCTTTTAACTTTTAAATTCAGATGAAAATATCTCGACTCAAACAAAAATTTATTGATTGAAATAAGCACAGTCACTTTTGCCAACGAAAAACAAGTGTATTTATGCCAGTAACGTGCGTTCTGGTGGCGTTTCTGATATCACTTAGTTTTTTAAGCATTTCTCACGCAGAAAGTTGCCGAGATGCTTGAAAAAGTAGTAGTTAGTAGGTGAGAGGTCTGGAGAGTATGGCGGATGAGACAGAATTTCAATAGCCCAATTCGTTTAACTTCTCCGTTATCGGTTTAGTAACGAGCGGTCGGGCATTTTCATGGAGGGGAATCGGGCACTTTCTGTTGACTAATGCTGGCTGCTGGTGTCGTGTTTCTGTGCGTTTACTCCATTTGTAGACAGTAATTCACCTTAATGGTTTCGCTTGCATTCAGATCTGTAATGGATGAGACCGGTCGCAAACCAACAAACAGTCAGCATGAATTTCTTTTGGGAAGCGTCGTGGAGCTTTGTCGGCGTCTAACCACTGAGCTTAGCGTCACCGATTGTCGCGAGTCAGCGCCTGGTCGTTAAACAGGTCGTTATTGTTGCATAAAAAAGGGAAAATAACACTCCATTACGACGTTTCTTATAGTTTAATTCACGAGGTACCAATTTATCAAGTTTTTTTGTCTTTCCAATCTCGTAAAAGTGGTTGGGAATCGTCGTATACGCTACATCTAATTCAGAAGCAAGTTCTCGAACAGTTGTGCGCGGATTGACTTTGAATGAATTGATCGTTGTCAATATTCGATGGCTGATCACTTCGTTCATCAGGTTACAGATTCTTGTCGCCGCCACGAAATTTATTAAACCATCATTGTGCTGTACCTTCGCTAGTGGTTTCTCGGCCAAACGCTTCGTTGATATCTCGAGTTGTTTCAGCAGCTTTTGGGGCTAGCTTGAAGTAAAATAAGAAAATTGTGCGAATTTGATTTTATTCCATCTTGTATTAAACGTTCTGAAAAAATAACATAATTATTTTAAAACGATTGGAATTAAAACGAGTATATAGAGCGAAAACGTTCTTTAAAATGATATATAAAGTAAAGGTATTATCAAGAAAATTTATTTGAAAATATATCATAACCTTCTTGACACCCTAACATTTATTTTCTCACTGTGAAATTATAAAATTGTTTTTATCATCAAATTCTTCGTGCGATCAAGGTTCGAACTGTGTAAGAATTTTATATAATTATGTATATATATATATATATATATATGTATAATTTATTCTTATTTCGTGAGTATATGCATATATAACAATATAAGGCATATAATATATTGTGTATAGATTTTCAATATTTATTCAACTGTGCTCAATATGTATATAGAGCTTAGTTACAATAAATGCAATTAAGCTACACACTTAGCCTGATGATTGCATGCAGAGATGAAACATAAATTTCTCTGTGTAGTTTTATATTATAAATATATTTTCATACTATATATATATATATATATATATATAACAAGGGGGCACCCGGTTTTGTCCCGGTCGCAAAATACGTTTAAATATGATATTTTAATTTGTACAGATTTCGTATATATTATTATAGAGTCGTGATTTCAAAAGTAAAAAAAAAACATATATTTGAGTGTTATCAGCTAGAATCGAACCCGAAAGCAAAACTGTAGCATTTAAAGCTGGTGACGTTACCACTGTACAAACGTGACACACCTATGAACTGATTAAAAATAAACTATGATGAATGTACAAAATGTATTAAAAAAATTTTTTTAATTGTAACACCTTTTTTGACCTCTTAAACACTAATTCAACGGGCTAAAGACCCATAAAAAAACAGTCCATAAAAAATCCAATCATTTCAGGCTCCTGCGACTTTTAGTTTCGGAAGAGATAGAGTTGGAAAATATGGAGACTGACAGATGGGCATAGTCAGTTTTGTAAATTAGATCTTGAATTCTCATGAGTTAGATTCATCTATTAATATTCTTGGGGTAGTTCCAATACTGCGGTTAACATGAGCTCAATAATTAATTGGTTATACTAAGTAGAGCTTTAATATATAGGATATTTTATCGAATATAATTTGTTTATCACATATCTAATTGCCCATTATCCGTTGACGTACGTCATAATCGATGTTGAAACACGCAATTGCATTTTAAGCATTCCTAAACAAAGAATGTTTTTGTTTTGTTTTGTTTTGTTTTGTTTTTTACATTTCACCCTAAACAAGGCACGTTGCCACTTTGATGTAGGGGGCTACTACCAGGGACCTAATTTGCAGGGGTACTATGTAGGGATTTGAGCAGCAAGATGTCTGTTTACATTATTTTCTCGGTACTAGACTAAAATACATATTTACTGCACTTACATTAAACTTTCAAAATCCAAATGTACGATTAACGAGCGACGGAAAACGCCACGTCAGAACAGCTAGTAACTAATAAATATATCTGGCTGATTCATAACCCGCATTTATATCAAATTGTTTGGACGTGCGCCCATCGAGGACAACCTGGATTCTTCTCTCATTTAAGAAGGATCTACTTATACTAAGTATTCGTCCACTAATGCTATAGGATTTTATTTTCATCAGAAGACCATCGTGCCATACCTTGTCAAAAGCCTTAGATATATCAAGGGCTACTACCCTCTTTTCCTCTCCTCTGTCTTATCCAGTGCTTGGTATAAACGTTCAGAGATTACAGTTAAAATATCTGCAGTAAAACGGGCTTGCCTAAATCCATATTGGTGGTCTGACAGAAGGTTAGCAGCTGTAAGGTGTTTTGATAATCCGACGTTTTATTTGCATGGTTTCGAGTTTTCGTTATTAATTTATGTTAATTTACATGTCTCTTGTTTATCGTCTTTCCGTGTTATAAGACGCTTTAATTCCATCTGGACAATTAGCGATGAAAATGCTATTTCATAGTTATGCATGACAGATCGATGAAAATTATATTTTAAAATATATAAGCTTTGAACATACGAAAATTTTTATTAGTCAATCGTTGAATGTTTTAATTTTTAACGTAAAAAGCGAAAAGATCCATAACTTTTTAAATGTATTGTATAGTATAATATTCTTCGAAATAACCATAAGTAGACATAGTTTTTTATGACTAAGAAAAACTTTTACTTATGTTCTAACTAGCAGGCCGCCCGGTGTTGTCCAGTCAGAAAATATGCATAAACATTATATTTTGATATATATATATATATATATATATATATATATATATATATGCAGTTTTCTAATTTATTATTATAGAGCTAATTCTCTATTGATTATTATCCAATCTGTAGTAATGATTTCAAAAGTTAGTAAAAAAGAGGCCTTAAGTACCATCAGCTAAAATCGAAACCAGAACATCCAGTGCTTCAATCCTGCGCGTTATTTAGCTCTCTAGTGGTGTTATCGTTGGGCTACCGAGAGATGGATATGAAATGCTAAAAATTAAGCGATTTTAAGCCATGAATGATTAATCTTGCGCATGCGCAAAAGTAATAGCAGGAATAATGTTTTATTCGACTTATACTATCATGGTTATCTTTTTTTTAATTTAATTTTTTCCAGCTAAGCCAAATCGAAAATGTGCTACAGGTCCAAATACACTATACATCAAATTTCAACATTGTAAACTAAATATTGAAAATGGGGTTGGTAGGGATTTTTTTAGCACACACACCGATAAGTTCACTTTTATATATATATATATATATATATATATATATATATATATATATATATATATAAATATTCTTGTCTTAGAATTTTTATTTTAAATTCCACGTAATTATACGGAATGTAGAAACTATACATAAATAGAATTGAACGTAATAGTGAAATGAAACCAATCATCTAATAAAAAGAAATAAAAAATTAAGTAAATAATGAACGCTCGTTTTCAAAGGAATATGCCAATTAGGTAACCTTCATCTAGTCGCCGCATATCAATAACTGAATATAATGAAAAGTTCGTCCTAAGAATTTTTAATAGAAATGTCAGAACGAGAAAAGACTCAACTTTATGGGTATATATTTTATATTACATTTTCACCCCAAACAAGGCACATTGCCACTTTGATGTAGGGGGATACTATCAAGGACATAAGCTACAGGGAGTTGGGCAGCAAGATGTCGGTTCACGTTACACTTGAACTTCTGCATGTCAGTACAGTTGGGGAAGCAGGGACCCGGAAAGGTATTCCAAAGTCTAGCGGTTCTGGGGAAGAAACTAATGGAGTAGAAGGCTCTCTTACATCTAGGGATCTCTACTGTGAAGGGTGGGATTTAGTTGCTTGTCGGGTTTGTCGGGGATATTTACGTCGAGGGGGTACAAGTGCTTGCAGTTCGTCAGAGCATTCACCGTTAAATTACTTGTAGAACAGGCAGAGGGGTGCAACATTTCATCTACGGGACAGAAACTGAAGCTTAGATGTCAGTTCAGGACCTATTAGGTTGGCGACTCTCTTTTGAACTTGTTTAGGAGCGAGAGACTAGTAGCAGATTCAGCAGCCCAAATATTACAACAATACTCCATATATGGGGTAATGGTGGTCTTATAGAGGTACATGATACTTTCGGGCGTTAGTAGTTTCTAGCACGGTAGAGAGAGCCTACTTTCTTCGCAGCGATCCTGGCAATGTTCTCAATGTAATTGTTTCAACTCATGTTTCCTGTGAACGTTAGGTCGAGGAGTTTAAAAGTTGTACTTTCAGATAAAGAGTATTTGGCCATAGCTATTGGTGGTAGGGAAGGTTTCTTGTAATTATTGAAGAAAACAAGTTTAGTCTTGGCAGCATTGAATGTGACTATCCATTTTGTCTCCATTCCACTACAGAACGGAAGTTATCGTCTAGTGTTTCTGCCATTTCTTTAGATATGTGTTCATTTGTTTTCCTGTCGTGTCTGTTATAGAGCGTGGTATCATCAACATATGTACCCATCTCACAGACAATTTTGTACGAGAGGTCGTTTATGAATATTAAAAATAATAGACGTCCAAGGATAGACCCTTGAGGCACTCCTGCATTTATATCATATTGTTTAGATGTACGACCATCGAGGACAACCTGGATTTTTCTCTTATCTAAGAAGGATCTAATTATGTTAAGTATTCTTCCAGTGATACGGTATGATCTGATTTTCCTGAGAAGACCTTCATGCCAAACCCTGTACCGCTCTACCCTCCCCCGCTTTGTCCAGTGAATGGTAACATACCTTCTGAGATTACAGTTAGGATGTCTGCTGTGGAACGGGCTTGCCTAAATCCATATTGTTGGTCGGTCAGAAGATTAACATCTATAAGGTGATGGACTAGAGCATGGTTAATTATGGACTCAAATAGTTTGGCGAAAAGTGGAATAAAACTAATGGGGCGATAATTTACTGGGTCAGTTCTTTCGCTAGAATTCTTGAAAACTGGTACCACAGAAGCAGTTTTCGAGCAGGCAGGAAAGCCAGATTCATTAAGGCATTTGTTGTAAAGTTTGGAGAGAACTGGAGCTACTTTGGCGGAGCACTTTTTTAATAGGACAGCCGGGATGCGATCAAGTCCACATGATTTTGAAGTGTCAAGATTTTTTATAATCATAGCATGCATATAGATTAGTTTTAGTTTCCAGCTGAGTAAATTACTTACTCTTCCAAAAATCAGTGAGTTTTTAATTTAATTTGCTCTAAACGTTTGAATATATATATATATATATATATATATATATATATATATATATATATATATATATATATATTTACAGAGGAGTCACCACTTATCATAGCCCGGAGGCTCCTCAAGGATAAGGATTATTGTCGTGTACAGTAATCAATGGGATAACGCTCGTATAGTAATAATCGTTAGTAATGGAGATTTTATAAATTGGGTTACTTAAGGGGGCGGTTTATCAGGAATTTGTTTATGTTAGACTTGAAGACATCCAAATTGTAGACAGCTGGAAAACAGATCAACGGAAGAGAGTTCCACAGGCGTGCAGTTCTAAGAAAGAAGCTTTGTCCATGAAATCTCCGTTTTGATTTAGGCACAGATAAACAGTGAGGAAAATTATTGACAGTAGTTTCAGCTAGACGGGTGTTTTTCGCAAAAGATTCGCGATGGGGAACAGAGATTGGAGCTCAGACGAACACTTGCTATGGAAATAACGATAAAACAAAGACAGACTCGCAACGTCTCTTCTGTGGGAGAAAGGTTGCAGGGAAGAGAAAAGGGCATCCTACGAAGTCCATTTTGTACTCCATCAAGGCGGGATAAGTTTTTTTTAGCTGCTCCTGCCCAGATTTGGCAGCAGTACTCTATCCTTGGACGTACTTGGCTTTTATATAGATAGAGAATTACATCAGCGGTGAGATATCTACTGGAGCGGTAGAAGAAACACACCATTTTTCTAGCGACCTTGGCAACAGATTTGATGTACGTGTTCCATTTCAGATCAGGAGTAAAGGTCAATCACAGAAGTTTGTCAAAACATGGAGCCTCCCGAAGACGAGAGCCAGTTGTACCGAATAACTTTATATTCAATGCATGTCTGAATACAAAGTTATTCGGTACAACTCTAAGTAATTATACGTTTTTAGCTCTTCCTCGGACTTTGAAACCAATTACCATAAAATAAACAGGGAATAGAAAAGGAACTGTTAAATACCCTGATTAAGACAATTCAGTGGAATATTTTTTAAAAAGTGTATTTAGAGAAGTACAGAATATTACGTATCAGAAACACTGCGTCTGATACTATGGCTATGACTACCACCAATGACTGCCATAATTATTGCTACAACATTTCGTCGTAACTCTACTCATTGTCCCTTGAAGATTTCATTTACTTCAAAAATAGGATTGATTAATACCATACCATCATTAGTACATATCTTCAATTTCTCAGGAGTGATAATAAAACGTATACTAAGTAGATACTTAATATATGTTTTGTGAGGGTTCTACATCAAGTAGAGTCGTAAGTCGTATACATTGTCTTTTCAGCGATTTGGCATCAACCACTGAGAGAACCCAGTCATTGCAAAAGGAGGGCGTGTTTTGTGTGTCGTACAGATCGCAAAAGTAATAATAGAGACGAGAATGCTATTGGCGGTCTGACGAAAAAGTTGTTTCCGGCTATAAGTGATTAGCTCGAGCGACAGACAGAGCTTTGCTTAGATACTTGGACGTAGCCTATGCAATGAGAAATATGAATTTCTACAAAACTGGGAAAATAAAATCTGAACAAATCACAATCGATCAAAAAGGTTAGTCTGTGTAAATAAAACAGTAGATATATGTATGTTTGTATTTGTATGTCTGTGTGTCCGGCTCACTCTATCGTTCCAATCAGCCTGATCTAGCAGCAGGAATGGATCGAAACGCCTGGAAGTTAGGTAACATGAAGGGGTTGTGGAAATGTCGGTGTCCTCTTATATATAACGTTTAGTATTCCCAAATTGTCACCAATTTGTTACTGTCCAGCCTCAACGTTGCTTAACTATGGTAATCTGAAAATCGGTGCTTCAACGAGATTATGCTGAGAGACTAGATTATCGCGTATAGTCAGAATAACACTCAGTGATCAGCCTGTTTGATGATCCTTCCTTTCTAGTTAGTGTGTTTCAACGTTACAACACGCAGTGAAATTCTATTATTATGGGATGTGGAAAGAAGCTCTTGATGTTAAAAGGTTACATGGTTATAAAATAGCCACGATTTGCTTCATTTTGATGATAAAATAGAAATAAGATGGCGCAGCATGTGACTCGAAGCAACGAAGACGAAATAATTACCTTATAAACCTCCTGGCTTTTTACTTGAGGCAAATATCTCGAAGAGAATCTGTTCGTTTTCTTTATCATACTTTCTTTGTTTCCGTCTAGCCTATGGCTATATCGCCTCCGTTCAGTCTTAAGAGACAATGGATACTCCTTGTGAGGATGGCTGTGCATGTAATTACTAAGCACGGGTGGCGCAATCTCTAACCACACCGCTCCTGAATCGGCACAGCTTGATTCTTGTGGCAAGGTAAAATCCAACGATCCAACGAGTGAGAACAATACCGAGATGAGCGGAGAGCACATACAGCAGCCGAAATTTCTAAATAGTTACCCATTTTAGTTCTGACCAGGTTAAACGTTGCTTAACTTCGGTAATCTAATAGGAACTGGTATGTCCATTTCAGTTTTAGATTTTCTTAATACATATGTTGGTAGTAGTTTCTCCGTGGTTTTGTTTAAGAATCAGATATTCACTGAAAAGCCAATGTGAAAGTTGTCAAAAAAAAACTTAAAGAAATTTGTGTACTAGTTGTGACAGGATTTGAACTAGTCATTCCAAGCATTTGGTGACGGTAACCACTAAACTACTAGCAATGTGTAGTGTATATCTATATAAATAAAACAGTTGACGTATGTATGTATGTGTGAACATATTTAACCGATAAACTCTTCAATTACTGGACATATAACACTGAAATTATCCGGATTGGTTGGTTAGTTGGTTGCTTGTTTTTGTTTTACGGCATATCAACCCTTTTCGGGTTATTTAATGCCGAATCCAAAGATCTTGAAGAACATTTTTTTTTAATAGAATATATTTCTTGTTTTCACGTCGGTTTCTATTTAACCCATAGTTGGGACCCTAACAGGTACTACCACTCCGGGTCAGAGTGGATCTGGGAGCAATGGTAATTAAAGGGTGGCTCCACACTCTCCAAAGCTCAGTACTGGATATAGTTTAAGGTCATATCCAAGACCCCCATTGAGGGACTTTTACCCTCTACAGGGGGGCAGTCGGCGTATTCTAATGCCCCACCTACAGGGCCGGAAATTATTCGGAAATAATAATTATACACCAAGGATGGTTTATAACGAGTAAAATCTTTGTTTGGATGAATGAATAACACATACAAAAATATGTCGGCAAGTTAAAATGCAAAATGTCCATTTCAACTTGCCGACATATTTCTATTAATTTCGCGCATGAGTAAATTCAGTTGGTCGGAAACACGACTGGAGCGCTAAATGCTTTAGTTTCAATTCTAGCTACTGGCACTCGAGCCATTTTTTAATCTTTTGAAATCCGTACTATATATAAGGTACAATATGATATTCAATATAAAATTGGCTTTGTAATAATAAACACGAAATCTGCATGTTGACTTTTATTTAAGCGTATTTTACGACCGAGCAAGGTCGAGCGCCCTCCACTAGTCATGAATATATTACGTTGAAATAAAGTTTCTTGTTGGAGTATTGTTGGTCCTAGTCAGTACTTTGATGGTTGATCATTTGGGAATAGCAGGTCTGTATGTCGGAGAGTGAAAGTGATTTAAATATTCTTTTTTTTTTCTAATATGATTATGAATTCAAATTTCCTTTCTGAAAATGTGGGTGAAATAGTGTAGGGAGACACAATTCTCAAACCTCGTCCCATATTCTAAACGAGAAAAGAACTCCAAAACTACACCCATTCGTTGTAACATTTCAACCTTTAAACAAGCAAAAAGTCTCCCATGAAAATGAACATTTACCATATTATACCTGCATTATTATCTGAACTCAGAAATACGCGGCTTTTTTTTCTCTACAGTATGCATTACCTTTAGCTAGTCTAAACTTCATACGTAACCATAAATGTATTAGTCTTAACCAGTTTTTTAAACGAGTTCTTCAAATGTAAATTAATAAAAAATAACCAGACTTTCCAATTTGAAAAAAGTTCTATTATAGCATATTTATTATGGGGTGGAGCTCGAGCTATATAAAGACAAAAAGTATCCATGCATTAATATGAGAGGGGAGACTATCTTCAAGTACTATCCTAAACTGGGAATGGAGCAACTGACTTAGCATTAAGTAGATATTAATAAGTCCTTTCACCTGTTTTTTTTTAATGGAGAGTACATAATGCATGTGGATGTGTTATCGGCAGCTCCAGTAACTCTCGTATGTCCTTTTTTGTCCTTCAGTTCTCATTTCCAATGAGTGATTTTTCTTACAAAGGGTGAAGAAAAAGCTATTTTCCAGGTCGGTAGTACTTCGTGAACAGTGGCCTGAGATGTCGGAAATTTTCTGTTTCTATGTCAATCCTTGTGGTCATGTCACTAGTAAGGGTGCTGAAGGTAAACGTTTCATCTGGGCTGACGTTATCTGCCTGATAGTCAGGGACCCGAACCTTGGATTAACCACTAAGGAGTCTGTCTTACCAGCAGTGGCAAAGTACCGGCTGCTGTATTGCTATTTGGTGAATGGATTCTGGACCATGCAGTAAGTTTCTGGTAGGCTCTCTCGATGCCATACTAGTGGGTAATTGTTACGGCTTTACCTGATCATGTGCTGCAAAAAAAAATCCTGTCTTTTTCTCTCTTACTTTCCCTCTCTGTCCTGCTCTAACCAAGTCTGTCGACCTGTTCCACAAATCCCAAACCTCAACATGACAAATCTCCAGAAAAAACACGAATAAACCTAGAGCCCCATCCTCCAACGTAGATCCCTATATATCCTTCTCCAACATCAGAGGTCTACATTCTAACCTTTCAGAGATTGAAACACAATTACAGGAGACGAAACCGAACATATTCTTTCTAAGTGAAATTGACATAGGGCCGACCACTTCCCTAGATAAGTTCATAATTAAAGGATACTCTAACTTAACATCTAAATCTGACCCCCAAGATCGCTATGGGCATGTAGTTTTTGTCTACATTAAAGATGGTTTTCCATGTGGTAGAGATATCTCCATAGAAGACGCTAATTTACCTTATATGTGTTTCCGGGTTGCACTAGCTTACACCACTACATTTATATTTTCCCTCTATCGCCCCCACAACAGTGGGGTTGCTATCTTTAAAAGAATATCTGAGAAAATTGACCACATACTGTCTGCTCATCCTTCGGCTAACATTCACATTTGCGGTGACTTCAATGTCCATAATGCGGAATAGCTGACCCACTCAAATAAGACCGATAACGAGGGGAGGTTCTGTCATGATTTTGCCACTGCCTATGACCTCTCTCAGAGTGTTCACGAACCCACCCGTGTGCCCGATACTATCGGTCAGTATGCAAGCCTTCTAGACCTTTTTCTCACAACTTTCCCTGACTTATGTTTATGTTCCGTTCTATCTCCTCTGGGATCCTCCGACCACTCCGTTGTATCAGTTAAGATAAAAAATAAAATGTAATACGTCTTCAGACGTTCGTCTCCACCGTACTGTATATCGATACTCTATGGCGGACTGAGATAGCTTCCGTACATTCATATCTGATCTACGTCTGCATTCCACGTTTAAAAAGTATGCGTCCTCTATAGTATCAGACGTGACCGAATGGTTAATTGTAGGCATAGACCGATTCATACCATCCAAAAAATTCCAACAAAAACCTAACAGCCAGCCATGGTTCTCTTCAGAATGTGCTGCTGCCATCGCGCACAGAAATCACTTTTTCCATAGCTACCAACGTAATAGATGCACTGAGACTAAAGCTGCTTTTAGGAACGCCAGCAACCACTGTAAAAGAGTAATAAAAAATGCAAGAGAACTATATGCTCAGTCCGTTAAATCCAAAGTAGCTGAACAGCAACTTGGTTCCCACGAGTTTTGGAAAAATGTAAACAGGATCCTGAACAGAAGTGTGTGTTCTATCCCAACCATCATCAATGGACCTGAGGTCATCTCGTCAGCATCAGACAAGGTCAGACTATTTGCCAAGAACTTTGCAGATAATTCAACCCTAAGCTACGAAGGTTATCAACTCCCCGTATTTTCTCCTATAACAGACGACACGCTATGCAACATACAAATATCTGTGCGTGAGGTCTCAAGGCTAATCAAAAACCTTGGTCCCAGTAAAGCAACTGGCCTTGACGGCATTCCAGTTATGATGCTGAAAAAGCTTCAACCAGAACTTGCCCCCATACTTATAAAACTGTTTAAGCGTTACCTTAAGGAGAAGTGCTTTCCAACACCCTGGAAAATCTCATCAGTATACCCTTCATGTAAGAATTCAGGCGAAAAGTCCTCTCCTCTCAGTATATACCAATAAGTATCCTGTGTGTCATGAGTAAGTTGTTGGAATCCATATTAGATAAAGAAGTAGTCAACCACCTCAACAGAAACAACCTTCTTAGTGATATGAAATATGGTTTCCGCTCCGAAAGATCTACAGCAGATGTGCTAACGGTTATATCTCATAGGATTAGTCAATCTGTTGACAAAGGCTTCCTTTCCAGGGCAATTGCTCTTGACATATCAAAGGCCTTCGATAAGGTATGGCATAAGGGCCTACTTCACAAAATTTCCAGCAACAGTATCACTGGAAATATTTTCTCAATTATTAAATCATTTCTCTCCGATAAGTTCATAAGAGTAGTGGTTGATGGGTAGAAATCCGAGGCCCAGAGTATTAATGCTGGAGTCCCTCAGGGGTCCATCCTGGGCCCAACTCTCTTCCTGATCTACATCAATGATCTCCCAAAAGCGCATACTTAAATCATTCTTTGACATCTATGCTGATGACACGACCATCTATGGCAACACATCAAAGGCTATAAATGACAAAGTTCTCTCTGGTTCTCTCTCCTCTGATCTTGAGCGCGTGGTACAGTGGGGGAAGAGGTGGCTGGTTATTTTTAATGCATTCAAAACCAAGCTTCTATATTTACATCATCAACGCTATGATCCCCATCTGGCATCAATTGAAATGGATGGTTCTCGTCTTGGAGAGGCTCCATGTTTTGACAAGCGTCTGGGTTTGACCTTTACTCCTGATCTGAAATGGAACACGTACATAAAGTCTGTTGCCAAGGTCGCTGGAAAGATGGTGGGATCCTTCTACCGCTCCACTAGATATCTTATTACTGATGCAATTCTCTATCTGTATTAAAGCCAAGTACGCCTAATCATGGAATACTGCTGCCACATCTGGACAGGAGCTGCTAAAAACAGCCTATCCTGCCTTGACAGAGTACAAAATATAGTAGCTTAGTGTGGGATGCCCTTTTCTCTTCTCTGCAACCTCTCTCCCACGGAAGAGACGTTGCGAGGCTGTTTTTGTTTTATCGTTATTTCCATGACAGGTTCTCGTCTGAGCTCTAATCTCTAGTGCCCCCTTGCCAATCTTTCACGAAAAACACTCGTCTAGCTAAAATCACTGTCATTAATTTCCCCCACTCTTTATCTTTGTCTAAATCCAAACGTAGATTCTATAAGCAGAGCTTCTTTCTTAGAAGTGCACGACTGTGGAACTCTCTTCCGTTTGCTTGTTTCCCACCTGACTACAACTTGGATGTCTTCAAGTCCAACATAAACAAATTCCTGACAAACCGCTCTCTTAAGTAAGACACCCTATCAAATATCAAATACTAATGATTACTACGATACTATCTCATTGATTACTGTACACGCAATAACCCTTATCCCCGAGTGGCTTCTGGACCTTGATAAGTGGTGATCTCCATGTAAAAAAGCAGTAAACGAACAAACTTGAATAACCTGTTCGCTCATAGTCTTTTCACGCACTTGTGCACTTTTTCCAGTGAGTGATCAAGAAAATAAATCAAATTTTAAAAGTCTGTGTTACATACGTGCGCGGTTGCTGATCTTTATTCTCTGGTAATCTATATATATGCATGCGTGTGTGTAATATATTACAGTAAAATTCGGCACTTGAAAAAAAGGAACATTCAAAAAGGGAATAAAAAAAGCTATATATGCAGACACCTGACAGTTTATCAACAACTAGAGTTACGTCTTACAGTCTTTTCAATTTAATCGCAATCGGCACAAACGAACATCGCAAGGTGGGTGCGAAATGAAATACAGACTTTGGCGACCATGTCCTTGTATATAGTGGCGAACGCTTTCTCGGTGGTAGTCTACGGCTTGTTGGTTTGGCTTTCATCAGATTTCAAGCTAAATAGTCAGAGGGTCTTTATTAGCTGATCGTTATTTTTGCAGGTGGGCCGTTCCTGGTATGAGTGCATCGCTTAGTGGCTGTTGATCGGCTCTTAAACTCAGCCGAATAAAACCCAAGTATTGAAACCAAATGGAGGTTTTATTGGAAAAGGAAAGTTTGTTTACGAGGGGAGGCGTGAGACTAAAGAGATGGTGAAAGTAATTACTTCTAAAATGAAGGCTAACATTAATTCTTTTTTTCATTGTTCCTTTACTCGTGGATTGAGTGATATAGACGACATATGTCGGAGAGACGTTCGTTTAAATTCTTTCAACATCTTCAAACTCATATCGCCTCTGTCGCTTCCCGGCTCCGACAGTGTAGCTAATCTATTCTGTCCTCCGAACATGTGATGTAATTTCTCTTTACGTAATATAATTCCACAACTGACTTCCAGCTTATTTTATGTAGGGAGAAAATTCTTGACCCCACGTTTCGTACATAGGCTAGCTGCACTGAGTTTATTTCCGTTTGGCGCCAAGTTATGCTGACATGTACTCAATAACCTACGCCGAAATTCATACTAGTTAGCATAACCTCTATTTATTGGCGTCGAGTTCCCGTGCATAACACCGTAAGTACTGGTATTTTTCTTCACCACTCAATTTAAGCAATGTCGGGAGAGAAGTGCAGTTAAGGATTATGCATCTTTGCTTCATTATAAACTACTTACTTATCATGCAGAGACTCTTTCAGATCATAACTATTCTATCTCATTACTGGAGGTTTGGATTGTTTTGTTTTACGGCATATCAATTCTTTTTAGGGTTACTTGATTATGAGTTCAATTATTTTGGAAAACGATCGCGTGCTTTAAGTGCTTTGTATTTTCAAACATGAACGCTAAGAGTATCATGAACATATATGCGTGTATGCATGCATTTTATTTTTTTACTTTTTAAGATATAGTTGTAACCCTTTTCCGCTGGTCTCAGGATTTCCCTCTCTATATTTCTATATTTCTTTATCGCTCTTTCTCTCTGTTTCTCCATCTCTATTTCTCTCTTTCTCTCTCTCTCTCTCTCTCTCTCACACACACACACACACACAAACTTACTTTTTTTCTCTTTTTACTTGCAATTTTTTCCATTTAAATTATATAATTGCTGAGTAATTTTTAAAGCTTTTATTCACCGAAATAATTTTAAACGCGATCGCTTTCTTTCCACTTCTCCTATTCCCCCTTTCCTTCATCTGTATATATATTCAGAATGTGTGAGACAATATATAATTATTTCCACTGCCAGACAACATTGCAGCCAGCAAGAGCCACGAAAGCTAATAAACCGGAAGTCCAAGACTCGAGTTTCGCCATCATTTGGGCTCATAAGTTAGACATATCCGAACTCAAGATTCGAAACCCGAGCCTCTACCAACTGAGCAAACGCACCGCACACAAAAATGTCTTATTAACTATCATAGATCAAGCAAACCGCAAGGAAATCCGACAGTGGAATGCACCTACCAAATGTGGGCGAAACTCGAGTCTTGGACTTCCGGTTTGTTGGCTTTCGTGGCTATTGTTGTTTGGCAGTGGAAATAATTTTATATATATATATATATATATATATATATATATATATATATATATATATATATATATATATATATATATATATAATATACCCACACATGGATGGATCACTTAATTTATATTTTCTATTTAAAACAATAGCTGGTGTTTCTTACTCAATATTTCCAAGCAAATGTATTTAAGCAACAAATTTCGTAGAATAGATGAAGGACTTTAAGCCCAAGAAAGATAAGAGGAGGGAGAATGCTTACCATAAAACCTGAGCGTTTAGGCTGCCGTTGAAGAGTAAATTTTAACGCAATATACTTAATTTAGAGAAAAAAAAAAGGTAAACTAAACCGCAACTAAATAAAAACGTGTAGTTGCTTTTTTATATATATAAAACATTAAAGCATTTATCAGCGATTTTATATCTCCTGTCCATTACGAGGGATCCAGAGAGATTGAAATGAAAATGTGATAAACGCTTCTATTTAAACATCAACAGTGTTAAGAGAATTCTCGGGAAATTTAAGAGAACATCATTTTTTCCTGGTAATTTAAGCGTATGGTAACATGCTCTCAACTAGTATATATATATATATATATATATATATATATATATATATATATATATATATATATATATATATACTAGCATTCCGCCGGGCATTGCCGAGTCGTAAAATACGCTTAAATATGATATTTTTTATGAATGCAGATTTCGTATTTATTATTGTATTATATTGGACCCAATATATAGTAATGATTTAAAAAGTTTTTAAAAAGAAATTACTTGTGCGTCACCACCGAGAATTGAAACTAAAACTTTTAGCTTACGATTTACTTTTTCTTTTGACGTTAATGTCTGAGCTATCAAGACATGTTTGCTGCAAGGCTAAAAATTTAAACATGAACATATAGCATTGTATATTTGTAATGCTGTCGTTCGACCTTCATAAGGCAAATTCAATTTCATACTTTTGCACCGATTTTCCTTGGCTAAACCCAAATATAAAGTTTCGCATGGGTTTGAATACGCAATATATACGTAAGAAAAGTTCGGTAGGCAAACTTTTTTAAACAAATATATATATATATATATATATATATATATATATATATATATATATATATATATATATACGCATACATAAATATATATAAAAAGAGGTTTGTGTTTACGATAACCATTTCAAATATTACGCAATTATAAATCATGTAGAATATCTGCATGAATATAATCACACGTATTAGTTATCTAAAGATTATCATCCCATAAGCAAACCGAAAAAACAAATAGGGAAGAAATTAAAATGAATGTTTAAAAGAATATGCAAATAAGTTAGATCTTTTACGAATAAATGCAATTCCACAACCTATAAAAAAAAAAAAATTGTATTTTTTTTTAAATAAATAGAAAAAAGGTCCGCTTTTTTCTTCTTGACCTTCGGGCCAAGATCAAAGTGTAGTATCTGTTACGGAAGATACTGCAACCAAAGACCATTGCCCTTGTGGCAATCAGTTTCTGGTTCATGTATGGGCAACCCTATATACTAAGAGGCTCTCACTACCAGCTCCTCCTTCCCTCCTCTCGGAGGAGCTTCTCCCTCTTTTCTTTCTCCCTCTCACCACATTAAAAAACGACCTTATGCCTAATTTGCTCTCGTCGGGAAGCAAATAAGTACCATAAATAGAAAAATGAGTTTTTAATATGAACATCAATACACAAAAATAAGCAAATTAATTGGAGTATATATATATATATATATATATATATATATATATATATATAATGTATACATATACATATATATATACATATATATATATATATATATATATATATATATATATAAGACCAAATTTTAATAAAATGAATTTGAAAAATAAAAAAAAAGAGCCAGCTAACCTGTTTTAAATTCATGCTGTTAAAATTTGGTATGTATTTTTTTTTACACTGATCACCACTTATCAAGGCCCGGAGACCACCCAGGGATAAGGGTTATTGCAAGTACATTACGTTAGTGTGGAGATTTGATGAAGTGTTTACTTAGGGGGGCGGTTCATTAGGAATTTGTTAACGTTGGACTTGAAGACATTCAAGTTGTAGTCCGGTGGGACGCAGGCAGACTGAACAGAGTTCCACAGGCATGCACTTCTAAGAAAGAAGCTTTGTTCATGGAATCCGCGTTTTGATTTAGGCACAGATATAGAGTGGGGAAAATTTTTCACAGTCGATTCAGCTAGACGGGTGTTTTTCGTGAAAGATTGGCGAGGGGGGACCGGAGATTGGAGTTCAGACGAGCACCTGCCATGGAAATAACGATAAAACAAGGATAGGCTCGCAACGTCTCTTCTGTGGGAGAGAGTTTGCAGGGTTGAGAAAAGGGAATCCCCCACTAAACCACGAAGTCTATTTTGTACTCTGTCAAGGCAGGATAGGCTGTTTTAGCAGCTCCTGCCCAGATATGGCAACAGTATTCCATTCTTGGTCGTACTTGGCTTTTATATAGATAGAGAATTGCATCAGTAGTGAGATATCTTCTGGAGCGGTAGAAGGATCCCACCATGTTTTCAGCGACCTTGGCAACAGACTTGATGTACGTGTTCTATTTCAGATCAGGAGTAAAGGTCAAACCCAGAAGCTTGTCAAAACACGGGGCCTCACCCAGACGAGAGCCATCCATCACAATTGATGCCAGATGGGGATCAGAGCGTTGATGATGTAAGGATAGGAGTTTGGTTTTGAATGCATTAAAGGTAACCAACCACATCTCCCCCCACTGAACCACGCGCTTGAAATCAGAGGAGAGAGAATCAGAGAGAACTTTGTCATTTACAGCCTTTGATGTGTTGCCGTAGATGGTCGTGTCATCAGCATAGATGTCAACGAATGATTTAAGTATGTGTTTAGGGAGGTCATTGATGTAGATCAGGAAGAGAGTTGGGCCCAGGATTGACCCTTTAGGGACTCCAGCATTTATATTGCAGGCCTCCGATTTTTGTCCATCTACCACTACTCTTATGAGCCTATCGGAGAGAAATGATTTAATGATTTGAAGTCCCCAGACGTACCCCTCCACCGTACTGTATACAGATACTCTATGGCTGACTGGGATAGCTTCCTTACATTCTTATCTGATTTACCTCTGCACTCCATGTTTAAAAAGGAAGTGTCCTCTATAGTATCAGTATTTAACTATCATAAAATAGTGTACTCCAAAAAGGATATTCAGACTCCGTTAGTGTTTGTTTACAATATCACGTTAGCTAATATTTTGATCTGACGATCTTAAATATAATCCATTTTTTCTAATACATGAAAAGAAGGATTTTTATAAGGGAATATTTTACGTTACACCGGCGAAGCTTACACACATGTAACGTAAAATATTCCCCTGTAAAAACTTTTTTATGTGTAAGAGAAGAAAAACTATTTTTAAGATGGAATTTTATCGAGTTTCGATACTTATCGGATGAATTTCTGTATAAAATATATCTAAGACCACTGCCAGAAATATAAATTTTCTTTGTGTGAAATTTGCAAAAGATAGCCTCAGCCATTTCGGAACCTAAGAAGGATCTCTTTTTCACACACATACACACATACACACTCACGCATACGCAAAGTAATTTTATGTAATAGTAGATGTATACATTATTTATATGTGTGTGTGTGTGTAAACTGTTGCACTAAAATTACACCTTCACAAAAACGAATACGTTAATAAAATAAACAAAAGTTTATATGCCTTTGCAATGATAAATTACTGATAGTATACCGAGTGTTGGGTGTGCTTGTTTATCTTGTCTTTGATCGGGCTCGGGAATAAATAGTCAAAAGCTTGCATTAGAGTGAGGTTAGTGGATACAAATGATGAACATTGTTAAGCGGTCATGAGTGAGTCACCTTAGTCTCGTGTGTAGAAAGGCGTAGTAGAAATCCACCAACGATTTCGTCTGTCCAATAATCAACCACTATCTCAGCTACGTCTTTCGTGTATATTTTGTTAAGCATAGGCTTTTGCTGCAACGCCCCATATATATATATATATATATATATATATATATATATATATATATATATTATGTATAATACATATGACAAAAAGTCTACATTTCAAATTTCAAGATGTCCATCTTACCGTTTATTTCTTTCAGCATATTAAAATGTTCAATTCTTGACAGCACCTGTTTCGCAACGCAGCATCATTTATGTAATTATTATGTCGATGTTTAACCTATTGTGCTCTAACTTATAAGGAGAATGGTAAGTCATCAACTTTAAAATAAAATAAAAAGAATATGGGCATGATTACAAAATCCGAAAAAAAAAAAACGGAAGAGTAGTTGCAATCATGATTTGTTTTAGTTACACCATTTTAGATTCTAATTTAGAGCCATGTATATATATATATATATATATATATATATATATATATATATATATACATATATATATATATATATATATATATATATATATATAAGCCTGACGAATCCTAGCGTGGATGAAACGCGGAATATTCTGTGTAGCTTAATTGTCATATATATTTTTATAACCTACTATATATATATGTGTGTGTGTGTGTGTTTGTGTGTGTGTGTGTGTGTGTGTGTGTGTGTGTGTGTGTATCTGTGCCTCTGTCTCTGCCTGTATTTTGTTCCAGGTTTAGCTAATAAAACAGAACTTTTTAGGAAAAATCTAGTGTATTCAACAACATAGGCCATTTCTACCTTACTGCATTGAAGATTCAAGGTGTTGCGAATGTTTTAAGAAGTTTATCCGTAAATCTTTGCGAATTGAATAAACCTGAATTTACATCTTCACTCCTGGATCAAATCGGTAGTAAGCTTAGTGAGCTGCAGCGATTGAAATCCTTCCGAAGTTAGCAATCGTAAACATCAGTATTAAAGGTTTTGGCCTCCGTATTTTCTGATACGCAAGATATTTTGTTCATCGGTTACCTTGAGAAAGGAATACAATGAAGACCATATATTATATGGAATTATTGATGCGGTTGAAGTAAGAAAACGACCCTAAATGGATCAAATAATGAAAATGCTATATGTCACCAGTCGATTGCAACGATGAGAAAACTACATGCATTGCAACTTTGCAAATTGTTTCCGCGCCCTTATTCTTTAGATATATCCATCAGGATAATCCAGAGAAAGAAATGTGTATCCAAGAAGAAAAGTATACAGAAACTTAGGCGTATTTTCCACCCAAAGAGAAATCGTTCTGCAAGATTTTAAAGAAGTGTTAGAATCAGTCCATTAATATAGAAATGGAAAAATCAGATTTTGCGTAAAAGTTGTAATTCTTTAATTCTTTAATTCTTTAATTCTTTAATTCTTTAATTAGCCCCTTAACTTTTTTTCAAGTCAGGTACTAAAACGCTAACTTCCGCAGTTGGATGAAACGTTGTTTACAGAAAAGAAATCTCGAACGACGACGTTATGATAAATTGGAATAAACACATTGAAGACGTTTCCAAAGCTTTTTCAAAGAAGGTCGACTCCTCCTACTGTGCGGGAAAAGTATTCACACCAGAGAGCATCCTATATCTTTATAATTCCACAATTCGCCCATGCATGGGTTACTGTTTTCACACCGGGACTGGAGCATCTGCCACTAATCTCTTACTTTTAGACTGGGTTCAAAATAGTCAGACAGGTATCTGTCAAGCTTCAGTCCCGTCCCATGGCCTCAATGTTGCATCCATGTGCCTTTTCCTAAGTATTTCAGTGAAATCTGCTCTGGTGAACTCATAGCAACTGTGTCACATTGACTTACATATTCCAAACTAACTCGACAACTAATAAAATTTCACCCCTTCACTGTTAAGGTCCCTGGATACTGGTAAACCTTCCACTCGCACAATTTCTCACCTCGAACTGCTCGAATTCACTCCTTATTTCCTGCTTCCGTGATTCTATTAATCTGCTGCAGTTTAAATGTAATGTAAACAAACATATCGCTACTGAACTTATTTGCCATCCCAAATAATAGCCGCTTACGTCTCAAGTGAAAATATAAGGTTCATCCAATACGTTTCCAGACATTTTTTGTACAGGCATTTAAAATTGTCGTAAACCCTTGCAAATTCAGTATGTTATTGCTATACCTTCTATGAGATGACTACCACATTTTTATAATTTTAGGGTCAAATGAACAGCTACAACAGGAATTGGAATATATCCTACTAAAGCTTGATTGTCACAGTTGGTAATTTCAAAATGCAATCTGTACTTAAGGGCAATTTATAAGAACGATATACAATAAAATTATGTTCTAAACTTCAATAAAGTATCACAGAAACATATGGAATGCTTCAGACTGCTTTTAGATCATCTTTCATGAATTGAGCATCATTTTTGGAGTGGCATAAGAGATTCAAGGAAGGAAGGAAGTTTGTGAGAGATGATGAGAGTTGAGGAATAAGTAAGAAAGTCAGAACACGAGTTGATTGCCCAAATAAAGAATTTCATGGACAAGAACCGTCGTGTGTCTGTAGAGACAATAAGTTCGCAGTTTGATGTCAGTGTGGGAACTGTACACACAATTATTCACGAGGAACTAAAGATGTGGAAGATTTACGCGAAGTTTGTCACAATACTGCTTAGAGAAGATAGAAAGAAAGACGTTGTAACGACAACAGGGAGACCAAGATGGGTATCAAGATAATTCCTCACTCTCCCTATAGTTCAGACCTTGCTCCTTATGACTTTTGATTATTCCTTAATCTCAAGGAAACCCTTAGAGGCTGTCGTTATGAGACAATCGAGGAGATGAAAGAGGCCGTGATAGAGGTCATTAACACGCTCTTACAAGAGGACGTCTATGCGGCTTTCAAGAAGTGCTTGGAGCGGTAAAACAAGTGCCTTGCAGCCGAAGGAGATTACTTCGAACAGGGTTAGAGTTTCCTATGTGTTCTACCAGTAAAAGTGCCCGTGTAAAAAAGTCTGGAAACTTATTGAAGGCATCTTGTATGCCTAGTTTGGGGTAAAAATGAGTTAGAAAAAATATAGAAATGCAGTGGAAAATTCTATGGGGCATTCAGACCTGAAGCTGGTCTAAAAAGCCATATGCGACGTCACGAATGAAGATTAGGTGGAAGTGGAGAAGCGTTATGAGGCAGCACCCATCTGTGAATATGCAATGAGTCATCATCATCTCTCTCTCTCTTTCTCTCTCTCTCTCTCTCTCTCTCTCTCTCTCTTTCAATTCTTCCCTCCATACCTTCTGCACTACTTAACTGCTTATAAGCGCATGCACTAAATATCCATTTGAGGAAAAAAAAATCTCTCCGCAAATCAATACTGTGCTCTTTTATTCGAAGCTTACATTTTCTTTATGCTCAATTATTATCGTATTTGCATTGGCAAACATCGTTTGAAAACGCGTTTCATAATACGCTTCTCTGCCTCTTGATTATTCTTTCTATTGAGTAAAGACAAAGCTAAACTCGTGAATGCCCCAAAATGTACCAATGCCAAAGGAATGGTAAACGGGGATTACAAGCATAAAGGATTAAGCTTCGATTCAGACAGCACTGTTCAAAACCAAGATTAAGGATTAGTTAAATTCTTTACACGCGCACACGCACACACACGCACACACACACACACACGCATATATATATATATATATATATACATATATATTATTATTATTATTATTATTATTATTATTATTATTATTATTATTATTATTATTATTGTCAATTCAACCCAAACAAGGCAGAGCACTACTTAGGTGTGAGGGGCTACGATTTGGGACCAGATTTTCTATTTAGCAGCGAGATGTCTTGAATTTCTGCATGTCAGTACAGCCAGGACAGCAGGAGCCCGGGAGAGGGGGGATTCCAAAATGCCGCAGTCCGAGGGAAAATGAACACATATCTAAGAAAATTGCTAAACCTCCAGTGAAAAACCTCCAGTCTGTAGTGGAATGGGTCAGTAACTGGTTGGTGGTCTTCGAACTAAGATCAAAGTGTAGTATCTGTTATTCGGATGCTACACTTCAATTTCTTGTTCTCTCTCAGTGGAGAAGAAATCCTTCATGACTGACAAAATTTTTATTTTTGTTTCTTTTCTCCACATTAAAAACGATCCTGGTGTCAAACTCTATCCCGTGGGGAGGCATTGTAAATAGGAACATTCAATGCTGCCAAGGCAATCTTTATTTCATTTGATAAATACAATAAACATTCTCAGCCACTGATTGCCATGGTTAATGATACACTGCCTGCAAGTACTTCCTTCAAGCTCCTAGCATTAAAATTCAGAGACAACATGAATCGGAACAAATATATTGAAGTAATTGCCAAGGCTGCTGCAAGAAAGGTGGGCTCTTTTTATCGCGCTAAAACGCTACACCCGAGAGTATCTTGTATCTCTACAAGGCCACTAATGTAGTATAGTGCAAGAGAATTATCTAGGTTTTTAGTTGTTGTTGTTGTTGTTGTTTGTTTTTTTTTTACAAAGGAGTCACCACTTACTAAGGCCCTGAGGCTACTCGATGATAAGGGTTAATGAGTTTTCGGAAGTCAGTGGGACAATATCGTAGTAATCGTTATTGGTGGAATTTTAGTAAATTGGATTACTTAAAGGGAGGGCTCATCAAGAACTTGTTTACATTGGACTTGAAGATAACCATACTAGAAAGCAGACAAACAGAACCGTGTTCCACATGCGTGCACTTCTAAGTTTAGGTTAACTATAAATTGCAGTTCAGAAGAGCACTTGCAATGAGAATAACGATAAAGTAGAGACAGGCTTGTAATGTCTCTTCTGTGAAAAGTGGTTGCAGGTAAGGGAAGAAGGCATCATCTTCTAAAATCAAAAGTAATTTCTCTACAGTGCAATGTTGACTGCAATGTAATGTGGAATAATTCACTGCAGGAAGGCATGTGAAGCTTCTTCCAGGTTCACTGCGATAGTTCCCTAACTTGAGAAGGCAATCACACGATTTAATTTTTAAATGAGTGATTACTGCATATTTGTTGACAATGAAAATGTGGGAGTCTGGAATATCTGTTGTTAGTCGTTCAATACGCAGCAATATTAAGTATCTCTGAAACTGGAGAATTGTCCTGCATGAAGATGGGATTATCATCCAAATTTCGACCAAAGTAGGGTAGAAAATGCTCAGTCAACATATTAATGTACTTGGTCGAATTAATTCGACCTTACAAGCGAACTATAGGCCCTGGACCATTGGTACTAATAATGCCTCACACCAAAACTGAACCTTGCACCGTTGAAACTGAGTACCTAGGATTAAATTATTCGTCTTTCCTCCGACGGACGTACTGCCTACCATCACTGCTATTCAACTTGCTTTCGTCGCTAAAAAGCACTTTTGACCAATATGAAGAGTCATGATCTTCATTGCATCTGACGAAGTCCAGACGTCGCTTTCTGTTCTTTACAGAAATCATTGGCTTGCCTCTTGCAACATATCCTCACAAATTAAATAACTTTACTCTGTTCTTGACAGTAGAAAGAGAGCAATTTTAAAATAGATTTCACTGTTGTTGGATTTGGGGAGCTGTTTCAAATCTGTTTCTTAGGCTGCGGATCTTGATAGCATTGTCTTCCCTGTTAGAAGTAACTCTAGTACGACCAGATTTAGAGGCATCACGAACACTGTCGGTGTTTTGGAGATTTGCACAGTCTTTCATACCGTTTTCTCATCACATTTCAATCTGCGGCCGATTTCTCGATTGGATAAACCAGAAAGGTGGAGATTAATGAGCTCCTGACGCTTATTAAGAAAAAGTCGTGGCATAAGGACTAAATGTTACGTTGTATAACATGAAACAACAATAATTACGATTAGAGATGTTTTGTTGCTTGTTGGTGGATATTTTAACTGATTCAGGGGCGATAATTTAAGCTGGTTTTAAGCGAATTTGTTGGTGCGGACTTTCTGTTAGCCTCCTTAATTTTAAGTTATTTTTTTTAAATTGGCTTGAACACTAGAATATTTTAATTAAAAGCCCAATATGAACAGGTAAAATTATAGAGAAATAAAAGGCGAATCAAATGAGGTATAGGTTGTTTAAACCATAGCATTAAATTTAGATTAAATTTGTAGTTTTTGAAAAAATTACAAATGCAGACTTTCTTTCGCCGGCATTATATATATATATATATATATATATATATATATATATATATATATATATATATATATATCAAGCATACATTATTAAATACAACAAAAGTACTTCCCCATATGCCAACATTTAGTAAAAGCATAATAGGTGCCCCCGTTCAATCTTTGACAAACTTTTGTTGATAATACAAAAATTGTACAACACAAAAACAATTGTTAAACGTTAAATATTCTCAAAGCATCCCACATTAGAACATACCAGCCTACTATAAATAACATTGCTTTCGAGAAGATCAGCAACGTGTGAAAATGTCTGGCGTAGCACGTAAACGACGGGCTTTTTGAATGGACTCGTTAATTTGAATAGTCAGATTTTTAATCGACTTAGTTTTTAAACGACTTTCAATCGACTTTTTATGTACTTTTAACCTCTCATCACTCGATATAATGTGTTAAAATGTTTTTGATTGCCAGTGAGGGCATGACCTCAATGATTCCGACGATCTTGCTTATAACTTACGGTCAGGACAATCAACCAATGAGAAGTTTCAAACTTTATAATAAAAAATATCGAATTTTGGATTCAATTCAGTTCGCTGTCAACCTCTGTCTTGAAACGACTGAATCGTGACTGCATTGATTCTTCGCGCCATCTTTGTAACTAAGAATTACTCAACACTTAAAGTCGTGACTGCATTGATCCTTCGCCACAATCTTTGTTACTAAGAATTACTCAACACTTAAAGTCGTGACTGCATTGATCCTTCGCCACAATCTTTGTTACTAAGAATTACTCAACACTTGAGATCTTGACTGCACTGATTCCTCGCCGATTTGATTTACTAACGCCATCTTTTTTCAACATAATCTCTAAACACTTAACACAATTTATTGGGTATTTACTTTTCACTTTTCTCCTTTCTATTTTTGTTCCTACTCATTTTAATATATCCAATACCTGAAGATGATTTGCAGTCGAATCGAAAGCGCTCGTGATAACTATGGAACTTTCATCAATATTTTCGATTTTGATATAAAAAAATATTAAACGGAAAAACGAAAAATAAAAAAGAATCATAAAGCAAAGTATGTCCGTTGTATTTAATAATGTCTGCTTGAATGTAAAACTACTGCCTATTGGGCGATTAATCGGAATCGAAATCAGGAATTGAAAAAATCGGAACTTTTTGGGGTATCGGAATCGGAAAAATTTGTGTATATTTTCCGATGCTAAAAAGGATTCTTTTCATTGTCTATAGTTGTTTATTTTTTTGGTTAAAACTTTATTTTTCTATGGTTCGTAATAATAAAAAAAATGATAAATATTTATTGATTTTAAATTGCCAGATAAACCACAATCTATAGATCATCTGCCATCTCCACAAGTATATTTTTACAGTGAGGAAATTATATGTACGTATTTTCTGTTTTTTTGTGGTAACCCCCCCCCCAAAAAAAAAAAACAACTCTATATTTAGAATTTTAAAGAACCGGAATCGGTAATTGTATCGTAATCGGAAATTTAGAACAGAATCGGTAATTGTATCGGAATCGGGAAAAATATTGGAATCGTCCCATTTCTAATATGTACGTATACAATATCTGCATGTTATTCATATGTATGAATTGATGGAAAGATGAAAATTGTGAAAGTAATATTCCGACGTTACTGAAGTTTAAAGGTAAAAATTGAAATTGTTTATATTGTTTTTTTAACGTTTTGTCTTTATTTCAAGATTCATGGGGACGGTTGATTTTAAGAAATAAAATACGAGTACCATGTTTGAAAATAGTTTGTTTATGAAAAAAACAAGATGTATTATTTTATTTTAAAACTTTACCAAACGAAACGAGACCGTTAGAATTCCAAATTCGTAATACGATTATGAAAAGACGCAAAGATAAGCAGACGATTTTTTTGTCTCCATATTTTGGATTGTATTCCTTTTATTGATCATTCTAGAAAACGCAAATCATCAATAGCGAATATTATATAACGCTAGTTGTGTGTTTAAGGGAATAAACTTAAAAACAAAAAAAAACAGACATAGAGTCAAATAGTGCTTACTCAACAAGAGAATGCTATATGTCACATGTCGATTGCGGCGATAGAAAAACGACATCAATTGTACTACAAATTACTTCCACGCTCCATATCTATATCAATATCTATATATTCTCCATATCTGCCTCGTAGCGAGTATTGGTTGTTTGCAGATCGCTAAAATATACTCCAGAGAATGAGTTTTCGAGTCAATAAAAAAAGTGATATTAGAAACTAAGGCGTATTTTCAGGCCAAAGACAAATATTTATACCCAAAAGATATTGGATTGACAGAAAAGCGTCGAAATCAATGCATCCCCGTAGAAAGAGTCAAAGTTTTCTTAAAAGTTATTATTGCTATTACTTAAGTTATTATTATTATTACTTAAGGGACTTATAGAATGCTATATTACATACACGCACCACAAACACACACACCCACACACACGCACACACACACACACATATATATATATATATATATATATATATATATACGAGCAAACAGTTAATAAAACATGTTAAAAAAAACACTTTGAAAAAGAGTTAAAGACATATTTAATCTGAAAAGGAAACACTAGATAAGTGGATAGTCCTTAATCCGCTGAGTTTCGAAGAAATACTTTCCGTCTCATCAGAGGGTAGGAATTAGCAAAATGCGAGATCAGATTTTGCATAGAAAAGTATTTGATGAAACAACAAGTAAGTCAAAGATCTTACTTGATAACAAAAAGTGAAGCAGAGGGAATATGGTGAAGAAAAAGTTGATTACACTTGAATATATATATTAATTAAACAAGTTTAAATGTATTAAACTACAAAACCAATATTTTTTCAAAAGTGCTCAATGCATATGTAGAGCTATTTTAACTGAAATCATTTAAACATCAGAACAGCCAATACGGATTACTCTACGTTTTTACGAAGAGACGACCAACATCGGCGATACTTGGATTACTTAGCGCCGGGTTTTCTGGTGTTTATATAATTTCATTTACATATATACCAGAAAAGTTCCGACCTTAACCTTTTCCATTGACCTTGAAAAATGGTACGCACCATCCTTAGGCCGTATTGTGTGCTGTAGGAGAGTATATATACATAGGCTATCATAAGAAAGCTTTGACACTGCAAAAGCATATGGACCTGATCTCATCCCGGCTGTGCTATTAAAAAAGGTGCGCCGCCGAAGTAGCTCCAATTCTCTTCAAACTTTACAATAAATGCCTTAATGAATCTTGCTTTCCTGTCTGATGGAAAACTGCTTCTGTAGCGCCAGTTTTCAAGAATTCTGGCGAAAGAACTGACCCAGCTCTAGATATATCTAAGGCTTTTGACAGGGTATGGCATGAGGATCTTCTCAAGAAAATCAGATAATACGGCATCACTGGAAGAATACATAACATAATTAGATCCTTCTTAGATAAGAGAAAAATCCAGGTTGTCCTTGAAGGTCGTACATCCAAACAATATGATATAAATGCGAGAGTGCCTCAGGGGTCTATCCTTGGACCTCTGTTATTCCTAATATTCATAAATGACCTCCCTGACAAAATTGTCTGTGAGATGGGTATGTATGCTGACGACACCACGCTCTATAACAGACATGACAGGAAAACAAATGAACACATATCTAAAGAAATGGCAGAAACACTAGGGGAAGACCGATCCGTAGTGGAATGGGGACAAAAATGAATGGACACCTTCAATGCTGCCAAGACTAAACTTGTTTCCTTCAATAATTACAAGAAACCTTCCTTACCGCCAATAGCAATGGCCAATGACTCTTTATCTGAAAGTACATCTTTCAAACTCCTCGGCCTAACGTTTACAGGAAACATGAGTTGGAACAATTACATTGCTAGGACCGCTGCGAAGATGGATTCTCTTTACCGTGCTAGAAAGCTATTAACGCCCGAAAGTATCCTATACCTCTATAAGGCAACCATTCGCCCATGTATGGAGTATTGTTGTCATATTTGGGCTGGTGTATCTGCCACTAGTCTCTCGCTCCTAGACAAGGTTCAAAAGAGAGTCGCCAATCTGATAGGTCCTGAACTGTCAGCTAAGTTTCAGCCTCTTCACATCGACGAATGTTGCATCCCTCTGCCTGTTCTGCAAGTACTTTTACGGTGAATGCTCTGACGTACTGCAAGCACTTGTGCCCCCTCGACGTAAATACCCCCCAAAACCCGACAAGTAGCTAAATCCCACCCTTCACAGTAGAGATCCCTAGACGCAAGAGAGCCTTTTACTCCAGTAGTTTCTTCCCAAGAACAGCTAGACTTTGGAATTCCCTTCCGGGTCCCTGCTTCCCCGACTGTACTGACATGCAGAAGTTCAAGTGCAACGTGAACCGACATCTTGCTGCCCAACTTCCTGCACAGTTTCCCCTGATGCTTATGTCTCTTATAGTAGCCCCCTACAACAAAGTGGCAATGTGCCTTGTTTGGGGTGAAAATGTCATTTTAAAAAAAGGGCTATGACCTTGACCTTTAGTCTTAATCTGGTAAAATGGGGACCAGCATCATGTCAGGTTTGGTCATGATCGGTCCGATGGTGTGTGCTGTAGCAAAGTATATATATATATATATATATATATATATATATATATATATATATATATATATATGTATATATATATATATATATATATATATATATATATATATATAATACGCTATGACCTTGATCTTTGATCTTATATTTGAAAAATACTGGGCACCATCTCTAGATGGAGGACCATGATAATACCAGATTTGGTCGTGATTTGTCTAGTGACGTAGGCTGTAGGAGAGTTGTACACGCATACATACACATACACACGAACGCTACAACTAGATATACATTATTGATTAAAAAAGAACATTTTGAAGGATAGATTTTAAAAAAACCCACACACACACTTAAGGTTATCAATATTACAACCTTAAACGTTATGAGAAAAAGATACATTCCAAACAGCACAGAAAATTACATTTTCATAAAACATGACATTTTACATTTGATCAAAATTATAAGACCAGGCGGTATAAATTGTTGTCTTAGTTCAGTTACAGATTAGCAATCACTGCGTAAAGGTGTCACCAAGCAAACTTAACGAAGTTGAGCGTGTTTGAATTCTAGATTTCCATAAGGAAGGTTTGTCACAGTGGACGATCGCAGGTAAGGTAAATCGCAGTAAAAAAATTGACTTGCAACAATAGTGAGAATTATGCAAAAGCAAAATCCACTGGTATGCCCAAAAAAATTCTTCTGCATTAAGTAGGAGAATAAGACGGGTTATTTTGAAAGACAGGGGACTTTCTTCTAGTCCAATTAAGGCAGTCACAGTTGCTGATTACAGTCCAGTCACTCTCAGACGACACTGTGGACTCTTTCTATCGTGCTAGAAATTTACTTACGCCTAAAAGTATCCTGTACCTCTACAAAGCCACCATTTGCCCGTGTAGGGAGTACTGCTGTCATATTTGGGCTGGTGCATCTGCTACTATTCTCTCGCTCCTAGACAGGGTCCAAAAGTGAGTCACCAACCTAATAGGTCCCAAACTGTCATCTAAACTTCAGACCCTGTCCCACCGACGAGATGTTGCATCCCTCTGCCTGTTTTACAAGTATTTTAATGGTGGATTCTCTGACGAATTACAAGCCCTTGTACCTCCTCGAGGAAAATACCCCCGACAAGCAGCGAAGTCCCACCCCTATACAGTTGAGATCCCATTATGTAAAAAATCCTTTTACGCTAATAGCTTCTTTCCCAGAACTACTAGCCTTTGGAATTCTCTTCCGGTGTCCTGCTTCTCCAACTGTACTGATATGCAGAAGTTCAAGTGTAATGTGAACAAACATATTGCTGCTAAACTCCCTCCATAGTACCCCTGCAACTTAGGCCCCTGATAGTAGCCCCTACATCAAAGTGGCAACGTGCCTTGTTTGTGTGAAAATGTAATAAAAAAAATTTAAGACAAAAAGGTATGGCAAATAAAAAGCGCAAACAAATTCCTCGTCTGCTTCCACGTCACAAAGTGACCGCTTAAGGTTTGGCAGTGAATACCAAACATGGGACGTTGAGAAGTGGAAGAAAGTCCAGTTTTCTGATGAGAAAACATTCAATTGGTATAACGAAAGAATGCCTCCTGAAATTTTCTGCACACATAGTGGTGAAGGGTTCCTAATGTTATGGGGTGCCTTTTTTTACAGAGGGACTATGGAGCTCCAGAATGTGCAGGGCCGTCAAACAAAGGCTGGTTATGTTAGTATGCTACAAAATGCATCGCTGATGGCGGAGGACCATCGTTTGCATGGGGATAGATGGTTATTTCTATACAATAATAATGCTGTAATCCACGCTGTACAAAAGACCTTTACTTTTCTGCAAGAAAATGGAGTCCATCTCTTGGGACATCCTACATGCTCACCGAACTTGAACCCCCTTGAAAATGTTTGGGGATGGATGACAAGAGATGTTTATCGAAATGGAAAACAATATTCAACAAAAAATAAATTTCGTGAAGCCATCTTCAGAAACTGGAGCAACATCCCCCGCACCTTAATGGAAACGCTTATTTCTAGCATGCTCCAAATAATTTTATCATGTCATCAAAACTAGTGGAAGAAGAATTAATTATTAAATTTGGTTGTTTAATGTTTTCATACACTTTTCGTACAATTTCATACAATTTATAATTTGGATCAAGTGTAAAATATCTCATTTTATAAAAATGTAAATTTCTGAATTAAATATTAAATATTTGGAATGTAGCTCTTTCTCCATAACCTCTTAGGTTGTAGCATTTGGTAACCTAAAGTGGAAGGAGTTTAAAATATATCCTTAAGAAAAAGTTTATTTTAAATATGTTTTTTTAATGTTATGCTGTGGAATACGATATATTTTCCGGCCCTTGGTTACGGTATCTGCCCCCGCCTTACGGTGTTATTAATAATGAATTTTTATTATATACATGTGTATTATATACTGTAGTGTATTGTGTTACTAATTCTTAATGCCGTATCCCGGAGTTCTAATATATATACATATATATATATATATATATATATATATATATATATATATATATATATATATATGTTAACTAACTTGCTGATTTTAATACTCGAATTTTTAATCGACTTTTCATCGACTCTATATATTTTAACTTATCACCGTTTACTGCATATTTTAGTTTTCACTTTTAATTCTCATTTTCGCTCCTTCACACTCGCACTTTTACCTCAACACCTAAAAATGGTTCCTGGAAGCAACAACTATTGAACTTTTATTAATATTTTTGATTTTGATATAAAAAAGAGTATACCTAAAATCCATATATTAAAAAAAAATCATACAGCAACGTATCTCCGTTGCATTTAATAATATCTGCTTGAATGAAAAAATGCTGCCTTATATACCAATTTCAAATATATATATATATATATATATATATATATATTTATATATATATATATATATATATATAACTACTTCATTTACTTTCATAAATTAATATACGAAAGTATAAATTTATGCGTAAACTTTAAGTATTTACTTCAAAAGTTCTCAATACGTAGGTAGAGCTAGTTAGTAAGTTATAAAATATATATGGCGATTAAGCTACACTGAATATTTGATTGACTAAATAAAATCTCAATAGAAGGTGCGTATATAAAAAAGAGCCATATGAAAACAACGCTAGCAAATAAATACTGGGAACTCAAGGAAAGCGGACATTCGCCTGCAGTCGAATGGAAAATAATAAGACAAGCTACCACATGTAGAGACCTAGACGACCCATGTAGATTATGCCTTCATGAAAAATTTGCTATCCTGTACTTTAAAGAACTCCAACATCTATTAAATTGTAGAAGAGAAATAGCGAACAACTGTGTTCACAGGATAAAATTTACTCTAGGATAGCGATACAAAATAATTTTAAAACTAACAAAAACAATAGAAAATAAACAAATAAATAAATTAAATAAACATGAATATACATAAACTATCACACACACACACACACACACACACACACACACACACACACACACATATATATATATATATATATATATATCTGTACAGATGTATATATATATAAACTAGCATAAAAAACCCTAACCTAGATTTAAAACAGGTCAAGAAACTAGATATCCAGGCTAAATAGAGCACACACAAAGGAACATGTCAACCAGAGGTCAAATGGGCATTTGTCCGATAAGTGCATGTTCATTGGCTAATAGGAAGGGCGCGGTGGATACTAGAAAGCTAATTGGCTAACTAAAATCACAATAGAAGGTGCGTATATAAAAACGACAGACAACCAAAAAATTCGCGCATAAGCCTGAAGAGTCCTAGAGTGGATAAAACGCGGAGTATTCAGTGTAGCTTAATCGCCATACATATTTTATAACTTACTATATATATATATATATATATATATATATATATATATATATATATATATATATATATATATATATATATATATATCAAACGCCATGTTTCCGACTGGAGAACTCGGTATATTTAAAGTACAGAGAACATATTTAAAGAATGATAAAACTTAACACATGTCTGTTATGCGTTTTATTTTTTTATATTTGATTTAAATATCTATAATTATACAGATAGTTGCAGCAAAATCCGACACTTAGCAAAAACAAAAAGGAAATAGACAGTAAGGAATAAAGTTGTACATGCAGAGACCCGGCAGTTTATTAGTAACAATTAGATTTTTATATTAAATTATTTTTTAGTGTTACCTCTCCTGCCGGGAACGACCATCTCAAAGCAATGCGCTACACACTTTGGCGATTATAACCTCGTCTATTGCGGTCAATGTTTCACAATGTAAATCGGATGAGAGTTGATCATGGTGTGAGCCTTCTTGCTTGCGATAAGAACCCAGTAGAAATAGTAAAGAGGGTTTATATTTAAATGAGGAATGCCTTGTTGTCTTGATTTTGTGTAAAGACGCGGAGTAAAACTGTAAGACGTAAAGGGGTTTGGCGGCAGTCTTGTCCACTCAGGACTTCATGACGCTTCTCAGCACCTCCTTTTATTTCGTTCATAAAAAGAGAAAAAGAGTGCGTTTGCAGTATGTGCGTGTTCTCTTTAGACTTTATTCATACGTGCATGTGTATGTTGCTGTGTACAGAAAAACAGAAAACTAAAGAAGATATGTGTGTATGTGTGTGCGTGCGTGTGTGTGTTCTGTAGCCTTTATTCATATACTAGCCTGGGAGCCTGGCGTAGCCCAGGTGTCTGGAGGTGTATGTTGAGCAAAATAAAAAAGTAGTAGTAGGCAGGCAGGCACGCTCGAACCCGTGACGCGAAGGCGGAAAAGAAAGTGAAAGAAAATCTAACGTCTTACCGCTACTCCATGACGCGACCGTAAGTGCGGGACACTAAAATTAGATAAAATCAACCCAACCGATACGATGACTTGCAAAAATGCGTAGCAAAAAAAAAAAAAACGACTCCTCCTTGTAGAAAATATCCAATTAAGGGTAAAGGAATTAATATTTTAAGCCAATTTTTCGATATTTGTTCCGAGACGCCAAGCCTCAAAATCATACTGATCTCGTGAAAATCCCTCGCCACTGTCGAAAGTTTTAGGCAGACATACATACATACATACATACATACATACATACATACATTTAAACAGACAGGTGAAATTTATACTATAGCTGGTCATGTGTGTGTGGCTGTGTGTAAAAGAAAAATGACAAAGAGAAAGAGAGTATGTGTGTGTGTGTGTGTGTGTGTGTGTGTGTGTGTGTGTGTGTGTGTGTGTGTGTGTGTGTGTGTGTGTGTGTGTGTGTGTGTGTGTGTGTGTTCGCGCGCACACATTCACGTTATTGTGTCTTTTTGTTAAGATAAAACTATTTGATGTCTTCGGATTTCCCACTGACATTTGTGTGCCAAACATCTCTAAGACTTTGCGAAACAAAAAAACATTTCTTTTTTCAAAACAGAATAACTGGCAGATGTGTTTGCCGTTTCATGCACACATAACACGAGAACCAACCCCAGCGTAATCCCATCGGTCGCACACGATTGACAACGACAGATATTATTTTAGCGATGGTTTTGTGCAATAACAACAAAAAATGGATTTAACCATACATGGACTGTCATGACATACGTCCATTCAATCTACCTTTTCTACTCGCGAAATGCTATTACAAACTTAAGCGTAACAGACACACTGTGGATAACCTACTGTTGATTTTATAAAATTATTTGATAAATGCCATTCTATTTGCGTGGTGATATAGATTCTCAAATTCACTTGTAATGTTAGGATGTATAAGAGTGTTAACTTTGGTTAAAATCGGACTGTTTCTTACTTAAAAGGATTATTTCGTTTGCTGAATTTCTGTACTTTTTGGAAGCATTCCGATAAAAAAAATCTACCTACGAAAACTCGGACACATATAGAACATTTGAGTGATATTTGAAAAATCTCGCGCCAGGGTTTCAGCGTCTATGAGGAAGGAATAGACAAAGTGCTATATATATATATATATATATATATATATATATATATATATATATATATATATATATATATATAATTTCCAGAAATTCACGCGTACACAAACACACGCCTATGTGTGTGTGTACGTGTGTGTAGATAGATAGATAGATAGATAGATAGATAGATACATACATACATACATACATACATAATACTCCGATAAATCTTCTGTAGCAGCCATTTTAAATATGATTAAATTATTTCATATAATAATACTCGCTCCCAAATATGGGCACACTTCTATTACGCTAGACTTAAATATAAAATAATTATTTCATAACAAGTGAATGTAAATGTCCGTGTGTGTTACAGAAGAACAAAAAAACAACAATACCGTCGGTTTCAAATTCAAACAAAGAGAACTAATATCTGGTCACCTATATCAGGCTCCCTTCAGCCTCTGTTTATATATCTGCCCCCGGAAAAACAGACACTGATAAGAGTTCGACAGAGACGACCAGATATTGGTCCTCGTTTTCGTTGAGATTTGAAACCGACGGTACTGATATTTTTCGCATCATTTTTAACACATATAAATAAATATTACGCACTTATCTTTGAAATTTCCATAATAATAGAGCACTCTTCGAGGATTCTCTCCCACTAACCTTATATATATATATATATATATATATATATATATATATATATATATATATATATATATATATATATATTAGCATGCCTCCCAGCGTTGGCCGATTGTAAGATACGCTTAAATATATTTTAATTCGTGTAGGTATTTATTATTATATATGCACTTTTCTTTCGATGCTTCTATTTAATCTATTATATAGCAATAAGATCAATATATATATATATATATATATATATATATATATATATATATATATATATATATATATGACTTTGGTGCCATCAGATAGAATTGAAACCAAAACATGCAACTTTCCACCGCCATTCCTTAGTATATGAGCCACACATATATATTGAGAATTTCCCGTTGTAATTTGGCTTCAAACGTATTCCAGACGTATTTTATTTTAAAATTCAAATTTGAGTCACGGATGAAAGAAGAAAGAAAACTATCTGGTATGTATATTTACTTGTCATCCCTCTTTTCTAGCCCGCTCACCGAAGACAATAATCAAGCATAGATGCCCGGATGGTCCACCGTGTTTTATATATATATATATATATATATATATATATATATATATATATATATATATATATATATATATATATATACTAGAAAAAGTACCCGTTGTTGACTGGGTTCAAAAACAGCCTACAGAAAATGGACTCTGATTTATGAAAGTATGATATGTTATGAAAAGGAAGGCTTGCAAAGAGATAGCTTCGAATTTGAGGGTATCAAAACCAAAGCAAAATATGATAAAAGTAAAAATAAAATAGATAAACCCCATAATTTATTATACCATACCTGTTCACACTGAAACACTTATCACAAAATTCTGTGGATCTATATTAAAAAAAAAACTTGTTAAACTTTGTGACATATTTCCATTCTATGGAGGTCAGGCGCGAACCAACACCCCATAATTTTATTATACCATATTTCCTCAAACTGAAACATAATTATCAAAGTATACTTACGCAGATAGATATGAAAAGTCTTTATCAAAGTTTTTGCCTATTTCCATTCTATGGAGACCAGGCGCGAATGCAGACCCCACAATTCTATTATACCATCCCTATTTAAGTTAAAACATACTTATCAAAGTATTATTATGTACATCTATATCAAAAACACTTGTAAACGTTTTTTTTTCCATACTTTGTGGACCAGGCGCGAACGCAGGCCCCACAATTTTAATGTACCACCATTCTGCCAGATCAAACATACCCATTCCTGTGTCTCGATACATCTTCTGTCATTATATATAATCAGTTTTTTAAAATAGTCAACCATATAGGAGCCTATCCGTGACCAGACACACACACATAGATTTATATTGTAGACTTTTGTTGTTGTTCTTTTTTTAACGATAAATACGGTTAAATATCGGCTTCGCCTCGAAGCTCGTTTTATTTAGAAAATCGCCCATATTTTATTTGAATGTATATAATATTTTAATTCATTTTTTTTTATTTTTAAAACAGTAATCTCCGTACATGCACAGCTTGACTGCGTCTAGGAATCGGACTCCGAACCATGCATATCATAGTCCGGCGCGTTAACCGTTACGCCATGAACTACTAGACAATTTGACCGTTTATTTTTATCGTTTATAAACTTATATTTCTTGTTGATTTTTTTAACGCTAAATACGGTTAAATACCGGCTTTTCCTTGAAGCTTCTACTTTGAAAATAGCCTATTATTTATTTGGATGTTTTAATATATTTATTTATTATTTTTAAAAACAGTAATCTTCATATATGCATCTTTCGAGGTAACTATAATAATGAATAAAAATATTAACTATGTCCAATATATATATATATATATATATATATATATATATATATATGCATATACATATACATATACATATATATATATATATATATATATATATATATATATATATATATATACATAATTTTATCGAGAAAGATAAACATGGACGAAGAATGAAATGTAGTAATAAAACAAGTTCTTGCTGTGAATGTCTTACAGTGAGTCGGTCGGTCGGTCGGTCGGTCGGTCGGTCGGTTGTCGGTCTGTCCGTAACACTTTTGTGCTAGGCCTTTTTGGTTAAGATCAAAAGTCTGTTGTTAATAAATGCTGTTCTTAGCTTTTTAAGCTTTTTCTTTGCCTTTTGGCCAAGATCAAAGTGTAGTATCTGATTTTTTATTAACACAAATGAAATTTTATTAATATTGTTATCTTTTTTTGTATTTTTTTATATTATAAAGAAAAAAAGAAGAAAAAGGAGGAAGAAGAAGGGGAAAAAAATTAAATTGGGTTTAAGTAGGAAGACCCCCCATTCCACCACACACAACTAAATACAAATTTAAAAGGGTAACCATGATTAAAGATGCTGGCCGAGAGAAAAATCATTTAAAATTTCAAATAGAGATGAGATGGATCAACCAACCTCACCATCTCCCCTTCTTTTTGAGTTGCCCTTGTTCATTTTCCCTATAGTATTTTTTCCTGTGAATAAAAATTTAATATCTTAAAGTGTAGTATCTGTTCTGGCAGATACTGCAAGCAAAGACCATATGTGGGGGGGGAACCCCACATATAAGACCTTGGTCTATGTAGGGGCAACCCTTCATATCAATTGTCACTATCCAGCTCCCCTACTCCCCGGGGTGCTGGTCCTCATTTCCCCTTCACTCCTCACATTAAAAATCAGCCTTCCACGGTGGGGGGGAGCAAATAAATACAGCTTTTTCTTGGCATTTTTGGCCAAGATCAAAGTGTAGTATCTGTTCCGGCAGATGCTGCACTTAAGATAATTTGTACCAGTCAATGGAGGGGAAACCCTCTATACTGGGACAATTATTATTTTTTGGTAACCAGAGTGACCCCTTTTAGGGGAGCTGGTTTTTACCTCACATTAAAAACGGCCTTGTGCCTAATTTGCTCAGTGGGGGAGCAAATAAACACCATCTGTTCCGGCAGATGCTGCACTTAAGATAATTTGTACCAGTCAATGGAGGGGAAACCCTCTATACTGGGACAATTATTATTTTTGGTAACCAGAGTGCCCCCTTTTTGCCTACTTTTAGGGGAGCTGGTTTTTACCTCACATTAAAAACGGCCTTGTGCCTAATTTGCTCAGTGGGGGAGCAAATAAATACCATCTGTTCCGGCAGATACTGCAAGCAAAGACCATATGTGGGGGCGACCCCACATATAAGACCTTGGTCAATGTAGGGGCAACCCTTCATACCAATTGTCACTATCCAGCTCCCCTACTCCCCGGGGAGTTGGTCCCCATTTCCCCTTCACTCCTCACTTTAAAAATCGGCCTTGTGCCTAATTTGCTCGGTGGGGGAGCAAATAAACACCATCTTTTCCGGCAGATGCTGCAAGCTATGACTAGCAAAGACGAGATGTGGGGGCAACCCCACATGCCTGACCATTAACCAGCTCCCATTTCCCACCTCTCGGGAGCTGGTCCCCTTTTTCCCTTCCCCCTCCCTTCACTCCTCACATTAAAAATCGGCTTTGTGCCTAATTTGCTCAGTGGGGGAGCAAATAAATACCATCTGTTCCGGCAGATACTGCACTTAAGATAATTTGTACCAGTCAATGGAGGGGAAACCCTCTATACTGGGACAATTATTATTTTTGGTAACCAGAGTGCCCCCTTTTTGCCTACTTTTAGGGGAGCTGGTTTTTACCTCACATTAAAAACGGCCTTGTGCCTAATTTGCTCAGTGGGGGAGCAAATCAACACCATCTGTTCCGACAGATGCTGCACTTAAGATAATTTGTACCAGTCAATGGAGGGAAACCCTCTATACTGGGACAATTATTATTTTTGGTAACCAGAGTGCCCCCTTTTTGCCTACTTTTAGGGGAGCTGGTTTTTACCTCACATTAAAAACGGCCTTGTGCCTAATTTGCTCAGTGGGGGAGCAAATAAACACCATCTGTTCCGACAGATGCTGCACTTAAGATAATTTGTACCAGTCAATGGAGGGGAAACCCTCTATACTGGGACAATTATTATTTTTGGTAACCAGAGTGCCCCCTTTTTGCCTACTTTTAGGGGAGCTGGTTTTTACCTCACATTAAAAACGGCCTTGTGCCTAATTTGCTCAGTGGGGGAGCAAATAAACACCATCTGTTCCGACAGATGCTGCACTTAAGATAATTTGTACCAGTCAATGGAGGGGAAACCCTCTATACTGGGACAATTATTATTTTTGGTAACCAGAGTGTCCCCTTTTTGCCTACTTTTAGGGGAGCTGGTTTTTACCTCACATTAAAAACGGCCTTGTGCCTAATTTGCTCAGTGGGGGAGCAAACAAATACCATCTGTTGCGACAGATGCTGCACTTAAGATAATTTGTACCAGTCAATGGAGGGGAAACCCTCTATACTGGGACAATTATTATTTTTAGTAACCAGAGTGCCCCCTTTTTGCCTACTTTTAGGGGAGCTGGTTTTTACCTCACATTAAAAACGGCCTTGTGCCTAATTTGCTCAGTGGGGGAGCAAATAAACACCATCTGTTCCGACAGATGCTGCACTTAAGATAATTTGTACCAGTCAATGGAGGGGAAACCCTCTATACTGGGACAATTATTATTTTTGGTAACCAGAGTGCCCCCTTTTTGCCTACTTTTAGGGGAGCTGGTTTTTACCTCACATTAAAAACGGCCTTGTGCCTAATTTGCTCAGTGGGGGAGCAAATAAATACCATCTGTTCCGACAGATGCTGCACTTAAGATAATGTGTACCAGTCAATGGAGGGGAAACCCTCTATACTGGGACAATTATTATTTTTGGTAACCAGAGTGCCCCCTTTTTGCCTACTTTTAGGGGAGCTGGTTTTTACCTCACATTAAAAACGGCCTTGTGCCTAATTTGCTCAGTGGGGGAGCAAATAAATACCATCTGTTCCGACAGATGCTGAACTTAAGATAATTTGTACCAGTCAATGGAGGGGAAACCCTCTATACTGGGACAATTGTTATTTTTGGTAACCAGAGTGCCCCCTTTTTGCCTACTTTTAGGGGAGCTGGTTTTTACCTCACATTAAAAACGGCCTTGTGCCTAATTTGCTCAGTGGGGGAGCAAATAAATACCATCTGTTCCGACAGATACTGCACTTAAAATAATTTGTACCAGTCAATGGAGGGGAAACCCTCTATACTGGGACAATTGTTATTTTTGGTAACCAGAGTGCCCCTTTTTGCCTACTTTTAGGGGAGCTGGTTTTTACCTCACATTAAAAACGGCCTTGTGCCTAATTTGCTCAGTGGGGGAGCAAATCAACACCATCTGTTCCGACAGATGCTGCACTTAAGATAATTTGTACCAGTCAATGGAGGGGAAACCCTCTATACTGGGACAATTATTATTTTTGGTAACCAGAGTGCCCCCTTTTTGCCTACTTTTAGGGGAGCTGGTTTTTACCTCACATTAAAAACGGCCTTGTGCCTAATTTGCTCAGTGGGGGAGCAAATAAACACCATCTGTTCCGACAGATGCTGCACTTAAGATAATTTGTACCAGTCAATGGAGGGGAAACCCTCTATACTGGGACAATTATTATTTTTGGTAACCAGAGTGCCCCCTTTTTGCCTACTTTTAGGGGAGCTGGTTTTTACCTCACATTAAAAACGGCCTTGTGCCTAATTTGCTCAGTGGGGGAGCAAATAAACACCATCTGTTCCGACAGATGCTGCACTTAAGATAATTTGTACCAGTCAATGGAGGGGAAACCCTCTATACTGGGACAATTATTATTTTTGGTAACCAGAGTGTCCCCTTTTTGCCTACTTTTAGGGGAGCTGGTTTTTACCTCACATTAAAAACGGCCTTGTGCCTAATTTGCTCAGTGGGGGAGCAAATAAATACCATCTGTTCCGACAGATGCTGCACTTAAGATAATGTGTACCAGTCAATGGAGGGGAAACCCTCTATACTGGGACAATTATTATTTTTAGTAACCAGAGTGCCCCCTTTTTGCCTACTTTTAGGGGAGCTGGTTTTTACCTCACATTAAAAACGGCCTTGTGCCTAATTTGCTCAGTGGGGGAGCAAATAAATACCATCTGTTCCGACAGATGCTGCACTTAAGATAATTTGTACCAGTCAATGGAGGGGAAACCCTCTATACTGGGACAATTGTTATTTTTGGTAACCAGAGTGCCCCCTTTTTGCCTACTTTTAGGGGAGCTGGTTTTTACCTCACATTAAAAACGGCCTTGTGCCTAATTTGCTCAGTGGGGGAGCAAATAAATACCATCTTTTCCGACAGATACTGCACTTAAAATAATTTGTACCAGTCAATGGAGGGGAAACCCTCTATACTGGGACAATTATTATTTTTGGTAACCAGAGTGCCCCTTTTTGCCTACTTTTAGGGGAGCTGGTTTTTACCTCACATTAAAAACGGCCTTGTGCCTAATTTGCTCAGTGGGGGAGGAATTAAATACCATCTGTTCCGACAGATACTGCAAGCTATGACTGGCTATGACTAGCTATGATTAGCAAAGACCGGATGTGGGGGCAACCCCACATGCCTGACCATTAACCAGCTCCCATTTCCCACCTCTCGGGAGCTGGTCCCCTTTTTCCCTTCCCCCTCCCTTCACTCCTCACATTAAAAATTGGCCTTGTGCCTAATTTGCTCGGTGGGGGAGCAAATAAATACCATCTGTTCCGGCAGATACTGCAAGCAAAGACCAGATGTGGGGGCAACCCCACATACCTGACCTTTAACCAGCTCCTATTTCCCACCTCTCGGGAGCTGGTCCCCTTTTTCCCGTCTCCTTCCCTTCACTCCTCACATTAAAAATTGGCCTTGTGCCTAATTTGCTCGGTGGGGGAGCAAATAAATACCATCTGTTCCGGCAGATACTGCAAGCAAAGACCATATGTGGGGGCAGCCCCACATATAAGACCTTAGTCAATGTAGGGGCAACCCTTCATACCAATTGTCACTACCCAGCTCCCCTACTCCCCGGGGAGTTGGTCCTCATTTCCCCTTCACTCCTCACATTTAAAATCGGCTTTGTGCTTAATTTGCTTGGTGAGGGATCAAATAAATACCCTTTTCTTGGCCTTTTGGCCAAGATCAAAGTGTAGTATCTGTTCCGGCAGATGCTGCACTTAAGATAATTTGTACCAGTCAATGGAGGGGAAACCTTCTATACTGGGACAATTATTATTTTTGGTAACCAGAGTGACCCCTTTTAGGGGAGCTAGTTTTTACCTCACATTAAAAACGGCCTTGTGCCTAATTTGCTCGGTGGGGGAGCAAATAAATACCATCTGTTCTTACTGCATGCTGTACTTATGTTTGTAACTTTGTGATATAAAGTGGGGGATCACTTTTCTGTATTAATTTAATGTAAAATGATCACCCACTTTACAACCAGTCAGTCTCAAAGCAATTCGTCATTCTCCAGATCATTCAAGTTGTTTTTGAAGGATTCCAGTCATTTTTTAAGCATTCAAGTCATTCTTAAGGTCATTGAATTCATACTTAAGTTCATTAAAGTCATTCTAAGTCATTTACTTTTTATTTATTTAAGTCATTTCAGCCCATTTTTCAGTCATTTTAGTTTATCTTTAAGAATTTCATGTCAATCCTACATCCACGCAGTCATTCATTACACGAGAGCACGCGACTAATGGCTATCGGCCTTGTTATAATCTAATTTGTACTCTGTTAAATCAAGAAAGGCCGTCCTATACAGCACGTCCCCAAGATGTGGCACTACTATTCCATCTTAGAGCGTACTTTGTTGGTAGAAAAACGAAAATGATTTTTCGAAACTGCACAGTGACAGACAAACTAAATTCCTACACAGAGATGTGATAACACCTAAGAAAACAAAAAACGACGTCTTCAATCTGAATAGAATCGAAAAAAAAAATCCCGAAACTCTCGCTGTTCTTCCCGCTGTCGGTCCGCCGAGAGTGGCACGCGTGATCCGTATGACATGCCTTTTTCCGAGACTTTATTCGTAAATGACGTCAGCATGACTCCAGGCATAGGCAGCGCGTTCTTTTGTGTAAATTCTTATTTTATTATTGAACAAATATTGATAACATTCAAGTCAATAAATACTCTTTCATATAATAAAATACAACATTTTAAACGTATGCAACACGCCAAAAAGAAAACGAATGTTAATAATTTATTTTTTTGTATTCTTTTTATATATAAGTATAAATAGTAACCGTATTCTACATTTTCTTATTAAAAAAGTAGTATTACCAACTGGAGAGCCATGCATTTAGCAGCTGTCCTGTTTTTCAAACTCCAAAACAGCTACATGGTAAACAGCTGAGTATCCTTGTTTTCTATTCACAAAATTTTAGCTGAGCTTTTCATTTTTAATGCTTATATAATTAAATTCTTTTATACTTGAAGACTTTTGAGAAATCGGCTTTTGCAAGTGCTAAGTCTACTTCTATTTAACAATTTTAATTAAGGCTTTTTTTCTCATCCTTATTTATTTTTCAACCCCGTTTGGTGATGTCAGGAATGAAAACCTTTTCAAGTACATGGTCTACTATTCTACCTTCGCCTCTAAGGGGCTCCCACTCTCCAACTGACTCTATCACAGTGTGTGAACTGCTCTGATTAACTGATCCTCATCTCACTGACTGACTGCCTCTAATTTAATATAATAATAATAATAATAATATATATATTTAATTCAATATATTGAAAAATCTCCTTAGTTTATGGCGTCAAAATTATGGTTCACAACGTGTGTAACTCTCACGTGGATTTAAATATGTCTGTCCAAACATACTTTTGGCAGACAAAGAATCCTCAATTCTAATTGTCTAATATCTAACCTATTTTTAAACAATATTGTTAAATCGCATTGTCCGTTCTTTTAACTGACATATTTAATATACATATTTCAAAATAAAAGAAAAAAGAGTCTTGGAAGCTTTTTCAAGCTTGAAAACTATATTAAAAGAAATAATTTAATTTTTAATCATTCGTTGGAAAATTATTTTGTCAGTAAGTCATTAAATTTCCTGCAATCGTTAAATCAAATTGCTCATATACGGTGTAAATATCACAAAACACCACAAAAACTTAAGATTTAAGTAGTTATGCCCAAATTCTTTTTTCTTTGCTCTGAATGTGTTTTTGTTCTGATGAGTCAGAGTGAAAACTTTTTAAAAGACGACATAATAGTTATGTGATTGCTTCTGCGCTTGGAAACAGGTGCTGTGAAGAATTAAACATTATCTATATATATATATATATATATATATATATATATATATATATATATATATATATATATATAGTCATCCACATACAGTACTGTTTCGCTGTTTCACAGCTCATCAGTGCGGCTAGACAGGCAACTACCTAAGCCAGGATTGGAACCCGGCTGCCTGTACGACAGTCAAGCCTCCTAACCACTACGCTTTCGGCGGCTGCTGAGCGAGTTGTGAATTTAACGATGTTTTGACATCGTCCGAACTACCTAAGCTGGATTTGTTTACACAAAGAGCATCGCTTTATACGCTAATGGTAATTCGTGTATCACTTCTCAATATGCTCAACTCAAGATGAGGAGCATTATAGTCATCCACATACAGTACTATTTCGCTGTTTCACAGCTCGTCAGTTCGGCTAAACCGGCAACTACCTCAAACCATAATGGAACCCCGACTTCCTGCACGACAGTCAAGGCTCCAACACTTGTATTTTTTTTCAAAAACTGCAAATTTAAGCTAAATTTAATGTAACTGTTTAAACAAACTATACCTCATTTGATTGGCCTTTTATTCTTCTTGTCCATATATGACTTTTAATTGAAATATTCTTTCCTTTACTGATATTTTTATGTATGGTTGTTTACATATATGTTTTTTTATTATTATTATTATTATTATTATTATTATTATTATTATTATTATTATTATTATTATTATTATACAAGTAGGACATTTATCAGTGCTACATATACATAGAAACAAAATATCAAAAGTCACATCGACCTAGAGATAGTCCCTCTTACCGACGGTCTGATACTTTCACAATTCTATAGTCATATGCTACGTGTCACGTACAATCATGAATAATTCATAATCATCATTTTATATTGTTTTACTGTACCACTAGTTTAACAAATTCACTTGCCTTTAATGATCATATTTCCGGTGTCATTTAACTTCATACGGGCGTAACATTATTCGTTTTTATATTTCCATTAGCCTGTGTGCTCGGCGTTGCCCGGGTGTTTGAAGGTGTGCCTTGAGCAAAAAAAGAAAGTGGTAGTAGGCAGACACGCAAGAATCCGTACCGCGTAGGAGGAAAATTACGAAAAAAATGTAACGTTGCGTCCATCCTCAAACCGGAAGTGATATAGGTTTAAATTAAGGCTAGTCAATCGAAAAGAGGGGATGACTTCCGAAACTATCGGCGAAAAAAGCGAGCCCTTCCCTGTAGAAAAGTGCCTAGTTGAGGGTGAAGGTATTAATGTTTTTAGCCAATGTTTCGATATTTGTCGTCCGAAGAGTCGAGCTTCAAAATCATATCGACCTCGTGAAAATCTGTTGCCTCTGTCGAACGTTTTAGGAAGACACACACACACACACACACACATACATACATACATACATACATACATACTTACATACATACATACATACATTTAAACAGACAGGTGGGCTTTATGTTATAGATGTCTTCCGGCCATGCGATATTATTAAAATATCCAACTTCAGGATACTTATTTTTATTCGGATGTTATCACAAAATGGCAGAAACCCATTTCCTTGTGCTATGTAAACACCATTGCTAATCTATTGTTTATACTACATTAAATTAATTTAAAATTCATATCTACTTCTTATGCTTTTTTGTTGTGTTCCTAATTCAAGTATTTTGGTAAATGAAATTTTGTTTACATATACTGTATTAATTCCGGTATTCGATTTGTCGTTCATAAACGTTAATTGAACTATTTTAATATCCCTATATGCTTAGATGAAGTTACTGCATATCTTGACAAATTGAAAATACATCAAGCATTGAAAGGATATGACGTTTATTCTTAGGTTTCAAACAAGTAATCAAATTTATTCCTAGTACCTTATGCTTGTTGTCACTGAAACTCCAAAGAAGAATATTTTTATCAGCGACGAAGCAAACGACCCGAGATTAGCTGTGTCTGTCTTAATAATGTTTATCATGCAGGTTTCGTCTACGTAATGGCTTGAAGAATTTTTCGAAGAAAAAAATGGAAGGCTGTATCTTTATTTGTGACCTGGAAGGAATTCGGCACTTGAGTGCATGGAAGTAGATCAAGATATGTCTAAGAAAAAAAAAACTTTGATGCCATGCAGGTAAAGGATTTAGAAGCATATACTGTAGGATTAATATAAATACATATAATAGATAGATAGATCGATAAATACATACATATATAATAAGATAAATACATAGTAAGACGCATACATACAAATATACATAAATCTATGGATAAATAGTAAGATAAAGAGACAGATTAATAGATATAAATATAATTAGATACATAGGTGCATATGTAGTAAGGTAGATAGATAAGCAACATTGAGCCTGGTCAGCACTAGAATGGGTGACCATTTGGAAATTCCAGGTGCTGTATGTGCTCTCCGCTTATTTCAGCAATGCTTCCAGTCAGTCTTGGGCTTCTCCTTGCCATTGAACCCAAGCAGTACCGATTTAGGAGAGTTTTTTTTTTTTACATAGGAGTCACCATTTATCAAGGCCTGGAGGCCACTCGAGAATAAGGGTTATTGAGTATACAGTAGTCAATGGGATAATATCGTCGTAATCGTTAGTAGTGGAATTACTAAATTGGATTACTTAAGGGAAGGGTACGATTCATCAAGAATTTGTTTACGTTGGACTTGCAAACTACCAAATTGTAGCCAGCTGGAAAACAGGCAAACGGAACAGAGTTCCACAGGCGTGCATGTATAAGAGAGAAGATTTGTTCATGGAATCTACGTTTAGGTTTATGCACAGATACAGAGTAGGTAAAATTGTTGACAGTGGTTTTAGCTCAGACGGGGATTGCGCAACCCTTGCCTCACAATTACTCGCGCAGGATGTCCATTGTCTCTTGAGTCTAAAAGGAGGCATCGCGAGATAGATAGATAGATAGATAGATAGATAGATAGATAGATAGATATATAGATGCATATGTCCATAAATAGAAAGACGGATAGGAAGAGAAATAGATATAGATATATAAAGATGAATAGTTAGATGAATAGATAGTCTGATAGAGAGAGAGATCAGTAAACAGACAGATAGATAAATCAATCGATATGTATATACAAAGAAATTTATGCGTTGTTACGTTATATATATTCATGTACGAAGAATCTAGAATCATTTCTGAATATAATAACCTAGTATTTACTCATTGCATATATATATATATATATATATATATATATATAGAGAGAGAGAGAGAGAGAGAGAGAGAGAGAGAGAGAGATAGGAAAGGAAACAAACATGTGGAATTTAGAAAGTGTTCATTTACTACATCAATGATATCACGTTTCCTTATAATTATATCATTACTAGAAGGCCGTCCGGCATTGCCCGTTTGTAAAACACACGCAAACATGATATTTTAATGTATTCAGATTTCGTACTTGTTATTATTAGGGCTGTGACAACAGAATATTCTTTTCATTCTTTTGACTTTCGGGAATATATCCGACACACTTAATCAACAGAGAAGCACATCCGTCTATATAAAAACATAGAAGATATTAACGGATATATACTCCAAATCGAAGATGTCCCCGAGGTCTAAATACCCTATATATATATATATATTAAGTTTCAAGTTCGTAGACCAAATAATCAGAGGAGGCAAATTAGCTAGTTGCATTCTGCACACAGATCAACAAGGTAACTTATATACATATATATATATATATATATATATATATATATATATATATATATATATATATATATATATATATATATATAGGCTAGTCGCCCAGCGTTGCCCAGTTGTAAAATATGCTTATCTTTTAATTCATGCGCATTACGGATATATTATTATAGAGACAATTCTCTACTGATTATTATATTGAACCTAATATATCGTAGTGAAACAAAAATTATATATATATAATATAAAGCTGTGTGTGTGTGTGTGTGTGTGTGTGTGTGTGTGTGTGTGTGTGTGTGTGTGTGTGGTCACGAATAGGCTCCTATATGGTAGACTATTTTAAAAACACTGATTACATATAATGATAGAAGATGTATCGAGACACAGGAATGGGCATGTTTGATCTAGCAGAACGGTGGTTCATTAAAATTGTGCGGTCTGCGTTCGCGCCTGGTCCACAAAGTATAGAAATAAATTTAAAAATTAAAAAAAAAACGTTTACAAGTGTTTTTGATATAGATGTACATAATAATACTTTGATAAGTATGTTTTAACTTAAATAGGGATGGTATAATAAAATTGTGGGGTCTGCGTTCGCGCCTGGCCTCCATAGGATGGAAATAGGCACAAACGTTAATAAAGACTTTTCATATCTATCTGCGTAAGTATACTTTGATAATTATGTTTCAGTTTGAAGAAATATTGTATAATAAATTAAATAATAAATTATGGGGTGTTGGTTCGCGCCTGACCTCCATAGAATGGAAATATGTCACAAAGTTTAACAAGGGTTTTTAGTATAGATCCACAGAATTTTGTGATAAGTGTTTCAGTGTGAACAGGTATGGGATAATAAATTATGGGGTTTATCTATTTTATTTTTACTTTCATCATGTTTTGCTTTCGTTTTGATACCCCCAAATTCGAAGCTATCTCTTTACAACCCTTCTATCATACTTTCATAAATCAGAGTCCATTTTCTGTAGGCTGTTTTTGAACCTAGTCAACGATGGGTACTTTTGCTAGTATATATATATATATATATATATATATAGTAAGTTATAAAATGTATATGGCGATTAAGCTACACTGAATATTCCGCGTTTCATTCACTCTAGGATTCTTCAGGCTTATGCGCGAATTCTGTGGTTGTTTGTCATTTTTATATGCGCATCTTCTATTGAGATTTTAGTTAGCCAATCTTTCTAGTATCCACCGCGCCTTTCCTATGCATTCACCGGACAAAGGCCTATTTGACCTCTGGTTGACCTGTTCCTTTCTGTGTGCTCTATTTAGTCTGGATATTTAGTTTCTTGATCTGTTTTAAATCTAGGCTAGTGTTTGTTGTTTTTTTTTTATGTTTTTTATTAATGTCAGTTTATATATAAATATATATATGTGTACACACATATATGCATATATATATACATATATATGCATATATGTGTGATCGTTTATGTATATTCATGTTTATTTAATTTATTTATTTGTTTATTTTCTATTGTTTTTGTTAGTTTTAAAACTATTTTGTATCGCGCATAAGCCTGAAGAATCCTAGAGTGGATGAAACGCGGAACATTCAGTGTAGCTTAATCGCCATATAAATTTTATAACTTACTAACTAGCTCTACCTACGTATTGAGCACTTTTGAAGTAAATACTTAAAGTTTACGCATAAATCTATACTTTCGTATATTAATTTTATGTGAGTAAATTAAGTAGTTATATATATATATATATATATATATATATATATATATATATATATATGACTTGGGTGCCATCGGCTAGAATCGAAACGAAAACATACAATTCTCCACCCTCCTTTTTAAGCCTCTGGATCACACACACACACGCACGCGCACACACACACACACACACACACATATATATATATATATATATATATATATATATATATATATATATATAATCACGTTTTGATCCTATATTCTATGCAATAATGCATGCCGCCGATATTAAGTGTAATAGTTTAATGAAACAAACCATCTAATATGAAACGATAAAAAAATTGAATAATCAATTAGTGAAAGCTCGATTTTCAAAGGAATATGCAAATCCGTTAATCTTCATTCGGTTACTCACATATCGATGACTGAGTATATTTATGCGATAAATCAGACTATTTAAATAAATAAGATATAAAATAAGCATACGTTTAGATATGTAACCACTTAAGTAACAGGTGATCCAATAACTTAAGTCAGGATTTTGAATTTTCTCAAATTTCATACTAACTTGAAATGACGAAATAAAATAAAAATATAGGTGACCGCTCTTCTCAGGTAGAGCGTAGTTGTTAAATGATATTGTCTGCTGCTTACTTGACGTAATGCAAAGATACTTATAAATAAACAAGAAGTGAAGCGCCCATGAAGTGGCCATCAGTGTATATATAAAGACCTTGTAAAATCATTTACCGGTGCCGATCCTGTTGCTCAGTGTTGGAAACTGCCGTCTACCCACTAGATTGATGATGTTTCAATTACTTACTTGGTGTTAAATATGCGCCAAGAAATCATTTTGACAAAGCGTACCCATGGGGCAAATGCCAGAAACAACATAAAATAATTATCGAAAATACCAAACTGTCATCTGAATAGAAAGTATGAACCCGACACTAAAAACCTACATGGGAAGAAACAACAAACTTGATCAATTGTCAAAAAAAAAAAAGTTAAATATATGATATTTGAAAGGTAATTTTCGGCGGAAGGTTACACAGGTGTAATCAAGTCGAACCAAAGTCAGGTCAATTTAGTGAAACGACAATGGCCTAATGAAACGTTCTTGGAGTGTCGCTACATTGTTAATGCTGTCCCAAGGGTCGTTTGAGGTGGTCATAACTGAGAATGTAACAAATGAAGACGATATTGGGATTGCTTGACGATTTAGCCCCGAGAAGCATCAACCTGTCGAATTCCTGTGCGTACGATCTTCCTCTTAGCAACCAAATATCCATCACCGTCATCGATAACAAAGATGTATTATTATATTCTCATGTATCAGTGTGTCGTTATTCTTTTGAATACAGCAGAAATACATTGGGATTGGTGCTAGTCTAGCCACAATGGACAGGTGTGATACAGCAAAACAGTTTGTGTGTTGGTGTCTTTCTCTCTCTTTATATATATATATATTTATATATATACATATATATATATATGTGTGTGTGTATGTGTGTGTTTTATTTTACAACCTCAAGTATTAACTGTTACAAGTGACAAGAATACTGTTCTCGACATCCTGTATTTTTTGTAGGGACGATGACGTCTTATCAAATGTATACGTCTGTAGCTTAATATGTTTTTTTTTATTTTACAATCTCAAGTATTAACTCAGTCCATTAAAATTGTTTCCGTAGACGGAGGAAGTCCCTGTCTGCTTCGTCAGATGGCAAGAGTCTAGAATGAGAAGGGAGGAAGATATGATTTGGGAGGGACTCTTGCAATCTGACGAAGCAGACAGGGAATTCCTCTGTCTACGGAAACAATTTTAATGGACTGAGTTAATACTTGAGATTGTAAAATAAAAAAAAAACATATTAAGCTCTACTAACATATTGAGCACTTTTTATCCTGTTTTTACCGCTATCCAACCATATATACACATACATACATACATACATACCATCTATATTTGTCTGTCCCCCCCCCGACAGACAAACATAGATATTTAGATAGAGTTGCGTAAAAATATAAGCTAGTGTATGTATGGTTAGATAGATCGATAGATAGATAGATACATCGATAGATAGATAGATAGATAGATAGATAGATAGATAGATAGATGGTGGATAGCTAACTTGATAAATTGGTGCATTCCATTACTTGTCCTCTTCGTCGCTGAGTCGATCAAAGAATCTTCTGCTTTTGATGATGCTAAACTGTACTTTTTGACAACGTCATTATTGGATGTCACGTGTTCACACCAAAACATCGCATCGCGCGCATTCTCGATCTCGAGAATGCCTGTCATGAAATAAAGTTTCTACTGAGATTCATACGGAACTAAAAAAAAATACTCAGTTCTGAGCGCCTTTGAATTTATGATTTTTTATTTGCTGTATATTTCTTTACAATAAATTAATGAAATTTAAAAATCACTCCAATATGATGGAATTCTTAAATAAGTACCCTATGCACAAATTGTCCATCAAAAAAAAAAAGCACGAAACAGTTCTGACAGATCTACAGACTTATACATTTGATAAGACGTCATCTTCCCTACAAAAAATACAGAATGTTGAGAACAGTATTCTTGTCACTTGTAACATTTAGGAAAGCCTCCTTTGTAATGGGTGACAACTTTCTGTTGATTTGAAGCTGTTTTTTGTTTTGTTTATCTTTGTTGCTTTTTTATCAGGGTTTTTCTTCTTATTAGGATGTCGTCACTCAGTAATACCAGAGATAGAAAAAGATATAAGCCTTCAACATGGTTAACTGTGCTCATAAATGGAACCTCTTTAAAAATTCTTAAAGAATTTTGGAGCTTCAGGCGATGAGCGACTAAAAATAAAATTTTCTGCAATTTCAGATGACCATGAAGAAACTTCTAGAAAAGCGAGAGACTTATTATTTATTAGTACAAAAAAAAATTAATTAAGTTTCTAGGGTTTCTAGAAGTAATTTTATGGTAATCTGAATTGTGGAAAAATTACTTTTAGTCCTTTATATTCTTTAATCATGGTTGAAAGTGATACAATGTTCAACGAGCGAGATCGGAGATGGGCCGCTGCACAACTCATGCTCTCTACCGATCCAAGTTATGACTACAGGACCATTACCAGCGCCCTCAAAATGCAAACCCGGACGGTTCAACGCTTAAGAGCACAGCTCAACGAAGTTTACGGCCACAGTTGTTGTCCTTGGTGTGGTTTCAAATGTGGGTTAGACAATGCCACCTTACATATTCAAAGTCGGCTTGAAAGTCAATGGATGTGCTGAAGAGTGTGGCGATCCCCTGGTGCAATAAGGTGGCCGCTAGCAGAATCTGGATGTGGAAGTAGAACTCAGCGCCGGCCCACAAGTTCAAAGAGACCCAGTCTTGACTTCAGAAGGACTGCTACGACTTTGTACCCCCCTCTCACTAGGCCTCTTCCCCTCGACCTTAACCCGCTAGACTACTTCGGTTGGTCATACGTCGAGAACATCACCAACATGACCTCCCACAACACCAAAGCCAGCCTGATCGCCGCCATCCGCCAAGTATTCGCTGAGCTCCCGCAGGGGCTTGTGAAAAAGGCATGCTCTCAGTTCCAGACCCGTATCGAGGACGTTATTGAGGCTGAAGGTGGCTACATTAAATCGATGTCAGCTCTACTACATAATTAAGTTATTTGAATTGAATTTTTCAATAAAAGTTTTTTAAAATAAAGCTGTGGTGTTGTTTTCTTTAAGGCGACACTTTTATCGTTTCACACTGTATTATCCATGATGGATCGCATGTGTAGGAAACAGCAAAATGTGCCAAGTTACATCGGTGTTACTTATCTGTAAATGAAATGACTTCTCAGTAGAAAATACCGTTTATAAAGGCATAAAAATCACAAGAGAATAATGATTAATGAGTGTCAAATAAGCCAGTGATACAACGCCATGATCAGTAGTGGTGGAAATGGGCCAGAATTTGATTATTTAAGAGGGTGGCTCAACAAAAATTTGTTTACAATAGACTTGAAAACTTCCATGTCATAGCCAGCTGGGAAGAAGCACTACAGAAGGGTCGTTCTATGAGTGAGGGTAATTGTTGACAGTGGTTGCAGATAGACGAGTGCTTCTTCTGAATGTATTACAGGGAGGTTATAGATTGGAGCTCAGTCGAGCAACTGCTACGAAAATAACGAAAATTTCGAACGAAAATATTCGACTTGCATACCTACACTCAAATTCTAACTCAGGTTGATCTCCCTATCAGTATGGTTCCTGCTACAGTATAATCTTGCGTTTATAGGAAGAAAAGCAAGCATAAATATATATTACAGTTCTGATTTTTTTTAGATGAGGGCTGATTGTTTATATATTGTTTATATTATACTTGTTTTTATCAGACGATTGTTCTCATGTTGAGTGTTATTTGTGCAACGTTTCGGTCGATGTAACCTTCGACCATCGTCATGCATGTTACTCCGTAAATGGTTTTGTATTTGTTATAGCCCTGTTAAAGTGTTACAAAGAAAACAGAATGCAAAAATAAAGTAGCAACATGTATTGCCAAGTATTCAATAGATGGGTTGTTCGTCGTAGCTGACGAACGACATAGGTTGGTCCAGTGGATACCGACTGACACCTTACGGCTTAGTCTTCCGGTATTTATTATAGATTGGAATAGTCTATTAGTAGGTAATATAGGTTAGTTAAGCCACAACAGTATTCTTGAAGTTCTATTTGTTTTCGCCGTCAACCAATTTTTTCACACATACGAAACCACAGCGAAAAACAGACAAAAAAATTTAAGAATACAAAACCATCTTCGGAGCCAGTAACTTTTCTCCTTTCTTTTCCAAGATAGCGACCTACATGCTAGACGAAGGTTGAAGGTAACATCGACCGTAATATTGTACAAATAACGCTCAAGATGAGAACAGTAGTCTAATCAAAAGTAAGTAATATAAAAAAATATTTTTACAAAATCCAAAAGAAAAGATAAATTAGAAATGTTAGTATTTCACAAGGGTCTGTGTCATAGGGGATAAGTAAAATTCAATTGTAGAAGCTAAACTCTTCTGGAGGTTGAAAGTTCAATCCTCAGTGTTAGCGACACTCCAAATACAATCACGAATTAATTATGACTTATACTGAGACATGGCTGATTTAATGAGGGCATTCTAAACTCGTGGGTTAGATATGGTGCCGTTCGAAATTTAGTCCTGATTCCCGAGTTCGACAGAAAAATTCCAGAATTTGACAGAAAGATTCGCGTTTTCAACAAGATACACTTATGAAAAAAAAACATTTAAAATTAAGAATAGTAGTTCGATGAATCCAACTAATACGAATAATCAATTCTCATCTAAAATATTAAGAAGCATAAAGTAGAAATAGATAACAAAACCGTTTATCTTAAACCAAGGGAGATAAATCCGTTTACTTCTAGAAAATATGGTTAGAGACGTTCAGAGAAATATAGTATAGGCTCGTGCCGCACTGAGACAAAGTTCATTTCTATATTTTTTCACTTGAGCATCTGCTCTGAAAATTTCTCTGCACGTTATTGGATATGGCCCACCTCATATTAAAAAAAAAAAAAAAACGTTTTAATCCGAAACAAAAGATTCGCCCTTTTTCATGAATTGTATTTATTTTTATATTATTTTATTTATCTAATTAAAGTGATTACTATTATAAAGTTTTAAACAAAACATATTTACAAATTATAGGTTAATATATTTTATGTAGCCATTTGGTGTATATATAGTCTATTATAATATTAATCTCTTTCAAAACTTTCGGACGAATTGACGCAGTTGCTTCCAGTTCAAAACATGTGCATTACATATACAGTTAATCTAAAACATTCATTCAAGTGTATGAGTGTAAATGAAATGAGTAATTGGAACTGTAAAAAATACTGGCGGCTCGGAAGAGTGTATTGTAGTCATTGCGACAGTTGCGTAGTAATCGTTTGTAAAAGTATTGAATATTGGGGGGAGTACCAAATCGATGTCTGTTGTGTTGAGCGGTACATATCGGAGACGAAACACATAACGGAGACATCATATAATGGAGGACGTAACGTCGTTTTTATAGCGAGTTACACAGCGACGGCGTTAATGAGAAAATTACTTGTTAAGTTCATATTATTAACAGGAGTTGATATAGGTGACGAGAGACGCGTGTAAAACACAAGGGATGATGCATTATTGAAGAGGGAATGCAGTTAACACTTTGAAAGGGGGTTCTTATAATTTTTCTTTACAAGACTATGAAAAAAAAACATTACCTTGCGGTTGAAATAGTGACAAAAACAACATGAAGACATTTATTCCAGCTGGTTGAGAATGATCAGGTATTTGATGCCGCGTTAGGTTCCTACATTTTGTTCTCCCTTTTCTGCATCGCTTCTGAAAGGGGTTAAGCTAACTCTCCTCTTCTGACTGTTCTAAACTCGACTTACTTCGAACCCTAACTTTACTGAATATATTGAACTATCTTTCTTTGTGACGTCAGAACGTGCTCAAACATGTGAATGTTTTTTTTTTCTCGTGGATGTTGCATATTACATATAACTCCAACACGTTTTTGGCAACACGAAGACATTCCTTAATTTACATTGTCCGATTCTATCTCTCTGACTTAACTAGTTGTATACTTATTTCTAATATACTGGACAATTCTCCACATTCCTAAAATTGCATCTAAATAACAACATGTATTCTTTTTAAGTTTTGATCACTGAATTCGATTCCAGCATTCTCCTTTACTAAATATTTTTTCGCTCCTATTTACTTAGTTTCTCTAATTACCGGGATCTGTCCCCTTCAAGAACTTGTTCCCGTTGGACTGGAAGATAAGGATATTTTAGTTAGCTGGAAGGCAGACCAGAGTTTCACAGGCGGACAGTTCTGAGGCAAAAGCTTTGTTCATGGAATCCGTGTCTAGGTTTAGGAAACGATAGGGAGTGACGGAATTTATGGATAGTAATTTTGGCTAGACGGATGTTAGTGTGAAGGATGATAGTGTTTACTATTTAATCTAGTATCCTTGGTTACTTAGCCGTTAGTCTCTATACGTTTTGATTAAAAATAAATGTTTAAAATCTGTGTTCAAAAGTGATTTTAATATAGATTGGAGAGTTATTTTGTCTGTTTTGTTTTGTTTTGTCTTTTGTATAAGGTGCCTTCCATAAGTTTCATGACCTCTTTGTGACAGGCATTTCGTACTGTAGCATCTTGAAAATTCAGTATGCTATATTTATATATATTTTAACAGATGACTGACCAATTTTTATAATTTCAGGTTCAAATGAACAGCTACAGCAGGAATTGAAATACACCTTACTTATGCCTGATTGTCACAGCTGGTAAATGATATGCAACAAAATTCTGTTTTAAACTTGGAAAAAGTCACAGAAACGTATAGAATGCTTCAGACTGCTTTTGGACCATCTTGCATTAATCGGCATCAGTTTTTCAGTAGCATATAAGATTCAAGGAAGGCAGGGAGTCTACGAGGGATGGTGAAAGGCGTAGGAAGGGTAAACAAGTCAGAAGACCAAAGTTGATTGGAAAAATAAAAAAATTCAGGACTGTCGCTTTTCTATAGAGACAATAAGTGCACAGTTTGATGTTAGTGTAGGAACTGAAGATGCGGATAATTTACGAGAATGCATCAGTCCACAACTCCATCCTTGTTACAGACTATTTGACCAATATTGGAACCAAGAGAATTCTTCACCCTCCATATAGTCCAGACCTTGCTCCCTGTGTCTTTTGGTTATTCCCTAAGCTCAATGAAAATCTTAGAGACTATCGTTATGAGACAATAGAGGAGATGAAAGAGACTGTGGCGAGGGCCATTGACATGCTCATACAGGAAGAATTCCAGGCGTAGTTGGAACGGTACAACAACTGCATTGCAACCAAAGGAAATTACTTCGATAGGGAACTAGAGTTTCATGCGTATACTATCAATAAAATAAAGTCTGAAAACTTATTGATGGCTCATCGTAAGTTACAAGTCTATCACTTTCCGACAGAGAGTATGGCGCTACTCTTGTTATATTTTATTCTGATGATCAAATGATGATGAGGATGGTCAAGTCGTCAATTTCGTTTAAGTCAATTTAACTTCCAAATAACAATTTAATTTAAAAATGCTCTCGTCAGTGGAAGTAACGCACGGAGCTGATTATAAAAATATTTGTTGTTTATTTCTGTATTAAGTTTTTAATAAGAGACTGACAAATCTGATTGCCGCATGTCGACGTTGATGGATGGTGTGTAAAAGACTATGTTGCCCCCCCCCCACTCCTGTTGTTGTTGCCTCGTGTCTCTTGCTGTATGTCCCTTTTTATGTGGCCTAGAATGATCGACCGATATTCTATCAGCATTGTTTCGCAAGAATGTGACCATTCGTTTTGACGTCATCTCCTGGACTCTCCTAGACTTGTGCCGTGCTTGACCACACGAAGTTTCTATACTTGACCCTTTGTCACGCTTCCTGGCCAAAATTATTGTTTAACCTCCTACCGGGGGTCTCTCATGCAACACTATATAATTAATATATTTTTGCATCAATTTTATTTAAACAGATGAGAAAAACAGGAATCATTTCCCAAAATTAGTATATTGGATGTTACCACTACACCCGGTTGAATTCGGGTCTCCCTGCAAGTTAATATTATGTCTGAATGCATTTTCTTTTATATTTCCAGATTCAACGTCAGATTCCAGTTTTATATCCCCAGCTCAAAAGGTAGGCATACTATTCGCCTACACTGAACTTCCTCGGTGTATGCGTGCTTTGTAGCTCTGTTAAATAAGAAAGCCTTTAATACAAAAGTCGTTAGAAAAACATGACACAAAAACATTATTTTAAAACTAAAATTCAAACATGGTTATTTGCTTACATACCTATTTATATTTAACTGAAAAATTCTATAAAATAGTTAACAAATTAATAAATCTAATAAATGCTAAAATTATGCGGCCCGTTTTAGATTCTAATTGGCGACAAGAGACGCAAAGATTAATAAATAAGAATATCTTAAATGACATTTAAAAAATGGATTAGATTGTCTTGTCAATGTCTTTATATAGAAAAGGCATTCTTTTTGCAATAAAGTCCTTTTTCACATGACTGATACATAGGTCCGCTTTAAAGATAAAGGACATTTTAATTAGCTAGTCTTAATTCTTATCCACTAATTCCATTTATTAATTATCCCATTTTATTGCAAGTTCATATATATATATATATATATATATATATATATATATATATATATATATATATATATATACTAGCAGTTCCGCTCGGCTTTGCTCTGGCCCCATCTACTGTTCATAACTTTATGTGCATATGTATAGAAAGTGTGAATATGTGCGGTAATGCCTTTCTATATAATAGGCTTCCTTAACTACCACAGAGAAAAGTTGGTAGAGACCGCAGACGTAAAATAATTTAGAATTTGACCCCAATTTTGACCCCTTAACATTTATTGTTTTGGGCTCAAATTATAATAAAATGTTCGAGCCATGTCCAAGTAACCTACATCTAAAATTTCAAGTGTTTAGACACAAAATTGGCGGAGGAATTTGGTAGAGTCTGCAATAGTCAACTATATAAAGATTTATAATCAGGTTTGGGGCGAGAATTTGGCTGCCAAGAGGTCAAAGTTTATATAGTTGACCATTGCAGACTACCAAACCCCTCCGACTTGCTGCTTGTCTGAATACCCTTTATGGAAAATTTCAAATGTTTAGATCCAAAATTGGTTTAATAGTTTGCTATGGACCGCAAAAGAATAATCTTTTGAACTTTGACCCCTTGGAAGCCAAATTTTCAGCTAAAAACGATTAAAAAGCTTGCCTTGTGTCTGAATACAACTTATGTAAAATTTCAAATGTTTAGACCAGAAATTAACTGAGTAATTTAGTAGAGACCGCAGAGGTCATTTTTTTTAACTTTGACCCCTTAACATTTATTGTTTTAGCCTCAAATCAGATTATTAAATTAGATCCATGTCCAAGTAACCTATATCTAAAATTTCAAGTTTTTAGACCCAAAATTGGCGGAGGAGTTTGGTAGAGTTTTCAAAAATTAAATCGTTGAACTTTGACCCCTTAACAGCAAAATTTCTGCCGAAAACCGATTACAAAGATTTTCCCAAATCTCAATCCGCCGTATGCCAATCTCGAGTCTGTAGACCGAAAATTGACAGAGTCATTGTGTAGAAACACGCACACACACACAAACAAACATTTTCACTTTTATAGATATATAGATATATAGTCTTGGAAGGTTTTTAACCTTTAAAACTATGTTTAAAAAACATTGATTTCATGTCGTTCACTAGACTGTGTGTATATCTATCTATATACCTATAAAAGTGAACGTGTCTGTGTGTCTGTGTGTCTGTCTACATTTCTCTACACAATAACTCTGTCAATTTTTAGTCTACAGACTCGAAATTTGATATAAAGGGTACTGAGATTTGGGAAAATCGATGTGATCGGTTTTTGGACAGAAATTTGGCGATTAAGGGGTCAAATTTCAACGATTTGACCTTTGAGAACTTTACCAATCTCCTCCGCCAATTTTGGGTCTACGCACTTGAAATTTTAGATATAAGTTCCTTGGACATGGATCTAACTTAATAACTTGATTTGAGCCCAAAACAATAAATTTTAAGGAGTCATAATAGGGGTCAAAGTTAAATAAAAATTGACCTCTGCGGTCTCTCCTAAATTACTCAGACAATTTCTGGTCTAAATATTTGAAATTTTACATAAAGGGTATTCAGAGATAGGACATGCTTTTTTATCAGTTTGGGTCGAACATTTTTAGTTACCAATATATAAATGTATGTATGTATGTCTGTTTGCATGTCTGCCTTAAACTTTCAATAGAGGCGACGGATTTTACCAAGATCAGTATCGTTTTTAAATTCGAACTGTCATACGACAAATATCGAAAAATTGGCTAAAAACATTAATATCTTCCCCTTCAACTAGACACTTTTCTACAGGGGGGGTCACTTTTTTCGCCGATATTTTTTAAAGTTATCCTCTCCTTTAGATTGTCTAGCCTTAATTTTTAAAAATGTCGCTTCCGGTTTGGCAGTGGTCGTAACAGCATAAACGTTAGATTTTACCCCGTTCTTTTCCTCCTTTGCGGTACGGATTCGAGCCTGCCTTCCTACTACCACTTTTTTTTTTTTTTTTGCTCAACATACACATCCAAACATCCGGGAAACGCCGGGCACCCATGCTAGTATATCTGTAAAAGTGAACGTGTCTGTGTTTGTGTCTATGAGTGTTATCTGTGTACATTTCCCTACGCAATAACTCTGTCAATTTTTAGTCTACAGACTCGAAATTTGATATACAGGGCATTGAAATTTGGGAAAATCGATGTGATTGGTTTTTGGCCAGAAATTTGGCGATTAAGGAGTCAAATTTTAACGATTTGACCTTTGAGAACTCTACCAAACTCCTCCGACAATTTTTGGTCTATACACATAAAATTTTAGATATAGGTTCCTTGAACATGGATCTAACTTAATAACTTGATTTTAGCCCAAAGACATAGATTTTAGGGGTCATAATAGGGGTCAAAGTTTTTAAAAATTTACCGCCTTTTTTTCTGCTCAACATACACATCCAAATACCCGGGCAACGCCGAGCACCCATACTAGTATATCTATAAAAGTGAACATTTCTGTGTGTCTGTGTGTGTGTCTGTGTGTGTACATTTTCCAACGCAATAACTCAGTCTACAGACTCGAAATTTGATATACAGTGTACTGAGATTTGGGGAAATCTTTGTGATTGGTTTTCGGACAGAAATTTGGCTGTCATGGGGTCAAATTTCAACGATTTGACATTTGAGAACTCTACGAAACTCCTCCGCTGATTTTTGGTCTAAACATTTGAAATTTCGGATATTGGTTCCTTGGACATAGATCTTACTTAATAACTAGATTTGAGCCCGAAACACTAAACGTTAAGGGGTCATAATAGAGGTCAAAGTTTAAAAAATTGACCGCTTTATTTTTTGTTGCTCAACATACACCTCCAAACACCCGGGCAACGCCGGGCTTAAATGCTAGTATATATATATATATATATATATATATATATATATATATATATATATATATATATATATATATATACATACTAGCATATGCATATGCTAGTATATATATATACATATATATACTAGCATATCGACGCGGCGTTGCCCGGGTGATGGTCTGGGCCCTTTAGCAGTTATTTTTCTAGGTCAAAGCCGATAAAAAAAATTCCTCACATCTGATTACCCTGTGTCTCAAATTTCGAGTCTTTACACTCCATATTGGCATAGTAATTTGGTAGAAAACGTAGAAATGAAATATTTTGAACTAATAATTATGTTATTAAAGAGTAAATTTTTAAGGAAGTTAAACTGTTCAAGATAAGAAAAGCTCAACACTATTAAGAGGAGCAAACAATAATATTAAATGAAAGCTGAGGAATAAACGTTATATATAATTTTATTATATCATCTGAACAACAAGAAAATTCAAAGGAAAATTAAGAAAAGACTCTTTAGGCCATGACATTTCGAAGATAAACGCTTCTTATCAATTGGCTTCGAAATGTCATAACCTAATTTGTTTGTTTATTTTCTTTATCTTCCACTTTTCCTCTATTGTTCTGATTATATAATAACATTATATATAATTTTCATACCTCATCTTCCATTTAACACACACACACACACACATATATATATATATATATATATATATATATATATATATATATATATATATATAAATTTGGAGTTGAAATCATACAATTAAACAATTTACGAAAAATGTATTTTGCAACAATAATTTTTTTATTTTTTTTCCTTAATCTAGGATTTTTAACATCATCATCAGAGAAAAACTTTAGCAAACTAGTGTTTAAAGATCTTCATAAATGTAACACAACCTACTTCACGTGGTGTATTTTTGTCATATTCTTGTGACACAAGCTCGTGCACATTTGCTAATTTACATATGTGCTTTAAGGGCTGCTGCAAATATTTTCGCTACAGATGCTGCTAATTTTCTAACAGGCGCTTTACGCGCTCTGTTTCACTAATATTTATAGAGACTTTGATCTCACAGTATTATACAATCAGTAATCTGAAGGTATTTCAAAATTTCAACTAATTCATATATATATATATATATATATATATATATATATATATATATATATATATATATAAACTAATCCACGTAGACTACTGTGTTTGTCTCTCTCTCTCTCTCTCTCTCTCTCTCTCTATATATATATATATATATATATATGTATATATATATATATATATATAGAGAGAGAGAGAGAGGGAGAGAGAGAGAGACAGATAGACAGACAGAGATAGAATCAGAAAGAAAAGGAGAAAGGAAAAAGACAGCGTGATGTATAGGTAATTATAATTAATATTGAAATTGATTTCCGTGGTTGGGTACATAATAAGTTAATTTAGACTGTGGGACTAGGATCAAAGGAAAACACAACGTGAAAAATAAATCTTATACAAGATTCGAACCTATATTTCCGAAATATAAGTGTCATATTCAACCGCTTGCCTAATGAGCGACATCTGTAAAGTTACACTCTTCTAAATGTGCGGAGACACTTAAAATAGAATTGAAGCTCAGAGATTACATCGACCAAAATGTTGTGAAAATAACACTCGAGATGAGAACAATAGTCCGAAGAACCGAACTAATACAAATAATAAATCGTCATCTCAATTATTCAGAAAAGTTAGACTCTAGTTTTAATCTTACGAGAGTCTGAACGGCGCTTTCTTATCTGTATAAGTGTTTTATAAATTTTGATAAATTAATAGGGCAGTTATCCCTTCCCAAGGCAGGAAGATGTGACACAAGGGTTGGAAAATCGGATCGAAGAGACAACGCGCTATATAATAACACTCTAGCTTTCACGAATGACTGAGTATCCCCTTCAGTATTCCCTGGTAGAGGCGGTTCATGCAATAAACTATACTCTTCTCAAACAAAGAAGGCAAAGCCTGGGAGGGCGTAACTGCACATGACCAGCAGCATACCGCAGTAAAATCCACTTCAGACATGATCACTACTTTTTTTGGTGCTGAGGGGGAAAATACCTGACTTAGTTTCCGAACCGGAAACATAATATTAAAAAAAATATATCACAACGGAAATCGATTAGAACTTAGCGATTGACTGATCGCCGAGTCAAATGTCGAATGGGCGAATTATGTCTTCTGATGTAGAGCTCAATATAACAAAGTTGCATAATCAGCTTTAACTTACATCGTTGCTCCGGATGTTTGCCTACATCTACGTAGGCAACACGAATTATTTGCATAACTGGACGCGGATCATATCGGTGTCCTGGGTGTTTTGTAATATTAATAAACGCAAACACAGCATTCGACGGTATTTTGATCGCCTTGCGCAGCTGTTATCATCGGGTGCAGTTCACAATTTACCTTTCGTAATAGCACCACTACAGTTATAACAAAACAATGCAGTTCGTAAACTAGCGTATGTGATTTGCCTAATGACTGCCGGCGTGACGAGTTCAACCCCCATCGTATCTAATGTGTTCAATTACACATTAATATTGTTGAAAAAGGTATGAATTCAAAATGCCATTAACTATGAGTATGATAGTTATTTGCATTACAAATAATCGATGCCAATAAGCATTGTGTTTTGGCGGGGGAGGGGGGCGTCGATATGCCGCAAAATAGACAACCTTATTTATAGTATTGTTGTATAGGGGTCCATTTTAAAGAGATGACGAGGACATTCATATTGGAGAGAGACGGCGGATATATATATACAATGATGAGGGGGAGAAAGATGACATTCATACGTATTACTGTTCTGTAGATTCTTTTAACACAGGAGGGGACAATCATTACTTGGAAGGGGGTTATACAAAGTTCATATTAAAATGGTTAACACATTACCTTCAATTGCTGAATGACGACACGAAGACAACAGTTACAAAAATCGAGGACAATTCTTTATTTCATTTGACCGGTCGAAATGATGATGACGTCAGGAATTCAAATTCGTTTCTACATGGTTAAATGTTCTTTTCTCCGCTCCCAAAGGATCCTGACTTCAACTCCCTCTCTCCCTGACTAGCAGATTTAGCTGTTCTGCTTCAACTGCTTGACTGCCGACTCTCGACCTTCGATCCTCTAATTTGCTAATCCTAGCTTCTATTATTGAGAATTCCCTTTTTGTTATGACGTCAGATGTGTGGTTCTAAACGTGACCACTCACGTGGCTCAGCACGTTCTCCAAAACACACTTCTGCAAACAAAGAATTCCCACTAACATATTTTTCAACCTAACCTATTTTTTCGGTATATTTTTAATTTGTCTTGTTCATTCTTTTCTAGCTGACGTTTTTTAATTCATTTTTGATAAAAGAATGAACAATTAAATTCTTTTTACACTACAAACAATATCTAACTATTGCCAAAACAATAGCTAAATTATAACATTCCAATTTCTGAATCTATCTCTGAACCTTGCTTACAAGGTTCGAGTCTCGGCTTATCCTAATCTCATTTTCCACTTATCTAATGTTTTTCTTATTTACACGAAAATGGGACAGCATTTTCTTGTAACACTATATTTATGACACAACTTCCTATTTCAGTAGCTTCTTTCCAATAAACGTACGTTTGTAGAACTCTTCTTGCTGACTGTTTTCTTTCTACCTATAAATTGATTTTTCTAAGATGAAGGTCAATAGACATCTTCTGTTTTTTCAATAATCATCTCTCGTTCTTGTTAGCTCCTTGCATCAAGTCGCTTCACGCTTTGTTTGTAGCCATTTCCACAAATAATATCGCATTTTCAATCATTAGAGGCTAAAACCACAAAAGGTGTTGGCCTTGTTGTTAAGATCAAACTGCAGTATACATTCTGATAACACTTTAGCTGTTCTGTCCGTGCTCAGTTAAATTAAAACATACCTTGTGGAGTAAGGCATTTGGGAGAATAAAATTTTGAAGATATAAAGAACTTGAAGCCGACAAAGTGTTACTTTTTCGTAAAAAGTTACTATTTGAGAGCAAATTTACAGGTATACTATATAGGGAGTTGGGCAGCAAGATATCTGTTCACATTACACTTAAATTTCTGCATATCATTAGAGTCAGAGAAACAGGGACCCGGGAAGGAATTCCAAAGTGTAGCAATTCCAGTGAAGAAGCTGTTTAAGTAAGAGGGTTTACGGCATCTAGGGATCTCAGCAGTGTATATCAGCTTAAAACACTTTTTTTAAAAAATATATAGAATTCGGCATAAAATAATCCGAAAAAGATTGATATGCCGCAAAACGAAACAACTAAACATCATTTGTAAAAAAATAAAAAAAACTTGAAGTATAACAATTTTCTCCAAATCACTAGATTCTACATTAAATAACACGAAAAGGGTTGATATGCCGTAAAGCAAAACAACCAAAACAACCATTTTATCGTCGAACTTTTCCATTTATGGAAATGAAACATTTGTAATTGATTGGCAGCTTGAGGCCAGAGTTCAAATGGATTCTATTTGTGAACGTATCCGCAACTCATTTTATCAAGCAGTTCATTTTAACAGTGACATTTTAAAAACAAATTATTCAATCGACGCATGAATAAATATTTCGTAACTGATGACAAGCCTAGTTTTAGTAATTGCGAAATGCAAGGAAGGGAATATTTCGATATCTTTTTCAGATTTTTGGTTGTTTCTCTTTAGGAGTTTTTTTTTTTATCTGACGTATTTTTATATGCTCTTGGCTTATTATAGTTATAGTTGAAACTTTATATACATATACATTTAACATTGAATAAGGAATACTATATAGTGCACGCCTGTGGAACTCTGTTCCGTCTGCCTGCTTCCCACCGGACTACAACTTGGATGTCTTCAAGTCCAACGTTAACAAATTCCTAATAAACCGCCCCCTTAAGTAAACACTTAATCAAATCTCCACACTAACGTAATGTACTTGCAATAACCCTTATCCCTGAGTGGCTTCCAGGCCTTGATAAGTGGTTATCACTGTGTAAAAAAAAACTAACGCATCTCTCACCAATATTTTATAAAAAAGCTAACTTTTCGCAAATAGCTGTCTCCGTTAACTTATCATCTGTCCTTTCTTTACCTTGACCTTTCCTTTGACATTTAAACACATTTAATGGAGAGTGATTGCAATGCTACAGAGGCTTAATCTTTTATCTCGGCAGATTATTCGGATAGTGACTCATTACAAACGCAGTTGGAGTCTTGTCGAGTAGTTAACACGAAGCAGCAGTTCATACTCTCTTTTCTTCCTGTTGGGTTTTGATTAATAGTAGCTGTTATAAACCCCATGTGGAAAATGGAAATGAGTTCAAATGTCGAAAGAAAGATCAATGCAATGTGCTCATGCAGATCACGGACCGTGCTGAAATAATTACCTTATTATTTAGCCAGCCATTTTTAATATGGAGAGAGATAAGGCGCTTTGTAATTATTCTGTACTTTCACCTACTAATTTAATAAACAAAGTACACCGTAAAATTGAATTAATTTTATTATTATTAAGAAACATATTTTTCATGTGAAGATGGGGGGGGGGGGCGTTTTATAGCTAATTTTTATTTCACCTAACAATTTAATAAACGAAAATATCGTAATTTTTTATTTATTTTGAAAATCCTACATAAAAAATAGCAGCGAAAATATTCTTTAAAAGAACCTAATAAGGAGAGAAGTTGACCTTGGGTTTAATTTTAACAGCCTCGTAACTCTCGCTTCTTTTATTTTGTCCTTTATTAGTCATATTCGATGCGCGATGTTTCTGACGATGACGAAAGACTTATTGTTACTCGGTCGGAATTTATTCATCTATTTTTTTTTTTTATTATTCAATTTTCACCCCGAACAAGGCACAGTGCCACTTTGAAGCAGGGGGCTACTATTAGGGACTTAGTTAGCGGGGTCATTATGAAGGGAGATAAGTAGAAAGATGTTTGTTAACATTACACTTGAACTTCTGCATATCAGTGCAGTTGGGAAAGCAGAATCCCGGAAGGGCGTTCCAAAGACCCGCAGTTCTGGGGAAGAAACTGTTGGAGTAAAAGGCTTTCTTGCACCTAGGGATCTCTACTGTAAAGGGATGAGACTTATCAATTGTCGTTGGATATTTTTAGTTTACCTTGAAGTAATATAGTTGCTCTGTACATCAAGTGGCTTCATACTTTTTCTGGATTGATTTCCATAAAAAACACAGTACAAAGCCACTTACGCTTTAACAATTGTTTTACGGTTTTTAACGGTCTATGTAGTAGATTGGGATGAATTAGTTTCCAAGATATTTGTTTGATGAGCTACGATCTATCAGTATTTTAAAGAGCATAGTATATTAGTATAACCGGAACAAACTTCAGCATATACACCGTTCTTCAAATAAGGGTGCACCTGTGATAATTTGTTATTGGTTAAGTAAATCGCTTACGTAAAGACAAAGATTGTATAACAAATGCTGCTTATGTGCATGTGTGCTCTGCAACAGAGTATTTTAAATATAAGTTGTACACACATAATATCCCAATCTATCCATAAACGGAGTAGGAGCCGCTGTCATGATATACCAAATCTTTTTATCAATAACGAAAAAAAAAACCTTCTTTCCCTCAACAGAAAAGAAGATTCCAAAAATGTCTACCTCTTTAACATTTATATATAAAAAGTCAGTTTATTTACGCATGTATGAGTTTCTGTGTATAGGCATCCATTTTTATATCATGAAAGAAGTTTATTTATATGGATATATTTATATATATGCTTGCGTTGTGTGTGTGTTGTAGATCTGTTCGTGTATGTGTATGTATGCGTTTGAAAGGTATGTTTGCAGCATTGAATATACGAGGCTTTAAATGGAAGCGAAGATATAAGCAAAAAGATAAATTAAATGCTGGATTCAATGCAAATTTTCATATGAATGCATAAACTTCGTCAAGAATGCGTGTTACTTAAACAGACAATAGATATACATAAAGTCGATGTAGTTATGGGAATAAATAATCCAAATGCTTATATGATGTGGTAGGAGATAGGTATATAGCAGGGTGGTAGCTATGGTGGTGAAGTGTGTATGCTTACACATTATTAACTGATATATATATATATATATATATATATATATATATATATATATATAATACGCGAATTGGTTGTCGAATAGGCATTTGATAATATCGTTTGAGGGCATCGATCCCATGGGTCAGAAGGTAGAACAGCCGGCTATCAACTAGATGGTTATAAGTTCAATCCCTGGTTCGGGACAGGTGCTTGTCTAGCCGTACTGAATATCTGTAATACAGCGGAACAGTATGTCTGTGGATAACTACATATATATATATATATATATATATATATATATATATATATATATATATATAAGAGCAAATAGTTAATAAAAAAATTTTAAAACACTTTGAAAAAGAGTTAAAAACATATTTAATTTGAACAGGAAACACCAAATAAGTGGATAGTCCTTAATCCGCGGAGTTTCGAAGAAATACTTTCCTTTTCATCAGAGGGTAGGAATTAGCAAAATGCGGGATCGGATTTTGCATGCAAAAGTATTTGGTGTAACTGCAAGTAAGTCAAAGATCTCACTTAATAACAAAAAGTGAAGCAGAGGGAATATGGTGAAGAAAAAGGTGATTTCACGTGAATGGATAGTCTGGTTAAATGTAAAGTATCCAATGACGGGAAAATCCAAAAATGTAAATCCAAGAAAGTTAGTTAAATTTCCTTTCGCACAAGTAAAATCCAAGGAACTCACGTAATTGTAAGATAGTCCAAAATAATCCAAAAGACCGAAATCCGTGGAATAATTCACAAGAAAAAATGGGAAAGAATTTCAATAATATTATTAAAATAAAAATAAGATATGAGTTAAACTCGGCTGCCGAGACAAAGTGTAATTAAGAAAAGTGAGTGAAAAAAAAGAAAAAAGGTTGAATGGTGATTGAATTAAATATAAAATAGAAAAGCAAATATCAAAATGACCCAGACAAGATGACGTTAAAAGGCGCCAAAAATATAGGGCAAAAAAAGAGGTCAACTGAAAAGTACAGGTTGTTAAGAAAATATCAACAGGAGTTATTAAAAGGCACTAAATGAAAAACGTTTTATTTATTATTATAAATTATTTATATTTATTTTTATTTGATATATATATATATATATATATAATTAGGTATATGATGTGGATATATTTATATGTACAGGATAATCCCCTAAACTTATTGAACAAAGCATTATGAATTTTCAATGTATAGTATAGCAACACAGTAAGTGACATTTTTTTTACATGGTCACCACTTATCAAGGCCCAGAAGCCACTCAGAGATCAGGGTTATTTTGTGTACAGTAATCAATGGAATCGTGTTGCAGTATTCATTAGTATTGGAGAGTTGATAAAGTGTCATTACTTAAGGAGGCGGTTCATCAGGAATTTGTTTATGTTGGACTTGAAGACGTCCATGTTGAAGTCATGCACATTATCTATTTGTAAAGTTTTCCCTTTTAGAGATGCGCGTCAACTGCCTTATACTTTCTCTGAAACATTTTAAAATAAGTCTTATACAAAAGTTTTAATAGAGAAACTATTTACTCTGCATCAAATTCATCAAATAATACATATTTTTAACGAGTAATGTTTGGTTTTTTAGTTTTCCAAGTTGGCAGGTGTTAAAATCAGGTCAGTTATGAACACGTTCACAAAAGTGTGAGTCACCCTTATAAATAACAGTACAAAAGAAAAGGAACTTTTGTTTGAGCGAAGCCCTGCTATTGGCTAAAGAAAACAATTAACCGTAGGAGTGAATAAAATGCATCTGATTTGTTAGCTAGCTAGAATAAACTACACGATAACACGAATTCTATACATTTTAGCCCGATGATTTCTTATAGAAATGAAACACGGAAACTTCTGTGTAGCTTATTTGCCACAATATATATATATATATATATATATATATATATATATATATATATATATATATATATATATATATATATTATTCTGTTCCATTTTTTTCTCGGGAACTACTAGGCCGATCTGGTTGAAATTTTATATATATCTTTGCTATGATATAGTGCAGTGAACCAAGAATTAGAGTATCCATTCGACACACAGTTAAGAATTAATAGAGATTAATAGTGATAAGTCACCATAAACCAAATGTACTCTTTTTCTCGGAAACTACCGGTCCGATCTAGTATAAATTTTGTATGAACCTTTGCTATGATATATAATAAAGCGAACTAGGTATCATGACCTTTGTTTAATAACACTTAGGAATCAATAGTAATTAATAGAGATTAATATGGATTAGTATTAAAGGAAAAATGGTTGGATCATTCTACTCCTCCAGAAGATATCTCACGATGCAATCCTCTACTTGTAGAAGAATCAAATACGTCCTAAGATGAAGTACTGTTGGGGAGCTGCTCAGAGCACCCTCTCCTGCCTGGATAGGGTACAAACCCAACTTCGAAATCTGGTGGGCGATACCCTTTTCTCCTCTTTGCTGCCTCTTTCTCATAAAAAAGAAGTAGCGAGCCTATGTCTGCTCTATCATTATTTTCATGTCAAATGCTCGACTGAGCTTCACTTGATGGTTCCCCACTCTATAAATCCTTTGTGGCTAACTCGGAACTAGCTACAACAACTGTAAGCAATTTCCCTTACTCGAACCGCTCATCTGTAGAACACTATACCACGGAACTGCTTCCAGATGCACTATAACATAGTCATTTTCGAGTTCAAGATGAACAGGATCTTAAACAACGGTCCTCTAAAATAAATTAACTTGTCAAATTTCCATTACACTTATTCTTAAATGGCCTCTGGGCCTTAATGAGCATTAACTATAATATGTAAAATATGATCGCCAATTCAACAATACTCAATCATAAATTTGACATATATATAAATATATATGTGTGTATGTGTGTGTGTCCAGGCAGCCCAAATTCAATGTTGCAATGCAAAATGTTAGATTATTTAAAGTACTATCATAATGACCTTACAGCATATTCTAATACAAAAGCTTTGTATATGAAAGAAACTCGAACAAGACATAACGTAGATTCCTTTCAAATGAAAAATCTCCAGAAAATGTTTCAACATTTATTTTCTAACATTGTTGGGAGTAAGCAGCATTTTTTTTTAATTCAATTTTCACCCCAAACAAGGCACAGTGCCACTTTGAAGCAGGGGGCTACTATTAAGGACTTAATTAGCGGGGTCATTATGAAGGGAGATAAGTAGAAAGATGTTTGTTAACATTACACTTGAACTTCTGCATATCATTGCAGTTGGGAAAGCAGAATCCCGGAAGGGCGTTCCAAAGACCCGCAGTTCTGGGGAAGAAACTAGTGGAGTAAAAGGCTTTCTTGCACCTAGGGATCTCTACTGTAAAGGGATGAGACTTAGTAGCTTGTCGGGTTTGTCGGGGGTAGTTACGTCGGGGAGGTACAAGTGTTTGCAGTTCGTCAGTTCGGCATATCCAATCATAACTCCCCTATATACACCCGCTATCTATTTTTCTAGATCCAATGTTGCACTAGTTTCTCCCGTTGAACAACTGCATCAGTATGGTACTCAGTTAAATTGGAGGAAAAATTAATCCTTATGAATTCGCCATTTGTTTCACTAAGATAAGATCTAACTCGGAAAGTCGCTCTGCCATTTTTCCTATGACCTTTAAGGGTCTAATCAGGTGTTTATTAGAGCTTGATACCTGTTTAATGCGGGTGTTTAACGGTTTTCTATGATAAATACGCTTTTCTGTTGTGATTTTTTCCAGGGCAATGATGTACATTTATAGATATGTTTTTTTTTTTTGCAGAGCAATGATGTATATTTATAGATATGCATATACGCATCCACAAAGACAGGGTTGTTCCAATCGATATAACTTGCTCATTAACACATTTTATCAAATTAAATGTGTCCGTTGTTTATAATCTATCGTGTATGTTTACATTATACATGTAAAATAGTCTGAGTTTATTTTGCTAAAGAAAATGTAGTTCAATTGCCATAAATCTGCAAATTTCTTATATAGTTCACTTGATAAGAAAGCGTATATATATATATATGTGTGTGTGTGTGTGTGTGTGTGTGTGTGTGTGTGTGTGTGTGTGTGTTTACTAGCAGTATTACCCGGCCTTGCTCGGGGTTTGCTTTGATGGTTTGCTTTGATGCCTTTTTATGCTTATTTTGATCTGTATCTTTGGTAATTCATATAATTTCTGTTCTTTTTTTTTTTGTAATGCTAAAATTATTTAAGTAAATTTCGGTTATATTGACATCTTACTGGTCAACGTAGCCTTCACACAATGGATGCAACGTGCCAGTAACAATCCAATTTCTCTGATTTGTCCTCTTAGCAGCTATTCTTCCAGCTCAAAACCAATGACTTTGGCAAGGTTTTGGTGGCCATGATTTCTTAAACCGTATGTGAAAGAAACAACAAAATCAACATCGACTATCTATTCGTTGTAAAATGTATGTGGTTGTCGCTGTATAGTTCTACATTAGTCAGCTGTGTCGAAAAATCCTTATCTTATGTTGCCGGGCATACTATTTGTGCTTGGGTGTTTGTTAAACCGACATATAAGAAACCCTTGAATCACATTTTCACTAAATATGTGTGTAGACTGTTTTGCAATTTCCTCAGGATCAGTTGCTTGTTCAATGGACGCTCAAAAACAGAAACATAATTTGCTTTTGCACTGCTAAAAAAACAAGTCTTATAAAAATGTTTTTAGTTAAAGAAAAAAAATTAAGAAATTTACGTGTTGAGTTTGAACCTAGAAACCTCATCATGCAAAAAAGGGTTTAAAAAGACACATTACCAACTTACTTATAATAGAATTTTTACGGCTCGTTGCTAAGCGACGACATGGAAAAAATGGCTTTACTGATGATGGATGAATTAATGTAGCGGTTTTGATTATCGATTATCAGTAATTAACGAGGATATTCTGAGACAAAACTTTACTAAGATCACTTCCAGACTTATATACTAACGTTCTATAATTTATAAAGAAAATCTGTTCAGCCGTTTCGGATTTCATAAGGAACGAACTCAAACACACACAGACAAAGTTGCATTTATAGAATTTATATATATATATATATATATATATATATATATATATATATATATATATATATATCATGAATCCTAACGAGGATGAAACGCGGATAATTCTGTGTAGTTTAATCACCATATCTATTTTAAAACTTTCCATCTAGCACTACTCACGCATTGAGCACTGTTTAAATAAAAAGATATATAAAATTTTATGTAGATACATCAAATAATTATGCATATATATGTGTGTGTGTGTATGCGTGTGTGTGTGTGTGCATGTGTGGAAATTATTTTATGCATGTTCGTTGAGGATAGTCAGCTTTCATTTATCTGGTCACCCTGAATTCAGGAGAAAATCTAGTTTGTTTATCATTACAAAAAGATTCATCGGAAGGTTAGAAACGAAGTCATCAATTGAAAGTTAACTGTCTATCAGTGAAATTCCTCCACATCAATTTCTCTTTCTCTTTTCCTCTCTTTTACACTATTTCTCGCCTTCTCTTTATGTGTCGCTCTCCCTCTCTGTCTCTGTCTCTTACTGTCTCTCTCTTTCTCTCTCTCTCTCTCTCTCTCAATATGTATATATATATATATATATATATATATATATATATATATATACATGAGAGAGAGAGGGGGAAAGAAATAGAACTGCACGCTTATGGAACTCTATTCCGTCTGCCTGCTTCCCACCTAACTACAACCTGGATGTCTTCAAGTCCAACATAAACAAATTCCTGTTGAACCGCCCCCTTAAGTAGACACTTTATTAAATCTCCAGACTAACGTAGTGTACTTACAATAACCCTTATCCCTGAGTGGCTTCCGGGCCTTGATAAGTGGTGACCACCTTGTAAAAATATATATATATATTGTTGTGGTTGCAAGGTTGAACAATAATTAGTAAGGAAATACAATGAAGACGCAAACAACAAGATAACGCAATAATAAGTGTATTAAAGAAAAGGTATATTTACAATATGTACAAATGACGGTGTCGAGTCAGAGAGTCTTGGTGGGAGGACATGTACGCTCTTCGGCGTCACTTCCGGTGGCATTTGAGTAAGACACACCAAGGCCAACCTAGGCTTGCCATTTATAGTGTTATGTTATTCGCATATGCAAATAAGTGGTTGCCACCACAACACCCCCCCAAGACTTGAAGTCACACAGATTTCAATATCTTTTTTCTTTTTGGGTTTACCATTAATGGTTCATTTACTTTTCTTTTCCTACCTGATATTCGGGGTTCAGGTGTATTTTGAGGCGGTTCCAAATTAAAAGATTCGTATATGATATCTATGGTGTCCTCCTCTTCGACTGTTGTCATATCATCATCATCTTGGATATGACGTTTTTTTATCTGATTTAGGATCCTTTTATGTATATTCTGTGGACCTTTAATCATGTATGTACAATCACCAATGCGTTTATCCACTACTCCACATTCCCAGTAAGATGTGTTATTTCTGTAGCACTTAAAATATTCTCGATCTCCCGAGTTATATTTCTTTCTTCTCGTGTGTGTAGTGTTTCGGATAATTGCCTGCCTTGGCAATAGTTTGTCAAACGCTGATTTTACCTTTCTGGCAAACATTAGATCAGCTGGTGATATGTTTGATGGTGTACTAGGATGTGGTGTAATATTATATACTTGCAAGAATTGTTGCAAAGCTTTTTCTGTTGGTGTTTCAATGGATTTCTTTAACGCTCGTTTTAGCGTGTCCACGAACCTTTCCGCGAGGCCGTTCGACCTTGGATGATACGGCGGAGTCGTGATGTGCTTCACTCGGAACGTGTCGCAAAATTCCTTAAACTCTGCGGATGTGAACTGCGTTCCGTTGTCAGTGACCAGTGTGTCTGGTACACCGAATCTTGCAAACAACTCGTGTAGGAACCCTATTGAGTTGTTCGTTGTTGGATTCCTGCAACGCATTACCTCCGGCCATTTTGTGAAACTATCCACTACAATTAAATAATAGTTTTCACCTACTGGACCAGCGAAGTCCATGTGGATTCTCGACCATGGTTGGTCGGTTTTCGGCCAAGGTTTGTGTATTATAGGTGGAGATTTTGCCGCTAACTGGCATCCTTTACATTTATCAATTGTTGTCGCTATGTCAGTGTCCATGTTACGCCAGTACACGTAGCTTCTCATTAACGACTTCATTCGATTTATCCCCGGATGTCCTGTGTGGAAATCTCTTAACATCCTATTCTGCAATGTTTTGGGTATTACCACTCTCTCGCTGTACAGTAACACATCGTCACATATGGAGAAAACTTCCTGCACCTTTGTGTCCGTTATAATTTTCTCTTTTATGTCCTTTATATATTCGTCTTTCTCGGCTTCCCTTTTAATGTCCGACAAAGTTATGGGTAGTTCCTTAATGATGTTTGCTACCATATTTTTTACTTCAACATTTGTCCGAATTGCTGCAATGACTGATTCTTCCAGATTGTGTTTCTGTGGTATCAGTCTTGACAGTCCATCCGCATGGCAAATCTTTTTTGATGCTAGATGTTGTAGCTGGAAGTCGTAATTAAGTAGTATTGTACCCCAGCGCAGCAATCTATTTGCGGTGTATACCGGCAATCCTTTTTTTGATCCATAGATCGTTACTAACGGTTTATGGTCGGTTTCAAGTATGAATTGTCTACCATATAAATATCGGTGAAATTTAGTCACGGCAAAGATTATGCTCAACGCTTCTTTTTCGATTTGTGAATATACCCTTTCGGCTGGTATCAGCGTTCTCGAAGCGTGCGCTATTGGTTTTCTAGACCCATCCGGCATAATATGTTGAATGCATGCTCCTAAGCCGTAGGAGCTAGCGTCACTAGCAACGACTATTTTTAAGTTTGTGTCAAAGTGCGTTTAGAATAATTCGGATGTTAGTGCGCTCTTTATTTTGTCAAAAGCGGTTTGACATTCTTGCGTCCAGTTCCACGGTGTGTCCTTTTTAAGCAGATTATTTAAGGGGGCTCGCAAGTTATGTATTCCTTCAATAAAAGATTGGTAATAATTTGCGAGTCCTAAGAAACTCTGCAAGGTTGTTACATTATCGGGTGCTGGCATATTTTTTATTGCCGCAGATCTGTCTGGGTCTGGACGTCGTCCATGTTTGTTTATTATGTGTCCAAGATACTTAATCTCGCTCATACAAAAGTCACATTTACTTTCTTTTACTTTAAAGCCGAATTCTTGTATTCGAGTAAATACTTGTTTCAAATGTTCCTTATGTTCTTCTAGGGATTTGCTCGTGACAACAATGTCGTCCAGGTATACACATGCGCACTCAATACCACTTAGCATGGTGTCCATCGCTTGCTGAAAGATGGCAGGCGCTACTTTGATGCCAAAAGGCAATCGGTTGTATTTGTATAATCCCTTATGCGTATTGATGCATAGTATTTTTGAGCAATTCTCCTCGACCGGTATTTGCAAATACGCGTCGCTCAAGTCTATCTTGGAGAAGATATTACCCCCATTCAACTTCGTGAATATTTCCTCTGGGCTTGGTAGGGGGTAATGGTGATCTTTTAATAGGGAGTTGACCCCGGTCGAAAAGTCTGCGCACACTCTAACTTCGTCATTCTTTTTCTTTACGTATACGGTGGGGGCTGCCCACTTGTTGTGTTCTATTTTTGATAGAATTCCCGTCTGTTCCAATCTATTTAATTCTTTATCAATCTTTTCCAACCCAGCGAACGGAACATTTCGCTTTTTTCTAAAAATTGGGCTGGCGTTTTCTTTAAGTTCAAACGAGGCCTTGAATTTATTGCAGCGACCTAAGTTAGTCGTGAATGCCTCAGGAAATAATTCTTTTAAATCGTCTTTTATATTTACTGTTGTTGGATAAGAACATTCTAATTTTTTACAGAATGTATTGATTGGCTTATCCCATAGTCCGAATTTCTCAATTAAATCTATTCCAAACAGATTTTCACTATTTTTTAGTACAAATATTTTTAATTTCTTCGAAATCCCTTTCAATTTTATCGGGAGGACAACTTCTCCTTCAAATTTTATACCACCACCAGTTACCGTCCGGGCTGCTTTACTAGTTTTCATCATGGCCGGTTTTCCCAACTTTTTCCACGTATTCAGGTTTATTATAGAAACATCGGAGCCGGAGTCGAGTTGTAACTTTATTGATGTTTTAAATATTTCCACTTTTACGTATTTTCGCCGATCTTTGTCTAATTTTGTATTTGATTTTGTTTGCTGTACTCTCTTTCTGGTGTAATCTTTATATCTGCAGCAATCACTTTTGTGTCCCACCTTCTTACAAATGTAGCATTTTTTCTTCTTATAAGGACAATCTGATTCCCAATGCTTTTCTGCACATCTCTTACAGTTATATCTAGGAAGAGGCTTGTTATATTCTGTACTATATTTATGGTTATTATCTTTGGAATATCCCGTTCCATTGCTTTTCTTTGTAAAGTTCTTGGTTGGTGCGTATGGTTTTCTAACTTTTCTTACATATGCCACTCCGGATTCTTCTATATTTTTTTAATCCTTTTTTAGTGTAATGGCCCTTTCACAGTCCTCTGCTAGTTTCTGGAGGGTTAAATCTTGCTCAGATTCTAGCTTAGACAACACTCGTCTGCGTATTTCTGCATTTTTCGTGGAAACTAACCCTTGAGCGAAGATTAGACATTTAAAATCTTCTACCGTTAGTTCTGCAAGCTTAAAATTATCGCAGTTTTTATTGACAACTGATGCGTATGTCAAATAATCTTGGTTGTCCATCTTTCTGAGATTCATGCACAGCCATCTTTTATGAAAAAGAGATATATTTGGATTAAATAATTCTTTTAGTAATTTTACAGCTTCCATGAACTCTAATTCCGCAGTTTTTTTAGGTAATATGTAATCTACGAATTTGCTGTGTTCTGATGTACCCAATTTTCTGAGTAAGAGGCTTACTTTCTGACTATTTGGCCAATTTTTACAGTCCAGTTGAAAAACATCCTCGTATCTTGTGTAATATGCTTCAAAATTCTTCTCTTCCTCAGGCACATAATGAAATGTGTCCATGCTATTAAAAATAGTTGTATGGGAGAAATTAACACTATCGACATTTTCTCGATTACTCTTTAGTAGTTCCAGTGTTTTAGCAAAACGTTCATCTTGTCTTTCTTCATATTCCAATTGTAGTTTCTTATGCCTTTCTTCCTGTTCCAATTGCAGTTTTTTCTGCTTTAATTGTGCCATTTTCCGCTTTTCTTCTTGTTCCTGCTGCCATTTCAATAATCTGTCCTCTCTCTTTTCCTCGCGGTCAGCCTGTGCCTGTATTTGTGTTTGCAAAAGCTCGTTTTGTGTAGTTTGTCTGCGTTCATCCCGCTCAGCCTGTGCTTGTAAAAATTGCATGAACATTTTTGATAAGTCTGCCATGTTTTTTTTGTTTGTTTTTTTTTAGTGCGTAGTTAAAAAAAATATTGTACCATGTACAATATACACCGGTTTGAGTTACAACAAAAAAAGCAAATTGCTGTAAGCTCCTGCTTTCAATAATAATATCGCTGCTTGCAATAATATATTCTTTTTGCGAGTCACGCTACAAAAAAAAAATAAAACAGGTTTATCTGGAATCACGAAATGGAATTGACTTTCCGTTTTTAGGCACTTACTAATAAGTAACTCTTTCCACAAAATAAAAGTTTGGGTTTTTTTTGTTTTTTTTTTGTTTTTTTTTAATCGAGTCACAATTGAATAAATGTATGCAGTAGATTTAGTTCTTTGAGTTTTTTTCTCTAGTATTTTAGTAATTAAAATACCTCTTAAATTGAGATTACCTTCTTTTTTCCCGTGACGTTTTACTGTATTATCCGTTATTCAGTGACAACTTCAAGAAAAAAATCCTTTCCTTGAATTTTAGTTTTAGCTGTGGTATTTCCTTTTAGTACCGACGTCAACCAAAACATGAATTAAAAAGTCCTTAGTTGTTGTTTTGTTTACGGAGAACAATAATTAGAATCCACTGGTGAACTTTTTTCGTAGGTTACTTCCTTGCTTTTCGTAATACGGGTCTGACCTGTCGTTTTTGCGACAGAACAAAGTTCGCTTTTCATTTGAAAGTTGGTCCTTTAGTAAGATTTGTCGTGTAGCGACAAAACAAAAATTCACTTTTACATTCGTTTGCAAGTCGGATTCCCAGAAAACGGCGTAAATTGTCGCTTTTGCCACGTTAGAGTTTTTTTTTCACTTGAGTTGAAACTTCTCTTTAACGTAAAATCCGTTTGCTTGTCAACACTTTGCATTCCTTAAAAAAAAGGGTCAACCTTTGCGTTGTACTTTTTTTTTAAATAGTTCTTCGTCAAACTGTTATATTTGACGCTTCATATCTCGTCGCCAACTGTTGTGGTTGCAAGGTTGAACAATAATTAGTAAGGAAATACAATGAAGACGCAAACAACAAGATAACGCAATAATAAGTGTATTAAAGAAAAGGTATATTTACAATATGTACAAATGACGGTGTCGAGTCAGAGAGTCTTGGTGGGAGGACATGTACGCTCTTCGGCGTCACTTCTGGTGGCATTTGAGTAAGACACACCAAGGCCAACCTAGGCTTGCCATTTATAGTGTTATGTTATTCGCATATGCAAATAAGTGGTTGCCACCACAACATATATATAAGAGAAAGAAAATTAAAACATTAAGTTGAACTTTTCAATCAAAATTTATTGTTGGACTGATTACTCCAAAAAAAAAACAATTTACAAAGTCCTTATTCTGCTGAGTTTTAAAGATTGCTATTCTTTTTATTCTTCTCATCAGAGGACATAAAGAAATCCGCAAATTATATTTGTAGCGATGCTAATATTTGCTAGCTAAGGCACTAACTGAAACCGCAATTTATTGTAGTTATGAATTTCCAAATAAAAAAGTGAAAAAATGTTGTATATGTAAAAAAATATATATAAAAACTAACCGCGCATAATATTTCAGCTTGCTTGAAAATCCTCACAAGTTAATCCGAAATGCAAAATAGTTCTTTAACGAGAATGGATTTCAAAATAAGTCTATCGTGACGATGCATATAATCAGATTGCAAAGTCCTCAAAACAGCTGAAACAATGAAAATTGTTGTTTTCTTTTTTCGGGCAGTGCAGTAGCCCAAAGAGAAGTCTGTCCACAGTACAAATGGGGCCTAATAGTAAAAAGAGAGAAAACCAGTATGAAACCCTTCATCATCGGCTTAATAAGAAAAAAATAGAAAAATATAATAAGCTCTACGCTCTATTGCGTATTGAGCTTTTTTTAATTCGGTTGGGATTAAATTGTGTATATATAAATACTGTTATTTATATTAGTTTGAAGTTTACCATTGCGTATGTCAGGTAAACACTACATCCCTTTCTTTTCATTAATATGTATATATATATATATATATATATATATATATATATATATATATATGTATATATATATACGTATATGTATATATATGTGTGTATATATATATAAGGTCGTAAAATACGCTTAAATATATTTCCGTATTTATTATTACAGAGCCAATACTCTATTGAATAATATATATATATATATATATATATATATATATATATATATATATATATATATATTTAAAAGAGTGTAGCCATCAACAATTGTGGGTTTTTTTTTAAGTTTTCATCATATTTTTATTTTAAAATATGTTTATAACGCGTTTCGAGCTTAGGGTGTGCTCTCTTCAGATGTTTTCGTAAAAAGTTTTTCTTTAAAATGGGAGTTTGAAGAGTTATTTTTACCTCCGCTGATACTAAATGGTAAAAGGTAAAAATAACTCTTCAAACTCCCATTTTAAAGAAAAACTTTTTACGAAAACATCTGAAGAGAGCACACCCTAAGCTCGAAACGCGTTATAAAAATATTTTAAAATAAAAATATGATGAAAACATTTTTAAAAAAAAACCCACAATTGTTGATGGCTACACTCTTTTAAATATACATTTTTTCTCTCGTTGGAACTACACAACCATCACTTTTAATATATATATATATATATATATATATATATATATATATATATATATATATATATATATATATATATATATATATATATATAATTATTTTTTTACTATAATAATTAAATACCTACAGACACTAGTGTTTCATTCTTTCGGGATTCTTCAGTGCAGGGTGTCACGATTACTACCAGTCGAACGATTCGAACGCCGCGACACGAGACATCTCTGGCTCGATTAGCGATTCAACGTAATGAACATTTAAATATATATATATATATATATATAGTGTTGATTTCAAAGTAATAAGAAATGAATTAGGTCCCATCAGCTAGAATCGAAACATTTAGCGCTCCAGCCGCGTTCGCTACCGTTTGAGCTTACCCGACAGACATAAAAGATTTTAAATTAAACCACTTCTAGCTTACTATTGAATAAAACTAATAAAACATCTCGATAAATTAAAATATGTATTTTGCATTAGACTGTGTTTATTTCCTTTAATAATTACAAGAAACCTTCTCAACCACTGATTGCCATGGCTAATGATACACTGCTTAAACGTACTTTCCTCAAGCTCCTAGTCTTAACATTCACAAACAACATGAATTGGAACAAATACATTGAAGTAATTGCAAAGGCTGATGTGAAGAAGCTGGGTTATCTCTACTATATTTAGAAGATTACCCACACCCGAGAGTATCCTGTATCTCTACAAAGACACTTATTGCCCATGCATGGAATACTGATGCCACATCTGGGTTGGTGCATCTGTCACTAGTCTCTCGCTCCTAGAACAAAGCTTCTTTCTTAGAACTTCTTTCATGAGCAAAGCTTCTTTCTTAGAACTGCACGCCTGTGGAACTCTGTTCCGTCTGCCTGCTTCCCACCGGACTACAACTTGGATGTGTTCAAGTCCAACGTTAACAAATTCCTAATGAACCGCCCCCTTAAGTAAACACTTCATCAAATCTCCACACTAACGTAATGTACTTGCAATAACCCTTATCCCTGAGTGGCTTCCGGGCCTTCATAAGTGGTGATCACTGTGTAAAAAAAAAAAGATAGTGTTCAAAAAAAAAGTCGCCAACCTAATGTCCCACACTGTTCGCCAAACTATAACTTCTGTCCCATCGCCGAAATGTATTATCCATGTGCCTGTTTTACAAGTACTTTAATGCTAGGTGTTCGAACGAACTCAAAGCACTACTACCCCCTCGGCGGAAATACACCAAACCAGACAATCAGCAAAATCTCACCGCTACACTGTAGAGCGTAAAACCTTCTAATAAAGAGCCTTTTCCCCCCTCGAACTGCTAGACTTTGGAATTCTTACCCAGGTCCCTACTTCACTGACTGTACTGACATGCAGAAGTTCAAGTGTAATGTGAACAGTTATCTCGTTGCCCAACTCCCTACATAGTATCCCGGCAAATCTGATTCCAAATAATAGCTCCTAACGACTTAGTGGCACTGTCCTTTGTTTGACGTGAATAAACAGTAAAAACAGACTTAGCATCTATGACAAGTAAAACTGTCAAACGATGGTTGGCCAGCGAATAACCACAGCTATGAAGAGAGAGAAAAAAAAAGAACAATAGAGAAAGTAAAAAATAGAACAAAAAAGGGATAGGCTTATTACCACCTAAATTCCAGTGAAGACCAGTGATCGACGCCAAGGAGAAATCAATGTTAAGCGGCTGTTGCGATAACGCAAATTCTTTTGCAAAGTTTATCAAAAACGTGGAGAGTACTGGAAATCTTGGAGATTTGTTGTCACTCAGACTCCAGGGAACACCACGTTGTGCTCGAAGAGCTATCTTTGATGATGGCTTGTGTGAATACTTCTCCCCCATCATGCATCCCCCCATAGTATCTACAAGTTCTACACCCTATCATGCATCCCCCCATAGTTTCACCACCGCTCCTCCCAATAAAAATGTGACACCAAAGAGCTGAGAAGGGTCAAGAAGGACTGAAAGACCGAGGAGAGAGTGCCAGCCAGACCTCGGTTGGACAAGCGCAAAGAGAACTAGGACTTTGGGGAGGCTGAGTGCCACTCAAATTCCAGTATAAACCAATGGCCACTGCCGGCGAGAAATCAATGGTAAAAGGCTGTTGCAATGATGTAAATTCATTTGCAAATGCTATCGAAGGAGGTGGAGAGAACTGGACGTCTGGGGAGACTTGTTGTCATTCAGCCTCCAGAGAACACCACAGGTTTGCAATCAGATCGTTTGTTGACTTGTGTGAAAGCTCCATGTGAGCCAACAACGATGATGATGATGATGATGATGATGATGATGATGATGATGATGATGATGATGATGATGATGATGATGATGATGATGATCTGAAATGGGAATTAGACAATGAAAATATAAAGAAGTCAAGGTGTATTGTAATAGCAACGCTTGGGACCATAACGAAAAACAACCATCAATGGCTTTATTAGATTGGCGAGACAATTTCTTTTCCAATTTTCCAAAGGTTTTTCTGTTAGAAACGGCAAAATTCTTAAGGTACAGTTTGACTGTGAAGAAATTAACCCGATGTTTAAGATAACAATACAACTAAAACATCGAAACATTTAATAATAATAATAATAAGAAGAAGAAGAAGAACAACAACAACAACAACAACAAAAACAACAACAACAAAAACAACAAAAACAACCTACGAGCTTTAACGTAACCTATGCAAACTGCAACAGCCATAAAACAAAAACATAAAATAAATACCAGATGGAATCCAGAAAACTGAAACCGTATAATTTTAAGTACCCCCCTCCCATAAAGTGTCCGCATCAACTGGCATCATATCAAATAGTCGGTGAAAGTCAAGGCGGATGGAAAGACAGAGAAGAGAAAGCACTAACTAAATCTCCACTGTCTGAGTGCAAAGAGGATTGAAAATTTGGGGCGGCATATTGCCACCCAAAGTCTACTGAAGACCAATAGTTGCCAGTGAGAAATCATTGGTAAACGGCTGTTGTGACAACGCAAATTCATTTGCAAAGGTTATCGAAAGAGATGGAGAGTACTGGAAATTTGGGAAGGATTGTTGTCAGTCAGAACATAGATTGTTCTCAAAGCGAAATCTTTGATGATGGCCTTTGTGAAAACTCTTAGTCAATACTAATAATACTAATACTAATACTAATACTAATACTACTACTACTACTAATAATAATAATAATAAAAGAACTGGGACCTTGGAGAGGCTTATTGCCACTCAAATTCCAGTGGAGACCAATGGTCGCTGCCAGCGAGAAATCAATGGTAAGATGCTGTTGCGATAACATAAATTTATTTGCAAATGTTATCGAAAGTGTGGAGAGTACTGGAAATCTGAGGAGACTTGTTGTCACTTAGATTCCAGGGAACACCACATTTCAGCTTCAAAGGAACACCACAGGATGTTTTCTTTGATGGCCAGTGTGAAAGCTCTTTGTGAGAAAATAATAATAATAATAATAATAATAATAATAATAATAATAATAATAATAATAATAATAACAGCAACAACAATAATACACGGAAATACACGTACATGGCTAGAGAGCTGAAAGGGATATGATATACGCAAAATAATTTGCAAAGGTTATCGAAGAAGTGGTGAGTACTAGAAATATGGGGAGACTTGTCACTCAGACTTCAGGGAACACCACAGGTTGTGCTCAAAGAGAAATCTATGATGTTAACCAGTGTGAAAATTTCTAGTGAATTGGTAATAATATCAAGTATAGGTTCAGAAACTATTGGTTAGACTTGTACCAATATCGACATAACGATCTATTGGAAGAATCGATGTAATAAACATAAAGCTGCAAATGTTATATAAATAAGAGAACTGACTTCAATCCGAAGGAGAAAGACTCAATAGGTTTGATGATATTTTTTAATGACGTAACTTATAAAGATTATGGTTTAGAAATTATCTTTTTAGTAAAATAGTTAATATTTGAAATATACGAAGTGTGACTTGGGAGAAGTTTTTCGGGAATTGGAAATGACACAGGACACAACTAGACTTGCTCATGTGACGGCAACTGTTTAAACTAATTTAGATTGAGTTTATAGAATCTTAAAACACCTTTTTTTTTAATTTGAAGCTTAATATAGCGGAATTATAAATGCGTAAGTATATATATATTTATATATATATATATATATATATATATATATATATATGTGTGTGTGTGTGTGTGTGTATATATATATATGTATATATATACATATATATATGTTTATATATGTATATATATGCACATATATTTATATGTATGTATATATGTGTACATATATATATATATATATATATATATATATATATACTTGCGTGCATGTGTCTGCGTGCGAAGTGATAGAATAAGACAGAAGTGTGCGAGGGCGCGAAATATTAATATAATTATGATGGGATAAGGATATATTTGTCTTCACTCTTTCCATCTTGTCTTAAATCATTTTGATCAAACTTTATATTTGTGCATATGGATCAGTTAGTCTGAGAAAATGTTTATACCATTTATGGGCAAAATGCGACCCAAAGTTAATGAGAGGGGTTATGGATGACATAACCGGTTCCACAGCGAATATATGGAAATCTTGAGTTAAATTATGTAAACATACAACAAAATATTGTTTGCCAAAGGAGTACAGATAATTATTAAAGCCTTTTCCTTAACCCACGGCTCATCTCATCGGAGGAAATGTTATTAGCAAATTAGATATGGCTAATTATGAACATTGTTTATAACTAAGGCTAGGCCAACACCATATTTTTTTCATTGTTTTAAATCTCGAGTGTATATCCGTTCATATCTTATATGCTTTTATACCGAGTGATGAGTTGTTCGGTCGATAAACTGTGTCTAACTGTGTCGGATATATACAGAAAAAAAAATGCGTTTTTTTAATAGTCCAAGTGATGCATGTTTGGTAATCCACCATTTTCAATGTGGTAGAATGTTTTAAAAGTTCTATAAATAATTCGATATTCGTGCAGGCAAAATGCTGGAGTGAATTAAGTGAAAAGATATGTTTTATGCATATATATTGTAGATGATATGTTTCTTCTGTATTTAAATTATATTAAATTAATAAATATTTTTCTATAATGAAGTTTTTAAAGGTGATTATATTATTATATAATGTTGGATAAACTAAGAGTGTTAGAGATTTTCAAATGCTCTCATCGGCGTTTTATCGGCTTTTTCAGTAATTCATTTAAATTATATATACATATATATATATATATATATATGTATATATATACGTACATACATATATATATATATATGACTATTTCATTTAATCACATAAATTAATTTACGAAAATATAATGTTATGCCTAAATTTTCAGTATTCACTTCAAAAGAGCTCAATATATTTGTAGAGCTAGGTAGTAAGTTATAAAAATATATATAGCAGTTAAGCTAGACAGAATATTCCGCATTTCATTCCTGTAAGCATAAGCCTGACGAATTCTCACGAGAATGAAACTCGAAATATTCTGTATAGCTTATCTGACATATATATTTTTATAACTTACTATATATATATATTTATATATATGAATGTATATATATCTGTATGTATATATATGTATGTATGTATATATATGTACATATACATATACACACCCACACATAAATCAGAACCGACACATTAAAACACACACACACGCATACAACCACACACAGACATAACACCCCTGTCTCCAATACAACACATTGAACAATACCAACCCTACTTAACCTTGAAACCAACAACACTTGAAACACCTAGAACCATAGTGTAATATTTGTTCCAACACCTCGCTCCCCCCTCAGTCAGTGGAGGAGAAATCTCTCATGACTGAGATAACTATCATCCATTCTATCATCCCTCCTCCCATACCTATACCCCTCCAAGTGGCCCCTCCTATCTGGGGAACGGGATCTTCCCCACACTAGGAACCAATCCTGGGTCTGACCATACCTACATGGGGAGACAAATAAATGGAAGCATTAAAAAATCCCCTATATATATTTATAAATACACCTCTTTATCTAAACAAACATAATATTAAGAATACCCGAACAGTCTAAAACTGAAACGAAAAATCACAATACTAAAATCTAAGAATCCAAAAAATAAATATCAAAATTGAATGAAACACCCCTACCCTCATTTCAGGGGAGGTGCCTCCCTCCTCACACATACACATTATTAACGACCTTGAATCACAGTTACCTTCCTAGGGAAGCAAATAACTTTGTAATACTATATAACAGTACAAACATTCTTCAAACCAATAAAAGAAAACACACACGCACGCACCCACACACACGCGGGCGCACACACACACACATACACACACACATGCGCGCACACATACACACATCCTACTCTAAAAAAATGAGAAAAAACAAAGAAAGATAAATAAAAACACAAGCAGAAAGAGAGAGAGAGAGAGAGAGAGGGAGGAACATAAGACAGCAGTGACAACACCCCAATAAAACAGTAATAAAAATTGAACATTCGAATGAAAAGTAGATTCACTTACACGTTTCCATCTCTTGGAAACCTTTCAAAAGAACTACGAAAATGCTCTTTTTACATCTCCAACACATCTTGAATATATTCTAAACATTTTAAATCATTTCTGAAGAGGACGCTTCACAGAACGTCTGAAACGCGTTAAAAACGATTTCAATGATTTAAAAACATTATTACAATGATCTAAACATAATTTTCAATTAAAAACCAAGACACGGAATAATAAAATAATGTTAAAAAATACACATTGTTGGTGACCACCCCCTTATTTAAATATACATCTTTCTCTCGTTGGAATTTCTAAACGCATTATATATATATATATATATATATATATATATATATATATATATATATATATATAATGCGTTTAGAAATATATATATATATAAATATATATAAATATATATAAATATATATATAAATATGTTATATATAAATATATATATATATATATATATATTTAAAAGAGTGTAGCCATCAACAATTGTGGGTTTTTTTTAAAGGTTTTCATCATATTTTTATTTTAAAATATTTTTATAACGCGTTTCGAGCTTAGGGTTTGCTCTCTTCAGATATTTTCGTAAAAAGTTTTTCTTTAAAATGGGAGTTTGTGGATATGCCTCCGCTGATATTAAATATGTTTTTCATAGTGGTGCGATGCGTGTGTTCAGTGTTTAGACGTTCTGTCTCCAACTGTAAGTGTTTTACTGTGACCGGTCAAAGTTAGTTTCAAAGAGTGTTTTTTAGTCCATATGGTGAAGGTTTTTATGGCTTCTTTAGGGTTCTTTTTTAAAGACTTTCTTTCCCCATGTATAGCATACACTCACACACAATCCCATACGCATACATATATATTCATGTACATGTACACATGCACACGCACACAGGCACACACACATACACACACGTACATACATAGAAATATATGTAGGAGCATACATATATACACATATACATACCCACCTACACACTCACACACGTACTCGCATACATCCACCGCTAACAATTATTTTTATTTTTTTATTTTTTATTTTAGGAAAAAAAAAAAAAAAAAAAAAGTGTATATATATATATATATATATATAAAATAAAAAATAAAAAAATAAAAATAATATGAAAACTAGTGGCTACACATATCTTGGTAGATATTCTTGGCCTGATGATGTGATTTTCCCTAGCAGGTTGGTAACTGAAACATATTTGCATATGTGTAGCGACTAGTTTTCATATTCAACACATACACACACACACACACACACATTTATATATATGTATATATATATGTATATATATATATATATATATATATATATATATATATATATATATAGATGGTGTTTGGGGGGGCGGTGAATATTTTAAATTGACAACTCTATTTTCTTTAATTGCAGATTTGGTAACTGTCGATTATTTTGAGTTTATCATAAAGAGACTGATAACCGAGCAGTGTTTGCAAATTGCAAATAAAACGATCTATTTACTAAGAGAAACGTGTGATAAACGAATAATTTCGCGAAATAGACTTCGCCATTTCGTTTGTGCGATTTAACTCCAGTAGACTTTTTTCTTCAGGAATATGTAAAATCTCATGTCTATGCTAATAAAACAGACATTATTACCGAAATAAAACGTAATTAAATGCGTAGAGTCTGTAAAGATTAGATTATATTACGCCATACGCAAGAAATAATAAATGTTGAAAATTAATTTTTGAATAAACCACACATTTGTGTATTAAAATCGATTTCTGTGATTTATTCTAATTTAAAGTTTGCCGCTTCTAAAACAACACACGCACGCGCGCACACACACACAAACACATACAGGGTGGAACGATAAAGTTGTCAGTTGTCGCCCTAAAGAAAACAACACTACAGCTTTATTTTAAAACTTTTATCGAAAAAATCAATTCAGATAACTTGATTATGTAGTAGAGTTCACATCTATTCAATGTAGCCGCCTTCAGCTTCAATCACCGCCTTGATACGAGTGCGGAACTAGGAGCATGCCTTTTCCGCGGAGGGAGCTCGGCGAATATTCGGCGGATGGTGGCGATCAGGCTTGCTTTGGTGTTGTGGGAGGTCATGTTGGTGATGTTCTCGACGTATGACCAAACGAAGTAGTCAAGCGAGTTCACGTTGCAGGAGGAGAGGGAGTGAGGGAAGGGTACAAAGTCATAGCATTCCTTCTGAAGCCAAACCTGGTTCTTGTGGAACGATGTCGAGTTCTGCTGCAAAACTCAGGGTCTGCCAGATTGCAGCAGGGGGTCGCCGCGCTCTTCAGCACATCCAGGTATATTAGTGTGGACTTTTAAACCGACTTCGAAGATGTGAGGTGGCATGATGTGGCCCTCAGTTGAAACCACACTAAAGACCATAACCGTGACGGAAACTTTGTTTTCATGAACCCCGGCACCTCCCTGGCAATTCAGCGATTCATTTTGAGAATGCAGGCAATGGTTGTGTTGCATACCTTGAATCGGCAGAGAGCATGACGTGTACTGTGGCGAATCTCCGATCTCGCTCGTTGAACATTATGTCACTTCCAGACATGATAGAAGACTCTTATCGCTCTTGGGATTGGCCAACAAGTAGATTTCGGTAAGATTACCGATTCCGCACTAAATTCTCGATTCTGTTACAATTACCAATTCCGATTCTTTATAAATCTTTAAATATTTAACAATACAATAGTTATTTTCTCGATTACCGTAAAACACGTGTTAAATGTGTATATATTTTCTCAAACGCAAAAACACACTTGGGGGAGGGTGATCTATAGATGTTAGTTTTACTAGAAGTTTAAATCAATAACTATTTATTATTTTATTATTACTACCAGAAGTGGAAGCTTTTAAAAAATCAAATAAAAAACTATAATTACAGGAATCGTTTTTTTTTGTTTTTTTTTTTTTTGTTTTTTGACATCGGAAAATAGGCACAAATCTTTCCCGATTCCGATATATCAAACTGTTCCCATTTTTCCGGTCCCCGACTCCAACTGATCATCCCATCACTAATATATATACATATATATATATATATATATATATATATATATATATATATATATATATATATATATATATATATATATATATATATATATGTGTGTGTGTGTGTGTGTGTGTGTGTGTGTGTGTAGTGAGGAAACATAATTTTTAAATGGAAAAAATTATGCAGGCACAACACATCCGACCTATGCTATGCATATGACGTTTTTTGTTGTTTTTTTTTAGCCAAATACTTTGATTTTCTGATTTCTGACATCTATCACTTTCGCTAACCTATAAACGTTCACACCAGGGTACATAGTCTTACTAGTTTGGATAAGATAGAGAATAAACTATCGCCCTAATACGTAGTTGGCACACACTATATATTCTGTCCATATCTGGAAAGGAATTAACATAACCACCGGTTCATAAGACTTTTAGATTATCAAGACGCCTCTATAAAAATAATAATAGCGGATAAAATAAATTCACATATTTTTTGTTTGTTTCTTTATAAACTTAAGTAAAAAGAAATGCTTGATCAAATTCTCATATTCGTTTTTTAATTCAGCAATGTAAATACTCCGTCCAAATTCATAACAATTACCAGCCTTCCGGCCAGGATTAAAATGGCAACAGACTAAGGTCCTGTTAAAAAGATCATATACTATATTTATTACTTTTATTAATACAAAGTACCGGTTCTATGATCATACTGTGTTAAAAATATATAAATCACATGTATTTGATTAAAGATGATAGAATAATTTCACGCATTTTTATTTTTATCTACTTTATTTTTCGAAATTGCTTCGTTATGTTTATCAAGTTTTACTGTACGCTTGACACTTTTACTGTAAATTCTTAATTTCTGATTGAAATTTTATTACACAAATTTTATTTTAATATTAATGAGTAAAAAAAAAATTTGTTTTCTTATGCATTTTGCTATGTTCCTTCACGCGCATGCGTGTAATCGTTATATTTTTTACTTGCATGCTTGCTTGCTTGTTACCACTTTATAAATGCGCATGCGTAATCCAATCCATGTAGAATAAACACCGACATTTTTGTATTGTCATGGTTTGCTGAGATCCTGCAGTGGCATTTGTTTGGCAATCGTTGTGTGGTAAGTGTAATAAAAAAAAAAAAAAATAATAATAATAATAATAATAATAATAATAATAATAATAATAATAATAATAATAAAACAATAACAACAACAATAATCAATAATAATCATAAACAGTGTACGATATCGCTTACGAAGTAAAAAAAAAAATAGTCTGCTATAGTTATCTATAGACTGGAGAGTTCTTATCCAAGGTAGATAATCTCCAGAAAGGGCGGCATCTCATGACATAAATTCTTACTACAATTAGATGAATAATAATAATAATAATAATAATAATAATAATAATAATAATAATAATAATAATAATAATAATAATAATAATATGAAGTGTGTGTCATACAGGCAGAGGCTTGCAGTTTTGCAGTTTCAGTTTTCTTGGTTCATTGTTGTATTCTATCTTTTTCGTTTTACATTTGTTGCAGTTTCCATATGGGCGATTAACATTTTCAACTCATGTTTTCACATTCGTTGGTTTTCCTTAAAATATCAGCCGTTTCCAGCATTACCGTCTATTGTATAGTTTTAGATGTCCCCCTGATTTTGATTTCTCCTAGTTTTTTAGTTATGTGTTTTTGCAACTGTTCCTAACGTTTCTACAATTATTAATATTATATTGATTTCCCTCATGTTTACAGTTCTCCATATATTTTCCACATATTTATTTCGTTCTTCCGTCTCTTTGTTCTTCGCCCTGTTGATGCTGGTACAGCAAAATCTACAATTCGGTAGTTTTTTCCTTATACTTAATTGTTATGACGTTTGATATTCTTGCTTGGATAAGTTTATCTGTTTGTACCTTTTTTTTTTTTTTTTTTACAAAGGCATCACCACATTATCAAGGCCCAGAGGCCACTCAAGGATAAGGGTTAAAGAGTGTACAGTAGAAGTTGGTCAATATAGTAATCATAATAAACCTCGATGTCTTATAGGACCTTGTGATTTCCCTTTTCAAGTACTGTTGACAGTTTGTCCTTATAAGAATTATGTATTCACTAAGAGTAGTCACACAAGCCGACATCAAAGATTGCACTTTGTGGACAACTTGTGGTGTTCCCTGGAATCGGAGGGACAAGTCTCCCCAAACTTCCAGTACTCTCTACCTCTTTCGATAACCTTTACAAAAGAATTTGCGCTAGCGCAACAGCCGCTTACTTTCTCGTTGGCGGCGACCATTGGTCTTTACTGAAACTTGGGTGGCAATAAGTCTCCTCAAGGTCACAGTCCTCTTTGCACTTGTCCAGCGAAGGTCTGGTTAGTGTTTTCTCGCCTCGGTCTTTCCATCCTCCTTGACCTTCATTATTTGATGACACTCACAAAAAAAGAAAGGTAAGGGCAGTATCTTACAATTATACAGTTTCAGTTTTCATAATTCTATGTGATGTTTCTGTGTGTTGTGCATCTGTAGCCGTTTCTGTGTCCAGTTTGTGTGTAGTTTATGTGTGGTGTTAGTCACCACATTCAATGGTTTTTCTTAATATTTTCTGCAGTTTTCCTTATTGAAATTCGTTGTATCTTCTCAGCCATTCCTCTGATTCTAGTCTCTTCCATTGTGTTTTCAAGGTTTTTCGGTGTTGTTCCTAGCACTCCTACTATTAGTGGTGTTATCTTTACTGTCTTCATTTTCCAGATCCCTTTGGGCTCTCCAGCCAGTTCCGTGTGTTTGCTTTGCTTTTCAGTTTCCTTGATCTTAGCTCTGTGGACTGCTGGGGTGGGAAAATCTACAATCTAGCAGGACTTTTATTATTATTAGCCCACAAGGAGCTTTCACACACGTCATCTATTTCCCATCGAAAACCTCGCAACAGCCTCTTACCATTGATTTCTCGCCGGCAGTAGCCATTGGTTTATACTGGAATTTGAGTGACCCTAAGCCTCCCTAAAGTCCCAGTTCTCTTTGCGCTTGTCCAACCGAGGTCTTTCAGTCCTTCTTGACCCTTCTCAGCTCTTTAGTGTCATTTTTTTATTGGGAGGAGCGGTGGTGAAACTATGGGGGGGATTCATGATGGGGGTGTTAGTATTATTATTATTATTATTATTATTATTATTATTATTATTATTATTATTATTATTATATAACCGGTTATTTATGTCGGAGAATAGTATTCATTTAATACGTTTTTGTGAATCAAATTTATTTTATTTATGTTTGGATCGACGGAAAAGACTTTATGCTGTAATAAATCGAATCATATTTTGCTTTCTTTTATTAAGACGCCTCTTCGGAAACATGGCCCTCCGCAAGCTAAAACAGTTTTATACATTTGTAGCACTTCGTTTCCCATTAGATTATCCGCACGGTGGCCCATCATGTGGACAACTTCAATCTTGTTGGTTTAAAGGGGCGTATCAGCAATTTATTCTCTCCCGTTACTTTTAACTAGCGGAGGTATCCAGCGTTGCCCGGGTGTTTGAAGGTGTGTGCTGAGCACAAAAATCAATAGTGTTAGTAGGCAGGCAAGCTCGAACACGTGACGTTGCCCGGGTGTTTGAGAAAAAAAGTGTCAGTGGGCAGGCAGGTTCGAACCCGTGACGAACCCGTGATGCGAAGGCGGAAAAGAAAGTAAAAGAAACCCAGAACTTTTACCGCTACGCTACGAAGCCATAGGAAGTGGTTCAAATTTAGCGATGTCAATCAAAAAGTTGACTTGCTAAGTGAATGCAGAAATGAATGTTGGCTGAAGGCCAGTTGATATCGACGTTTTTGAGGATGGAGAGTAAACTTAAATTTATACAGTTTCAGTTTTCTTGATTCCATGTGATGTTTCTTTGTATTTTACTTTTACAGTAGTTTCCATACGTGTAGCTCATGTGTGTTAGTCTTCACATTCAAGAATTTCTTTAATATTTCTGCCGTTTTCATTATTGTTATCCAATTTATCTTCTCGACCATCCCCTGATTCCAATCTCCCCAATTCTATTTTTTTTAAGTTTTTTTCGGTGTTTTTCCTAGTGCTCCCACTATTATTGATGTTATCTTGATTTTCTCCGTCTTTCACATTTCTTTAGGCACTTTGGCTAATTCCGTGTATTTTTCCCCGCTTCCCTGTCTCCTTGAATATTCACTCTGTGGTCTGTTAAAGGGTGAAATCTACTATCTCTTAAGATTTTTCATTCTTGTTAACTATTATTATATCTGATCTTCTTGCTTGGATGAGTCTATCTATTTTTACATCTATGTCCAATAGGATTTATTCATTTTTAAGTACTGCTGTCGGCATTTTTAAGTACTACTTGTGGTTTGTTTGGATGTTCAAGATGTTGTTATTATTATTATTATTATTATTATTAGTAGTAGTAGTAGTAGTAGTAGTAGTAGTAGTAGTAGTACTTTTGTTCGAAACCAGCTTCCTCCAAGAAGGGAAAGTTCTCCAAATGAATAGCAATTGTTTGATATGAAGGGTTTCCCCCACATTGATCAAAGCTAATTGCTATTCTAGAGGTCCCGGTCGAGAAGGTGGGCGAATGACAGTCATTCGCTGCTATTAATTTCGCTTTTATACGAAAAACACGAACACGCAAGATGATGAAATAGCGTGAATTTTATAAAAGTCGATGTAAATAAATGTAGATACGACGTGCGTTCGCAAATCGTAGATATTATAATCTAGGAAGTTCTTTTTAGAAAGACATCGGTTACTTAGGAGATGGGCCACGTAAAGGTTGTCAACATCCTGAGTAAAAGTGAATTTGTGAAACGAACTTGGAACACACAGATGGTCAGATCATTTCGTACCAACTTATCCACTGACACATCCCACCATCCACTTTACACCTCGTATATTAAAAGATTGAATGTTTCGGAAGCTTTGTGAATGTCTATTAAAACAATAAATGTATTCATTCTACAGTTTGTCTTAATTCTAAAGATACACAAATACTAGCGTAATAAAATAGCTCATACGAAGGAAAGAAGTTAAACAGAAGTAGTTTTAGAGTGAGAACAAGAATTTAAAACTGTGAGAATTAAAAGGCGAGGGAATGACTTTCATCATAAAATGAAAGGAAATAGAAAGAAGGACATTATATTCCCTAGTCTTGAAGGCTCTCTGTGCAACGCGGAGAAATATTATACTACAATAAAGGTCATAAACTATATACGGCATAATCACGTTGACACACTGGTTCCCGTCAGATGATCAAAGTTAAGCAACGTTGAGCTTGGTCATTGCTAAAAGGGGTGACCAATTTGGTATTTCCAGGCGCTGTGTGTAGGAGCACGACGACACCTTCCTGCTAGATTTGCAAAAACCTAATGTCTTCATCTGCTCCTTATAGAGATATTTATGCGACTGGAGACTACTTGTGAATTTCATACTCCCAAATAGGGTAGTGCCGTTTCACACATATGCGCGAACGCGCACGCGCACGTAAACTCTACTACAAGGAATGTTTAAACAAACTGAGCGAATGCTTCAATGCATGCACACATAGGCACTTTTAATAAACTGAGAAACCCAGGTGATGGATACGGCGATTGCTTAAAAATTTTAATTAAGAAAAGAAAAATCAGATTACAGCTTTCTCCACACAAACAGAAATTAGAATTAAAAGAAATAGATAGCAAGCTTAGATAAACAAACAAGGATAGTCTGTAAATTTCATTAAAATTAAGTTTAATTATAGTTTTGAGATTATCCAATGGTGTACGTAGATTGGATTGTCATTCTCTTTGGTATAAGACCAATACTTTTATTTATTTAAGTTAAAGGTTGTGTCTAAGAAATTAAACTGTTTTGTGTATGAAGTTATTTCTAAATTCAGTCTTAATATATAATAAATGAATGTAGTAATTTATGAAAATATCTGGAAGTTAACTTACACATAATATTCCGCATTTCATCTCCTTATGAGATCGTCAGGCTACAATGCAGGAAATGTGTGTTATCTGCTATTTACATATATATATATATATATATATATATATATATATATATATATATATACAGACACTAGTGTTTCATCCTTTTAGAAAAAAATCATATATATATATATATATATATATATATATATATATATATATATATATATATATATATATAATGCTTAATATGACTAGCTAATCAATTAGATAATTTGCCACCCGCTGGTTAAATTAGCAATAAATGAGCTTCGGGGTGAGAAAGATATGGCCAACTTCTACCTCATATTCTATTGTTTTCTTTTGTATAGGGTGACGGCCCGCTTTTTTTCTTTTTCTTTTTCTTTTTTTTTTTTTTTTTTTGTTAATGCATCGAATTAATAATTGAACTTATCTTAATCCGTGTGTACTAATTCTATTTTTCTAATTCTATTTTTCTTATCTAAAATTATAAAATTATATATAAAAACTGTAAAGGTTTTTAAAGAAATTGCTAACAGCGGAAGGTGCTCGACAGAGTTCTGATCTCTGGTTTCGTCCTGTAAAACTCGTCTACTGGTTTCGTCCTGGAAACTCGTCTACTAACCGTGCACCTAAATACCAAAGAAAGTTCTATAAAAAGTGTCTTATAAAAGGTGTCTTATTCCAAGAACTCCAAATCTATCGACCACATCATCGCGAAGATACTTTACTGCAGGCTACAACATGCTCATCTTTAAGCTCACTATAAACATTTGTTTTTAATCGACCCTATAACTAATCCAGTTTGGTCTGATCCATGAATCGTTTTTAATTTCTCATAACAACCACATTATCCTCGAATTCTTTTTTACCTTGATAAATGATAGCTCATTACTGTAAAAATATTCCATCGCTACGTCCAAATAAAAATGGCGTAAACGGTGCGCGGGAGTGAAAGTAACGGAACTGTCAAAAGTCACTTAATAGTCTAAGAGATTGTCAAAGGCCAATGATCCCTCCTTGCCAAACTTTCACAAAAACACTCGACTAGCTACAACCACTATATATGATTTTCCCCACTCTCTATCTGTGCTAAATCTGAACGCAGATTCCCTGAACAAAGCTTCTTACACAGAATTGCTCGCCTTTAGAACATTGTTCCGCTTGCATACTTACCGGTTAAATGCAACATGGTAGTCTTCAAATATAATGTAAACAAGTTCTTGTTAAACCATCCTCGTAAATAATCAAATTCTTTCCAATTTACGCCATCAGTGATTGCTATACCATCATCTTACATTCATTTATCCTTATGCTCGAGTGGCATTCGGACCTTGATAAGTGGTGACTCTTAAGTAAAAAGAAAATAATGTCGCCCATGAGAATTATCCTACTTTGTTCTTTGGACATTTTCCTCGGATGATAGTATTTCCAGTGGATTTATCTCCCGCTGAAAGTAGTAAAAGAATAGTATCCATTTAACATTTGGCGGCAAAGTCAATTCAGTTCGCCAAAAAAATTCGTTTTTTTTTTCTATACTAATTATTTAGTCCAAAGAAAAAAATATATATATACAGTTTCTTCTTACAAGATTTGATAATGTCTCTCGAATTCTAACTTCCCTTCGGTTAACGGGTGGCGGCGGGTGAGAGGCAGAAGGAGGGTGAGGTGGGGGCGACTCTCCTCTCGAGTTGATTTCAGAAACCTTAGCTCCAAACTGAAAAACTTACAGGTGCAATTGTTTTAATAGTCGCAGATAGTGTGGGTTTGGTGTTTGACTGATCCCCCTCTCGGCCAATCATCTCGTTTCATCGCTCAACGGGGTCTTCTCCGGTTGGTTAATTAGCCAACCTACCCCTGCATAATAATTAGGAATCTCTTTTGCACAGAACTGCGTGAATGATGATTTTCCCATGACAATAAAGGTCAGTGCACTGACCTCAGATCACGGAGGAAGACAAAACATGTTTAGTTTTGTTTTCTCCAACTTTACACCTGTACTGAGCAAACTATGCGTCATTATCAACTTTAAGTCGCTTCTATATTTGATATATAATTCATATCAGGCTACACGCTGCTGTCCGGGATAGCTTTTTATACAAAAGTTTGTATCCGGTACCAATTTCACCCTTTTAATGTTACCATTCTACTTTTTAATGTCACCATTTGCTTCCCTCTAAGGGGTTGGGTTACAAAACAATAAAAACAGATACCATGAGTAAATATTTTACCAAACTGATCGGATTTGGCATTAAATAACCTCGAAAACAACCAAAACGAAATTAAACAAAACAATAAGCAACACTTGATCTGGCGAAAAACTGGCTTTAAAAGTTTAATCTATTAAAAAGTAATTATACAAAATTGGTAGCAGCACTTGTGAATCTTTGTGGGATAAGTTCAAGTTAAACAGCTGCAGTATTTATCGTAATCATGACAACTAGTTGAACTGCTACAGCGTGTTGCAAGCGATTTCAAGAAAGCGGAAACGTATAAATATGTAGATATGGAATGAAGAAATATAATATTCTATTACGGCGAGAGGATAAAGGTCTAGCTTCTGTATTCATAAGAAGTTCTGATACTAACCTTCATGTTTTAATTCTTAGAAAATTGATATTTTGCGAAACTATACTAAGTGAAAAGAGGAATGAATAGGTAAATTGAAGTTTTGTTACATAATGTATATTTTTTGAAAAGTAATTTAACATGTAATAACAAAGAATTTAATAGTATTATGATGGTTTGTGCTTGAATAATGGAGGCGAACATTGTTGCTCAATTATATATTCATTACAAATCACACTTAATTATTGAAAAGTCTAATTCAAAGTTAGTTAACGGTAAATCAAATGCATTTGCAATGAAATAAAGTGACATGTTTCACCTGGGTATTTACAAATCTCAAAGGCGGTAATGTAAGAGGAGGAAATTAAATTTAAATGAGTAGGTTAACATACATGGCGTCATCTTTTATAGAACAATATTGTTTCTTAAATCGTAATATGACATGTTTAATAATCAATTAATAGTTAATAGCGATTAAAATGTAAGAATAATGGAAGCGACAGCTAACGACCAATAAAATGAATTTGCTAATCGGTTATTGCGTAAAGCGAGAAGGCAAAAATATTTGGTGTGGCTAATCAAAACAGAGCTTGGAAAAATGTGTTTTAGATTAATAACTTGTGACGTGATTAGGTGGGGCATGTAGGGTATGTAGCATACCATGACGATATCTAAATACAAAATAATTACAGCGTCGCATATGTATGTGTGCTATGAAGAAGACGAGCGAGGAGATATGAGCGTTAATCCTCCTCTATGGCTAGTTGACTTAAGAAAAACCTCGAGCAAGATAAAATGTAAAAATTAATGAAAGGAAACGAAAGAAACGCATAATTTCGCCAAACCAAATTTGCTAATTGCGCCTTTAGATAGAAAACTATAAAAGTCAGTGGGATAGGAGGAAATCACTTTAATATAGAGATGAATCAGATTTAATTAATAAGCATTTGGATAGAAAGCTACACAAGTCAATGATATAGGGAAAATAGCATTAGTCTATTATATAGACAAGTCAAGTAAATAGACAATAATCACTACTTAATGATCCAAACGAATAAGATTGGTGTATGAGGCATTTGGATAGAAAGCTACACAAGTCAGTTGCATAGGGGGAATCACTTTATATAGGCGTATGAGATTTGATTAGGAAGTCGCTGGATAGAAAGGTACGCAAGTTAATGCAATAAGCAAAAATCACTACTTTATTTTATAGACGGGTAAGATTGGCAAATAAAACATTTGCATATAAAGCTATACAAGTAAATAGAATAGGGAAAATCACTTTCTTTAATCATATAGATATAACTCATTTTATTATATAAGATACCTTTTGCACGAACAATATTTGACCGTACGTAATTGTGTCCCCTCCTCTAACACTAACACTAAAACCATGCACCACAGCACTTTACAAACATTTGTACTGTGTCCTTTTGTGTTTTATTTAATTTATTTTCAATTTATACGTTTTTGTTTTCTTTGTTCTTGTGGTATCTTACATTTTTTTCGTTCCACGTTATTGATAATTAATAAAACAATTTTTGTTTTTAAAATTCTATCATTTTTTTCTCTTATTTTTTTTTATTTTTCTTTCTTTCTCTCGTTCTCTTTTTCGTCCCTATTTTTCGTTTTTGTTTCTCTTTTTTTTTCTCTCCACAAGCCTCTGCAACCACCACCCTTGCAGCCACCATCAAAATCATCATCATCCTCTTCTTCCTCTTCCTCTTCTTCATCATCGTCATTAACGCCATCGTCGAACTCTTCAACGTCGACCTCGACTTCCGGATGAGTGCCTGGCCGGTACGCATGGAGTTACAACAACTTCCGGTCCTACAACTTGTTCGGACGATGACGTCATTACGGCTACAACCACGGCGGTCGCCATCGCAGACAACGACAACACAACAGCAGCAAGGGCCACAACAATAAAAGGGAAAGAATTTACGCATGCATGCGCCATTTTCGACGTCTCATATTGCAAATACGACTTATTTCAAACTTTTGACGGCGTAATCATCCAGATTCTGAATAAATTGACAATAAGGAAAATGTCGAAAATAGATTTACTATATAAGCATTATATATATATATATATATATATATATATATATATATATATATAGGATTTTTGTACTAAACCTTTGAAATTTCGAACTTACACAGTTATCTCCTATTCTACATCTAAAATATCCGATAATCTTAAATCTTAATAGGAAAGAACAAAAGAAAATAAAAAATAAAAAGTAATATATATATATGTATATATATATATATGTATATATATATATATGCATATAGTTATGTTATTTAAAAATTATTTACAAATCATTTTTGTTTATGAATTATTTAAATAGTTATTCAGAAATAATTATTTATAAATATTTTTTTATTTACAAAATAGTTATAAATTTATTTATATATTTAATTTATGCCCAAAATTTATGAATTCATATATATTATTTGTAGATATTTTCATTTATAAATTATTTAATTAAATAATTGATACGTTACTTATTAGGTTCGTTGCAAAAGTTTAAAATTGAATCTTCTGTGTTTTTGAAAATATTTTTCAATAATTACCTTTGCTCTTTACAACTTAATTTCATCTGTCAACAAATTTATAAATACCTTGATTATAAAATCCTTTAACATGTTACAAAATAGGAATGTAACTCATGTTCAATCTCTTGTTGTGATGTTACTTAATATAATATAAAATTATCATGTTTGAAGGTGACCTTCATTTTCTGTTAACGTTTGAAAGTCATTGTCAGGTCAATATGATAGAGAATATTGCAGAAAATTATTAACGATATCTTAATAATCTGCAAGAAACAGTAATACTGGGTAAAGACTATCATGTTTGAAGGTGACTCTCATTTTCTGTTGACTAAGGAAAGTCGTTTTCAGGTCAATATGACAGAGAATATTGCAGAAAATTATGAATGGTGTCTTAATAATCTGCAAGAAACAGTTATAATCAAGAGTATATGTTTAAAGATATAAAAATTTGCTTAAAATAAATTAAAAGGGTTTAAAATGTCCGTAGTACAAACATATGTGTGTGTGTTTGTGTGTGTGTGTGCGCGCGCGTGTGTCTGTGTGTGTGTGTGTGTGTGTTGAAAATTTATTTTTTTATATTAAAAATAACTTGTTTATTCATTTACTTAAAATTGTCGAATCTATTTACTTCTGTCTGGAAGTAATACGAAAGCTAGTTTTGTTAATTTCATATGAAACTTTTAATTAGTCCGACAAAAAATGTAGGATTACTTCCCCTTAATTTTGTTATTGCTTGATGTTCACCAACATCGCTTTAAGTGTTTTGAATGAGTTTATACCGACATCTTTCAAGTAGAATGCACATATATTTACAATATTGACGAGGAATACGCACAAGTTTGACATAAGATGTATTTGCAATGTCCACACATTAACAAAGAATTCTGTCTCAATATATTAAAGAAAATGCTTATTCACAGTGCGGCATATTACAATGAGGCTCTGGTTACAAACTTAACTGTTATAGAGTTCGTTATTGACCTAAGGGATACAATGACAGACCATGGAATTAGATTTATTGCCACGATTTACGTATTACTACTGCTTTAAAAGATTGTACAATTTTATAAAGGGCTTAATATCATTTTATTTACCATGAATTGTTACCTGGCGTGGCTCGGGTGGGATGGGGAGGGTATGTACATTTAAAAAGAGTATATAACATATTTCTTTTAAAACATTACTCCCTATCCTCTCCCTCCGTATCTCTAGCTCTTCCTACTCTCTACGCTTCTCCTCTCTACATATCACACTCACTCTCGCCTTTTTTGGCAACTAGAACAAAAATTGTTGACGAATTACTGCATAAAAGCATTAATAAATCGCCCTAAATGTCGCCCCCCTGACTAATTTTTTATTGTTGATTCATAATGAATAAATATTAGAAAGAAACGTGCCTATATTTTGTCCAAGGAGGTTACTGATAAAAAATATATTAGCTTTGAGTGTATTTTTTGAGGATTTTAACTGTAATCTTTCAATCGTATTTGTGTCCCTTTTCTTCCTGAGATTATCATGGATGACTCCGCTCTTGAGGAGAGATTGACTATAAAACTTCTTGGCGTTTTTGCTAATCAAATCTTTCATGGGTTAAATCCATTGCTTTTTCTGTTTCTCGTGAATCCAGTTCTCTAAACACTTTTTTCACAACTGAGGCTATCTTTACTAATCTACTATCAGATCATCCATGGAGTACTGTTGTCATATGTGGGCTGATGAATTTCTGTTATTTTTATGAAACTTGATAAGGTGCAGAAACGTATATATAATTTGATCGATTGCAGACGTGATGTTGCTATTCTCAGTTTTTCTTTAACTGTTGTTATGGCATGTGGTCTTCAAAATTGTCTAAACCAATCCATTGTTTCCTTTTCTCAAGCTTGTTCGACTTGTTGGTCTTGTGGTCGCCAATTGTTATACAGCTTCCTGTACCTTCTTTCCAAAAACTGTTGACTTATAGCTTTGAGCGTTTTTTTTTTTTTTTTTCGTTTTTTTTTTTTTTTGTAAAGACTAAGGCCAATAGACAGCTCCTTTTTTGTGATAATCATATGTTATACTTTTTAGCCCTTTGCATCAAGTGGCTTCATGCCTTGTTTGGAGCTTTTTTTCTATTTTAAAAAAACGTAAAATAAAAAGTTGAACACACAGACAACTTTCTCTATATAATAGTTTTATAAAAGCACAACAGGAGAAACTCTAGACACTTTAGAGGAATTTCATAAAATTGAAAAACAAACTGATTAAATTTTAAAAAAATATATATCCCAAAATATTGACACATAAAAATATCTGCTTTGTTATTTAAGCCAGATTAAGTAAACAATATACTAATGTGTGCAATCTAACTTGATTCATAGCTTTTGTGATAAAAAAAAGTAATTGTAAGACAAAGAATAATTGCCCATTATTGAACGACTAATTAGCTAACATAACATTAAATAAATTAAAAAGTTAAATAACATACGAAATAAAAAGTAGCTTTTTCTCGTTTTATCTTTATTATGGACTAGCGGTAGTACCCGGTGTTGTTCGGGCGTGTAGAGGTTTTATGGTAAGTGTTTTCAGCAACAGACCCCTAAAAAGTATTTCAAACAGAAAAAGATTAACCAACCCCTAAAAAAATGAAAATAGTAGCGAGTACCCGTTCGAGCGCAAAAGAAAAGTAGTAAGCAGGAAGACAGACAGGCTCGAACTTGTAATGCTAAGAGGAAAAGGAATTGAAAAAAAGCGGACGGTTTAACCACCGCGCCCACCGCGACAAACGACTTTGGGGGCGTTTGAAATAAAGCTAGTCATTGGAAGATGACTGAGCTTTCAAAATTTGTCAGTGTTGGTTGCGTGTGTCAAAAGTTTTTAGCGGACATACGCACAAACAAACAACCACACACACACACACACAAACAGACAGGTGATGTTTATATAATAGATTTCAGTTATAAATATACTTCAGATGATCAGTAATATAGTTGTAATATTTAATATAATCTATCTTAAAAACGAGTAAATGCTAAACAAGGGGACACGATGGAATAGACGTGGTGACACATAGGAGAACATAGTCTTTTTACACACAAGCGAGGTGTTTGTTATCGCCTGTGATTGGTCCAGAAACAGAACTCGATTATACATAAGTTTTGTACGTACGTGTGTCTTGCGTCATCCTTTCCATCGTCCCTTTCAGCCGTGTGTGGCTGTTGATTTGGACCATTGATCGTCCAGTAGCTTGATCTTCTGTTGCCCAAGACAAAGAAAATCCATGCATGAGAGCACAAGGAGGCTTTTTGGCGATTTAAAGTTTTTTTGTTGTTGTTGTTGTTGTTGTTGTTGTTGTTGTTGTTGTTGGAAGAAAATGGTTCTTTCAAAAGAGATGGGTTGGTTGTTGGTTGTTTTTGTTTTACGGCATATCAACCCTTTTAAGGTTATTTAATGCCGAATCTAAAGATTTTAAAGAAATTTTTTTTAATAGAATATATTTATTGTTTTCAAGTTGGTTTCTATTTAACCCAGTTGGGACCCTAACAGGTACTACCACTCCGGGTCAGAGTGGACCTGGGAGCAATGGTAATTAAAAGGTAGCTCCACACTCCCCAAAGACCGCAAGCTGGGGCCTCACCACTGGATATAGTTTAAGGTCATATCCAGGATAAAAAAAAGAGATGGGAGACACAAAAAGTATTACTTATAAAATAAATTAATTTCTGCACTATAAAATATAAACTACCGTTACTCCTTTCTTGTCTAACTTACGAATTTGTAGACGAACAAGCAGTCTCGAGACGCACTTTAATCTCTACATACTTGGCACACGTCTACTCTCTGGCTTCCTGACGTAACACTGCCTCGCAATTCTGGTCCAATCCTCCAAACACGTGATCTAATTTCTTACGTAATTACATCCGCATGTAACCGTATTGTCTATGTAATTATCCTTAACCTTTATCGCCTGACTTAGAACATTGTATATATTTTCGTGATTCGCCGGCCGTGCTTAAATACACTTAATGAACGATCTCAAACTTTATACTAGCAGAACTTATATCTATTTACCTACGTAAGTCCACAATATATAACACAGTGCATGTTATGATTTATTATTGATATATCTTTATCGTGATGAATGAGTTGTTTTCTTGAAAAGAAAGACAAGCGAAACTAAAAGACAAAATCCAATATAAAAAATCTTCATAAAGGTACATGGTGCGCAGCTGAATATAAAAATTGCCTATTGTCTTTCATCGAAAGAAATAACCTTTGTTTAATAAT
>NC_136496.1:110525413-110540413 GCF_053919585.1 Euprymna scolopes
AGGAAATCGAAGAAAGCGTTCTTAAAACTAATCCTTTTGCTAGAGAATAAAAATAAAGATATCGTTTTGAAATTTGTGTTTTGTATTGTGATTAAAAAAAATAATACCTTTGGAGCTTCAACATTAACGGTTTGACTGCAAGAATACTGTATTTGAGGATAGATTTATGCATACCTACAATTACTTATAATCATAATATTATAATGATAATAAAGTTTTATACTGAAAACGTTTTTAGGATAAAAATAAATATATTGTTTTAAAATGCTATTTTTTATAATCTCGGTAAACTTTGATGAGGTATGAATCGCCTATTTGCACGAATGAGATAGTACATGTTTTTATTTGATTATAGTCTATGGAGACATTTTTTTTCACTTGCCCTTAACAAGACATATCGCCACTTAGACATAAGAGGCTACTATTTGGGACCATGCCTAGAAAAGATTAATGAGATACTGGTTTACGTTAAATTTAAACTTCTGCATATCAGTACAATCAAGGAATCAGGTAGCAGGAAGGGAATTCCAAAGTCTAGTTGTTCAGTGGGAAAGAAACTATTAGAGTAGAAAGCTTTCTAGCATTTAGGGACCTCAACAATGAAGGGGTGAAATTTTGTTGCTAAACGGGTTTGTTGGGGATATGTACGTCGAGGGGGCACAAGTGCAACGAGTTCATCAGAGCACATTCCATTAAAATATCTGTAAATTAGACAGAGAGATGCAACATTGCAGCTATGGAGTAGAGGTTGTAGCTTAGTTGACAAAATTGGACCAATTAGATTGAATACTCTTTTTGGACCCTATCCAAGAGACAGAGATTAGTGGTAGAGGCACCAGTCCAGATGTGGCAACAATACTCCGTGCCTGGGTGAATTATGGCCTTGTAGAGATACAGGATACTCTCAGCTGTGAGTCATCTTCTAGCTTCATAGAGGGAACTCATCTTCTTTGCAGCAGCCTTCGCAATAGCCTCAATGTATTTGTTCCAGTTCATATTACCCGTTTATGTTAGGCTGGGGAGTTTGAAGAAAGAATTCGCAGGTAGGGTGTTATTTGTCAAGGATATCAGTGGTTGAAGAGGTGTCTTGTAATTGTTAAAGGAGAGCATCTTAGTCTTACTAGCATTAAATGTTACCATCCATTTGCGGCCCCATTCCATTTTCTAACGATTCTGCCATTGTCTTATATTTATGTCCATCCGTTCTTCCCTCGTGCATGTTATATAGCGTGGTATCGTCAGCAAATATACCCATCTCGGACACAATATTATCAGGGAATATTTGTGCTATGAAGGGTTCTATTAACCTTTCTATAAACTACGTTTCATACTTAATAGTCAAAGATCCATCTGCTTTTTACTCATCACATAAGAATTATACAGATAGAGGAATACATCGGCACTGAGACACCTACTAGATCGAATCATTTTTCCAGCGATCTTGGCAACATATTTGTTTAAGAGCCAACTGTGTTCTAAAATGGAGTACTGTTGCAACATTTGGACAGGAGCTGCTCGGGGATCCTATCTTCTTGATAGATTTCAAAACCAGCTTCTAAACTTAGTATGTTATGCCCTTTTCTCTTCAGTGCAACCTCTTTCCCACGGAAGATACGTTGCGAGTCTTTGTTTGCTCTTTCGTTATTTTTATGGAAAGTGCTCATCTGAGCTCCTGTCTATGGTCCCCCCTTGCCAAACTTTCACAAAAGCACTCGACTATCTAAAACCACTATCAACAATTTCCCCCGTTCTCGTCCACACTCACTTTGTCAAAAATGCACGAAAAACACTCACCTAGCTACAACCACTATCAACAATGAAGTATCTATCCCTACTTGTGTCTTAATCTAAACGCAGATTCCATGAACAAAGCTTCATTCCAAGAAATACTGTTCCACTGACCTGCTTCCTGGTTTAATACAACATGGTAGATTTCAAATCTAAGGTAAACAACTTCTTGTTAAGCCGTCGCCTTAAAAAAATTAAATTCTACCCAATCTACACTTTAAGCAATTACTACACTACAACCTTACATTCATTAATTCTTATCTTCTAGTAACCTTAGGCCCTTGAAAAGTGGAAACTTCTTAGTAAAAAAACATAAGGTTTATGCTAGATGTCTTTGTGGAAACAGTTCTGTTTGTTCTTTCTTACACATGGTGCTCTTTTTTCAATCTACCTCATTGATCTTCTAGGATTACCACCAACGGTGTGCTAAACTTTTCGAATATTTTCAGGTGTTGTAATGTTGTCAGTGTGCCCACAATCTCTCTTACACTAATAAAAAAAACCGGTGATAAGATTTCCTTTAACTCTTTGCGATCTTTGTGAATGAAAGAACAAGCGACTGTTCACAATTGTTATATTTCTAAATTGCTACATTCAGTCTGTATTATAATTGTAGGAGTTGTTATTGATGATTTTGGAATAAGGACATATAAAATAAAATAATATTCATGCCATAATAGAAAAAACTCATATGCTCAAATACCTTACACGTGTCCTCTCTTTCTCTCTCCCCCTCTTTCTTCTAAATATATGTGTTTGTATTCACACACATTTATATATATATATATATGTGTATATATATATATTAAGTTGGTACAGAAATAATGACGTTTTTCTACGTTTAACTTCGTCAAAAACATTATTTTTGCTCCAACCTAATATATATATATGTATATTACATATATATTCAGATAGTTTCGCTGTATCACATATTATATATATATATATATATATATATATATATATATATATATATATATTAAAATAGTTTCGCCGTATCACATATCATATATTTAGACTATTTCGCTATATCACAGCTACATATATATCCTAGCTTGAGGTAGTTGCTAGGATTGAAACTCGATCGTCTAGGCGACAGTCGGCGCTTCTTACCGTTATGCGATTTGGCTGCTGTGAAGATGATATGTGAAATTACACCGCCTGAACATTGTCCAAACACCTAAGCTCTATTGGTTTGCACAAGGGGCGTTGCATTATGCGCTAGCATGGACACAAATACTGAAATTAACTATAAATTTATATATTAGTTATAACTTAGAACAATGATTGAACTTTTTCTCATTTGGAAGAAAAAAGGCTGCTTTTGCAATACAAAATAAACAAAAGAGTGGTTTTATATTGAATTTCATTTCAAACTCGAAGTGTATCCGACAAAGTAGTGCTGATGCCGTATGTTATTAGATAATGCCGTTCGCGATTGGTCTAATAGATAGCATCTATAAGGAATCCAATACGTTACGTTCTTAATTATAAAATTATTGAAACAATTATTGAAAATGAAACATTCGTGTTGACAATATACATAGTTGTAATATTTCAAAATACATTTGGTGCTTTATGACTAATTACATAAAATATATTAAATATTCTTGCTGGAAGAATTGGGTATTATTCTTTTGTTCATAAAATATATTTTGCTGAAATATTATTCCTATAGTGATAAAATAAACTTTGCTGAAAAACGGGGTATTATCCATGTGATCATAAAATATACTTTGCTTAAAAATGGGCGTATTATTTCTATAATCATAAAATAAATTTTTCTAAAAGATGAGGTATTATCCTTATGATTATAAAATATACTTTGTTGAAAGATAGGAGTATTATTCCTATAATAAAATAAATTTTGCTGAATAATGGAGTATTGTCCTTATGCTTATAAAATATATTTTGCTAAAAGATGGGGAACTGTTCTTTTTGTCCTAAAAAAAAAACAAGGTGCTGATTGGTTGAACAGACAGAGCAGAATATAAATTTATCCATATATCATTCCATAATTTACTTTTCGTACGCCGTTTGAGTGAAAAGCATTTTCTTTTCTACATTGGGTACAGCATTAAATATAACTTTAATTGTTTGTTTTTTTTTTCAGCTCTTTCTTGTTGTCACACTTGTTGTCACCCCTGATAAAAAAAGAAACGTGTAAAAATTCACAATTCAGGCTCAGCACCCCGTCCCATTCACCCGTCGCATTACTGATTACAAATGCTTCACAAAATTTTACTCGAGCCAGGCGGAAAACACCGATTGAAAAAACGTTTTTATTTGATAAATTTTAAGTGTACATCTGTTTATTTGATATTATATATATACATATATATTGCCACTATGCATATATATATATATATATATATATATATATATATATATATATTAATACTATATATATGATAAATATGGAATTAATAATCTAAAGTATTAAAAATGGAAAAACTTTCAAATTTTGACGTCCATGTTTTTCTCAAAAGCCTTCATACACACACACACACACACACACACACACACACACACACACACATATATATATATATATATATATATATATATATAAATTTTGATGTCACTTTTATTGAATAAATATGTACAGGGATATGAAATGAAAGGGTGTATTCTCCGATTTGTATCTTTCGCCTTGCTCTAAGTTGTAAATATTGGCATGTTAGTAGGTTAACAAACAAACAAAGGTATATTTTTTCATATAATTAAAAAGTAAAATAAATACCTTAATACCATGTTTAAACAATTTGCATGTTTTATAGATGCAACACTGTCGACAACTTCCGGAAATTAACCAATAAACGATATGAACGCTCACATTCACTAAGACATGACCTACCAATGAAATTCGTCGAGAAAAGACCCGAAAAAATACAAATATACTTACAATTCTCTATTTGACGACACAGACACTAAAAGCCGCTAGCAGAAGAACAAACACTGAAATATCGAATACGAATATGAAAATACACGAACTTTGGAATTCACCCACAGATGACGAGATAAGCTGACTGGAGTTTCAAATATTTTAACTTGACTAACTGGCAATATATAAACTGATATTATTTGAAAGAGGACACTAACAGTAAACTTCGCTAACAAAAACGACGAACATTAAAATTCGCCAATTTACGACCTGAATAATGAAATCCGTTAACAAATGATACGGACACTGAAATTTGCATTAGAAGAACGTAATACCGACATTATCAGAGGTGACACTCACTGAATTTACCTAACAAAGGACACGAACACCGAAATCACGTAACATGAGATGAACATTGAAATTACGTAAGAGATCTCAAAAATACTGAACTTAACTAACATAGTAAACGAACATTAAAATTAGCTAACAGAAGACACGAACGCAGAAATTAGCTAACAGACGAAACGAATACTGAAATTACCTAACAGGGGACACAAAAATTGAACTTAACTAACAGAGAATACAAAAACTGAATTTAGCTAACAAACGATACGATACAATGCTTCCGTTCAGTCTCGAAAGACAAAGGATACCCCCTGTGGGGGCAGTTGCGCAATTTCCAACCACACCTCTCCTAAATCGACATTGTTTGAGTCCAGTGGCAAGGACAAGTTCAGGACGAGTGAAAACAATGCCGAGATAAGCGGAGAGCACATACAGCATCTGGAAGTCCCAAATGGTCACCCATTTAGTATTGACCAGTTCAACGTTGCTTAACTTCGGTGATCCAGCGGGACCGGTGTGTCAACGTGATTATGCCGTGCTAACAAACGAATACAGAAATTAACTAACAAAAACAAACATTAAAATTAACTCAAAAAGGATAGCACACGGAAATTAGCTAACAGATGGAATGAATACTAGAAATAACTAATTGAAGACGCAAACATTGGACTTAGCTAACAGATGACACGTACACTAAAATTAGCTAACAAAGGAAACGACTACTGAAATTAGCTAATAAGATGACCCTAACATTAAAATTAGCTAACAAGATGACCGTCATACTAAAATTAGTTAACAATATGACCGCACACTAAAATTAGCTAACAAGTGATCGTCACGTTAGAATAAGTTAACAAGATGACCGCCACACTAAATGTAGCTAACAAGTGTTTGTTACATTAAAATTAGCTAAGATGATCGTCACACTAAAATTAGCTAACAATTGATCGTCACACTAAATTAGCTAACAAGATGATCGTCGCACTAAAATTATCTAACAGAATAAAACAAACACGAAAAATATTCAACAGAGAAAAGAAACACTGAAATAGGGTACATGGATATTGAAATTAGCTAACAGAGACGAACATTAAAATTAGCTAAAAAATGAAACGAACACTGAAATAAACCATCCGAAAACAAACACTGACATTAGTAAATAAACGACAACATTACTGAAATTAGTTAACAGATACGGGCATTAAGACTAGCTAACAAAGGATTATTACACTAAAATTAAACAACAAAGGAAGCGAATACTGAAATTAGTAAACAGAGGGAACTCACACAGGTCCGCCACACTAAATTTAGTTAACAGAATGAAACAAACAGTGAAATTATTGACCAGAGAACACAAACACTGAAATTAACCAACAGGGGACACGAAAACTAAAATTAACTAATAGAGATGACCACTAAAATTAACTAACAGAGATGAACACTAAAATTAACTAATAGAGATGAACACTAAAATTAATAGAGATGAACACTAAAATTAATAGAGATGAACACTAAAATTAACAAATAGAGATGAACACTAAAATTAACTAATAGAGATGAACACTAAAATTAACTAATAGAGATGAACACTAAAATTAATAGAGATGAACACTAAAATTAACTAACAGAGATGAACACTAAAATTAACAAATAGAGATGAACACTAAAATTAACTAATAGAGATGAACACTAAAATTAACTAATAGAGATGAACACTAAAATTAATAGAGATGAACACTAAAATTAATAGAGATGAACACTAAAATTAACTAACAGAGATCAACACTAAAATTAACTAACAGAGATCAACACTAAAATTAACTAATAGAGATGAACACTAAAATTAATAGAGATGAACACTAAAATAAATAGAGATGAACACTAAAATTAACTAATAGAGATGAACACTAAAATTAATAGAGATGAACACTAAAATTAATAGAGATGAACACTAAAATTAACTAATACAGATGAACACTAAAATTAATAGAGATGAACACTAAAATTAATAGAGATGAACACTAAAATTAACTAACAGAGATCAACACTAAAATTAACTAATACAGATGAACACTAAAATTAACTAATAGAGATGAACACTAAAATTAACTAATAGAGATGAACACTAAAATTAACTAATAGAGATGAACACTAAAATTAACTAATAGAGATGAACATTAAAATTAACTAATAGAGATCAACACTAAAATTAACTAATAGAGATGAACACTAAAATTAACTAATAGAGATGAACACTAAAATTAACTAATAGAGATGAACACTAAAACTAATAGAGATGAACACTAAAATTAACTAATGGAGATGAACACTAAAATTAACTAATAGAGATGAACACTAAAACTAATAGAGATGAACACTAAAATTAATAGAGATGAACACTAAAATTAACTAACAGAGATCAACACTAAAATTAACTAATAGAGATGAACACTAAAATTAATAGAGATGAACACTAAAATAAATAGAGATGAACACTAAAATTAACTAATAGAGATGAACACTAAAATTAATAGAGATGAACACTAAAATTAATAGAGATGAACACTAAAATTAACTAACAGAGATCAACACTAAAATTAACTAATGGAGATGAACACTAAAATTAACTAATAGAGATGAACACTAAAATTAACTAATAGAGATCAACACTAAAATTAACTAATAGAGATGAACACTAAAATTAACTAATAGAGATGAACACTAAAATTAACTAATAGAGATAAACACTAAAACTAATAGAGATGAACACTAAAATTAACTAATGGAGATGAACACTAAAATTAACTAATAGAGATGAACACTAAAACTAATAGAGATGAACACTAAAATTAATAGAGATGAACACTAAAATTAACTAACAGAGATCAACACTAAAATTAACTAATAGAGATGAACACTAAAATTAATAGAGATGAACACTAAAATAAATAGAGATGAACACTAAAATTAACTAATAGAGATGAACACTAAAATTAATAGAGATGAACACTAAAATTAATAGAGATGAACACTAAAATTAACTAACAGAGATCAACACTAAAATTAACTAATGGAGATGAACACTAAAATTAACTAATAGAGATGAACACTAAAATTAACTAATGGAGATGAACACTAAAATTAACTAATAGAGATGAACACTAAAACTAATAGAGATGAACACTAAAATTAATAGAGATGAACACTAAAATTAACTAACAGAGATCAACACTAAAATTAACTAATAGAGATGAACACTAAAATTAATAGAGATGAACACTAAAATAAATAGAGATGAACACTAAAATTAACTAATAGAGATCAACACTAAAATTAATAGAGATGAACACTAAAATTAATAGAGATGAACACTAAAATTAACTAACAGAGATCAACACTAAAATTAACTAATGGAGATGAACACTAAAATTAACTAATAGAGATGAACACTAAAATTAACTAATAGAGATCAACACTAAAATTAACTAATAGAGATGAACACTAAAATTAACTAATAGAGATGAACACTAAAATTAACTAATAGAGATGAACACTAAAACTAATAGAGATGAACACTAAAATTAACTAATGGAGATGAACACTAAAATTAACTAATAGAGATGAACACTAAAACTAATAGAGATGAACACTAAAATTAATAGAGATGAACACTAAAATTAACTAACAGAGATCAACACTAAAATTAACTAATAGAGATGAACACTAAAATTAATAGAGATGAACACTAAAATAAATAGAGATGAACACTAAAATTAACTAATAGAGATGAACACTAAAATTAATAGAGATGAACACTAAAATTAATAGAGATGAACACTAAAATTAACTAACAGAGATCAACACTAAAATTAACTAATGGAGATGAACACTAAAATTAACTAATAGAGATGAACACTAAAATTAATAGAGATGAACACTAAAATTAATAGAGATGAACACTAAAATTAACTAACAGAGATGAACACTAAAATTAACTAACAGAGATCAACACTAAAATTAACTAATAGAGATGAACACTAAAATTAACTAATAGAGATGAACACTAAAATTAATAGAGATGAACACTAAAATTAATAGAGATGAACACTAAAATTAACTAACAGAGATCAACACTAAAATTAACTAATAGAGATGAACACTAAAATTAACTAATAGAGATGAACACTAAAATTAATAGAGATGAACACTAAAATTAATAGAGATGAACACTAAAATTAACTAACAGAGATCAACACTAAAATTAACTAATAGAGATGAACACTAAAATTAACTAATAGAGATCAACACTAAAATTAACTAATAGAGATGACCACTAAAATTAACTAATAGAGATGAACACTAAAATTAACTAATAGAGATGAACACTAAAATTAACTAATAGAGATGAACACTAAAACTAATAGAGATGAACACTAAAATTAATAGAGATGAACACTAAAACTAATAGAGATGAACACTAAAATTAACTAACAGAGATCAACACTAAAATTAACTAATAGAGATGAACACTACAATTAATAGAGATGAACACTAAAATTAATAGAGATGAACACTAAAATTAACTAACAGAGATCAACACTAAAATTAACTAATAGAGATGAACACTAAAATTAACTAACAGAGATCAACACTAAAATTAACTAATAGAGATGAACACTACAATTAATAGAGATGAACACTAAAATTAATAGAGATGAACACTAAAATTAACTAACAGAGATCAACACTAAAATTAACTAATGGAGATGAACACTAAAATTAACTAATAGAGATGAACACTAAAATTAATAGAGATGAACACTAAAATTAATAGAGATGAACACTAAAATTAACTAACAGAGATCAACACTAAAATTAACGACCAGAGATCAACACTAAAATTAACTAATAGAGATGAACACTAAAATTAACTAATAGAGATGAACACTAAAATTAATAGAGATGAACACTAAAATTAATAGAGATGAACACTAAAATTAACTAACAGAGATCAACACTAAAATTAACTAATGGAGATGAACACTAAAATTAACTAATAGAGATGAACACTAAAATTAATAGAGATGAACACTAAAATTAACTAATAGAGATGAACACTAAATTTAACTAATAGAGATGAACACTAAAATTAACTAATAGAGATCAACACTAAAATTAATAGAGATGAACACTAAAATTAATAGAGATGAACACTAAAATTAACTAACAGAGATCAACACTAAAATTTACTAATACAGATGAACACTAAAATTAACTAATAGAGATGAACACTAAAATAAACTAATAGAGATGAACACTAAAATTAATAGAGATGAACACTTAAATTAATAGAGATTAATACTAAAATTAACTAACAGAGATCAACACTAAAATTAACTAATAGAGATGAACACTAAAATTAACTAATAGAGATGAACACTAAAATACACTAATAGAGATGAACACTAAAATTAACTAATAGAGATGAACACTAAAATTAACTAATGGAGATGAACACTAAAATTAACTAATAGAGATGAACACTAAAATTAACTAATACAGATGAACACTAAAATTAACTAATAGAGATGACCACTAAAATTAACTAACAGAGATGAACACTAAAATTAACTAATAGAGATCAACACTAAAATTAACTAATAGAGATGAACACTAAAATTAACTAATAGAGATGAACACTAAAATTAACTAATAGAGATGAACACTTAAATTAGCTAACATAAGGGCCGTCACACTAAAATTAAATAACAAAAGAAAACGAGCATTGAAATTATCTAACAAACGGAACGAACACTAATGTTAGCCATTTCCGGTATTTATACTCTAGTTCGGGTTCGTCAGACTGATTTTAGCTAACCGAAAACACAAACAATGTCACTTATGAAATAGGACCCCAAACAAACACTAGAAACAGGTATTGCATCTTATATTTTCCATACAAATTATTTTATAAATGATACAAATAATGTAAAACAAATAACTTTTTTCCATAATTTTAATCATTTATATTTGTTATACATTTTCCGGTATTTATACTCCAGTAGGAGAGCCCAAACCTTCCAACCCTGCATATCGTCAACAGTAATTCTTAAAACCCTTTACATTCTAATAATATAAAACGTCAATACTAACCCTACAAAACTTTCAACACAAATACAAGGAGACTTTAAAAATACAAACGTTAATTAAAACTAATTAAGTTACATTTCCCTTGCATAGAAATGTTTAATTAAATTAATTAGTCTTTTTATCGGGTCGCATTTGTTCAATTTCCGGAAATAGCCGATAGCGTTCGCCGAAGATTCATGTGATTTCATTCTGGATAAGGATAACAAAATGTCAACTGACTAATTATATATTTTTGTTTGCTCGGTTTTACTTGGGAAGAGCCAAGAGTAAGTTTATATCTGATACCTAACGAATACAGTTAGCATTAATTAGACAGAGGTTTTAAAGGTTGTGCTCCTAAACACTGACAATTATATATATATATATATATATATATATTATAGTTAGAAAATATATATGGCAATTAAGCCATATTAGTTATAAAATATATATGGCAATTAAGCAACACAGAATATTCCGCGTTTCATCCACGCTAGGATTCATCAGGCTTATCCCTAGCTCTACCTACGTATTGAGCACTGTTGAAATAAATACTTAAAGTTTACGCATAAATTTATACTTTCGTATATTCATTTATGTGATTAAATTAAGTAATCATATATATATATATATATATATATATATATATATATATATATATATATATATATATGTATGCTGTACATATGTACGGCATAATCACGTTGATACACCAGTTCTCGTTGGATCAATGAAGATAAGCAACTTTAAGCCTGGCTAGTAACAGATGGGTAATCATTTGAGAATTCTAGGCGCGCTGTATGTGTTCTCCGCTTATCTTGGCATTGTTTTCACTTGCCCTGAACCTCTACTTGTTACTGCTATTTAACTACGCCGACTCAGGAGAGATGTGGTTGGAAATTGTGCATCTCTTGCCCCCAAAATTCGATACGCAGTCACCCTTATAGCAATTATCGGCAGTCTGTCAAGATTGAAGAAAGCTATATAAATATAGAAAATAAATAAATTAAATAAACATGAATATACGTAAACGATCACACATATATGTATGTATATATATATATATATATGTATATATATGTGCATATATGTATGTACACATATATATATTTATATATAAACTAACAATATAAAAAAAACACTAACCTAGTTTTAAAACAGATCCTTTGTCCGATAAAATCCATGCCCATTGGCTGATAGGAAAGGACACGGTGGATACTAGAAAGCTGATTGGCTAACTAAATCCTCAATAGAAGAGGACCATATAAAAACGATAAAGAACCACAGAATTCGCGCATAAACCTGAGGAATCCTAGAGTGGATGAAACGCCGAATATTCAGTGTAGCTTAATCGCCATATATATTTTATAAATTACTATATATATATATATATATATATATATATATATATATATATATATATATATATATATATATATATATATATATGGGGGGTGCATGACTCGGGTGCCATCAGTTACAATCAAAACCAAAATATGTAGCTTTCCACAGTTACTCGCTGCCATCTGATTAAGTTCACATGTATATCAAAGCTTTACAAATAAATCAACTTAAACATATAAATGCATATTTGCGCATGTGTAAAGGATACACATTAGTTCAACTTACGCCTGCCAAGTTCCAACTTTTAATTTTTGATTATTTAGTAGATGTTTTCGGCTTAAAACTAAATCGAAGTACTTTAGTAGAGACGATTCCGCACACTTAAAGACCTACACAGAAGCTCACTTATATATATATATATATATATATATATATCCGACAAAGTAGTGCTGATGTCGTACTATATATATATAGTCATTCACATACATTTCCGCTTCGCTATACTACAGCTCATCAGTGCGGCTTGAGAAGCAACCACCTCGGTTGAAACTAGACCGCCTAGACGACAGTCGGCGCTTCTAACCGTTACGCTATTCGGCTGCTGCCATGATGGACATGTAAATTAACAATGTCTAAACATTGTCCAAACGCCTAAGCTCCATTTGTTTACGCAAAGAGCATCGTTTAATATGCTAATGGCAGTTTGTTTATCACTTCCCAATATGCTTAACCCAACATAGAGAGCACTATAGTCATCCACATACAGTACTGTTTCGCTGTTTGCAATAATCAGTGCGACCAGACAAGCAACTACATATATATGTGTGTGTGTGTGTGTGTGTGTGTGTGTGTGTGTGTGTGTGTGTGTGTTCGTGGGCTAGAAGATTTTAATCCTATATTCTACTAAATTATACAATCATACAAAATGTAGAAAATATGCATAAATATAATAAATAAATGGAAACAATCGTCTAATAAAAACATAAAAACATAGAAAATTAATAATTAATTAAAATTCTTTCTTCAAAGAATATGTAAATTTGTATACCTTTATTTAGACTCTCGAATAGCCATCAGTGAGTATATTAATAAGTTCGTTTTAATAATTTTTTAATGGAAAATGTAGGCTTCTAACATCAATGTCAGTGCGACGAAAACTCAACTCTATATACATATGTATATATATTTTGTTTGTTTGTATATATATATATATATATATATATATATATATATATATGTATATATATATATATATATATATATATATGTTTTATATTTTATTACCGTTTTATTTGTTTGGTTACATATGTTTCATATGTTGAACCATGTTTACGATCTAACAGCCTCGTTAGACCTTACAGAAGTGGTTGTTAGTATTAGGAAGAAGTGTTTTCGAAGAAATACGAAAAAAGGTAGGAGATAAAATTCGTTTTTTTTTTCGTACTTCTTCTAACCCCCTTCTTCCTAATACTAACAACCACTTCTGTAAGGCCTGACGAGGCTGTTAGATCGTAAACATGGTCCAACATCTGAAACATGTTTAACCATACAGATAAAACGGTAATAAAAAATAAAACACATTTTTGCTCTGCAATACCATTGAGCACTCTCTTCAGGGTTTTAATAATTACCAGTTTTACCAAATATATATATATATATATATATATATATATATATATATATATATATATATATATATATATATATATATATTGTATAATTTACATTTATTAAAATATTGTAATCAACAAAAAAAAATAAGAGTAAAACCAAGCAAACTGCATTTCGTTAATCATAATATTTTTCCTGGTGCTAAGTCTTAATCAAATACAGTGTGGCCCACTTAAAAGTACCTCGGAAAATGTAGTAGAGAGGAGGAATATTCTTTTATTCTTTAAATTGCGTGTAGCATTTTTTAAATTACCTGTAATGTTATAAAACATACTGACAATGTTCCCCGTTGCATTTCCGGGCATGTTAAACAACGTTTACAGATACTCCCTGTAGATCTTCTCTGATGATTTTTCTGATAGCCTTGATAATGTTCTCCTTTAGTTGATATAGATTGTGAGGATTATTTGCATAAACCTTTTGTTTTAAAGTACCCCAAAGATAAAAAGCACATGATGACAAGTCCGGGGAACGTGGTGGCCATAAACTTTTTTTTTTTGTTCTCTCTTCCGTAAACATGTCATGAACTCGTGTCAGTGATCTGTGAGACGTGCGGCATGTAGCGCCATCTTTTTGGAAAAAAATTGCATTTTGTCTTGTGGTGTCAGTTGGTCGATAAGAGAAAGATTAGAGAGATCTGACTACATTTAAGTGGGTCATCCTGTATTCGAAAAGTGACATTTTCTTGAATAACGTCATTGGCGATCCTCGTTGTCGATCTGTATTTATCAAAAAAAAAGAAAACCTTTGCAATGAATTCTAAACTCCAACTGAACAATTTGGTCTGTAATGATGACGTCATCGTCGTCGTTATTGCCGTCGTTATGGTGGACGTTATA
>NC_136496.1:110545413-110547913 GCF_053919585.1 Euprymna scolopes
GAGCTTATAATATGAACAAATGATTAATAAAACATGTTAAAAGACATCTTGAAAAAGAGTTAAAAACACATTTAATTTTAAAAAGGAAGCACAAGATAAGTTGATATATACAAATTTATATATATATATATATATATATATATATATATATATATATATATATACTTGTGTGTATACAGATAGAAAATGCAAATAAAAAACAAATACATGTATATAATAGTTTTATAATATAATTTGAAAATGTTTATTATGTTTGCGGAATTTCGTATTATAATAAAATTGGAAATGATGTTCAACTCTCTTGGGTCTTCAACGATGGCTTATATGCTGTTATTGTGCTGCTTTTGGCAGAATGAATAACAAGTATTTAAGAATATTTTGATATATTATGAAAAGATGGATACCAATATGATGCACCTTTGACCATATATATATATATATATATATATATATATATATATATATATATATACTCCAGGCCAGTTAAAAATATCTGAATGTATGAATACCATTGAGTTTCAACGTGGTTATTGATAGTGCGCAATTAAAAATCAAGATCTTATTTTATTTCAGTTAGGTAAGCAAAATTGCCATAAGTTGCTACAATAAATCTATGGTTTCGGTCTGAAAAAAACATCGTCAGGTGACAATATTCCTCTGTTCTTATTTGAGACTAGTCCTTTTAATGAAAATGCAAATGCAAATTGAGTATAAGAATCGAAAGGGTAGGAAAATAGAAAGAAGAGAAAAAGAAGACAAAGAAAAAACGTCTAGACATGAATTATTATTCTACAAGAAAGGGGCCGCTAGTTTAATAAGTTTTTAATTAAAGTGACTTTCGTTACTTAAATAATGTCAGAACGCCTACCTGTGTTATATGAGTGAATCTCGCCTGAGGATGACCCTTAAGACTGAAACAATAGATTTATTGAACTGGTTTGTGATAATTTTGTTTACCTAAATTTAAAAATATATATATATATATATAATAAAGTAAAATACGCATCAGGTGCGCTTGAAAGCCAAATCACAATGCAATATTACGAAAATAAACAAATATTTTACTTATTTGAAATTCATAATTAAATATTATTTCGGAATCAAACTCCATTCTCAGTATTTTTTACATCTTCTTTTTTCCTTTCTTTTTTCTTCTTCTTCTTCCTTAACATGTTGTAAAGTTGGAGAAATAAAAGTCAGTCAGTAAAGATCCGCGTGTTGATTCTCAACAGTAGTATTTTGAAATGCCGGAACGGTGCGTTGGCTACGCGAGATTAGCGTCAGGAGTGTGAGTTCCATAATAGAAACGTTTATTTAATTTAAATAAAATAAAATATATCGGAACTCACATCCCTGACATTAATCTCGCGTAGCCAACGCACCGTTCCGGTATTTCAAAATACAATCGCGTAGAGACACCACGCGGATATTTTCTAACTCTATTTTCTTTCTCTAAATTTACAACATGTTGTTTCGATTGATTCCTTTGAATATTTGGATAGGGTTTCGTGTAGTGTAATCTTATCCAAATGAATATGAAATGTCCTCATGCATGGCTTGCTTGGACCAAGCGAATCTGATTCGTGAATGTAGCATATTTCCTGTTGAATTTGTTCATAATTTTGTACTGTGTATTTATTTCTTTTTGTTAAACACTTTTATATGCGATTTTTCGTTTATTTTTATTTTTTAAATGCTAAGAAAATGTTGACAGCAAAACTCTCACGAATATTTTTTTTCTGAAAAAAAAAAAACAGACGTCGAAAGGCAAACATTTTCGAATGCAAAATATCTTCTTCAGCTTTTTAAAAACAAGTATGAGTGGAATTATAGCATATGTGTGTGTACTATACCACAAGGTAAAAATTATGATTTTACAGGATCTTTTTTTTTAATTTGTGGTATTCTTTGTTTATATTAAGCCGCGCGGACTAAATGAATCATTTTTTTTTCAGAAACGATAATCCACGCGTAAACATTTATATCAAGAAAATGAAGAATAATGCATAATGTACCGTCGGAAATATATTTCTATTATTGAGTTCGCGCTCATACACACACACACACACACACACATATATATATATATATATATATATATATATATATATATATATATATATATATATATATATATATATATATATGGGGGGTATATTTAGGCGGCATTTTTTTCTTAGACATTTCGATTCATAAAATAAACATTTTTTTTTTGTTTAATCATTCTATTTTTTATTCTTTCCAACTTCCGAATAACGGCCCTCACTTCTGGCAGGAACTGGCTTATGTAATCGTCATATGGTCGAAAGTCCGATTACTTTCCAGTTTTCTGTATCGATTGACAGGAACAGATTAATCTAACTGGTTTTGAAAACTTGTTATTTTTCTATCCGTGAGAATGAACCCTGAAGGATTGTAAATCACTCGGACTTACGACAAATATGGCAATTACATCAACCAGTTCTTGCCAGAACATGCCCACCTACTTTTTGTTCACCAT
>NC_136496.1:110552913-110655413 GCF_053919585.1 Euprymna scolopes
ACAAAATCAACAATATATTCTCTACAGTGCAGTATACATTACAATGTATTGTGAGCTAAGTCAGTAGAGTATGGCAGGTCGAGCTTCCTCCTTGTACACTGAGAGAGGAGAGTCTCTAATTAGAGCAGATAATCAATAGATGTGATTTAAAAAGTGCAATTTCATCGATTTCGATTACAATCAAGTATGGAATATTGATCCTCATACAATCCCGGACAACGTCGGGTCTCCTTCTTAGTTTCAATGCATATAAAATATTCTAATATATCAATTCCTGATGTAGATAATATCCTTACGTACCTGTGCATTATATGCATACTGTAAATATTTCATATTAAACTTCATCATATCATTGCAATATGGATAAAACATGCTGTTGAATACTATACTTGAAGCTTTATAGATTAAAGCAAAAAAGGCAACTTCAGCAAAATAAATTTCAGTAATAGTTAAAACAATCTTAAATGCTTATAATACTAATATAAACACTTTATTAATACGTGACCCCATCACCCCACACCAAAATAATATTATTACCCATATATATATATATGTATCCCTATGCCCTCAGCCACACCAGAAATGAACTTCCCAGACCCTACCCCACAAGGTCCTTAAACTCCAAAACTAAAACATTACCGACATACTAAGCACCCCCTCCCACTTTCCCCCGTGTTCCCTTCCTCCTTTTTCCGCTCTTCTCGCACCCCTCCCCTGACATCATTCACTCTTTCATCCCATCATAACGAACATTTCTGTAAAAGTCTGAGGAAGCTACAGACGGCCAAAAAAAAACGGCCGGGTAGCTGAAACAATAATGTAACTTAACAGAAAGATACGGTAATAAAAAATAAAACGTATATTTGCTCTACAACAGTATTGAGCACTTTCTTCAGTTTTTATTAATTACCATTTCTACTAAATATATATATATATATATATATATATATATATATATATATATATATATATATATATATATATAAGCGAATATGGCAGATAGATCGGCAAGTTTTTTGTTTGTTATTTTGCTTAGGAAAAAACATACAGAAAATAGAAGTAATCCAAGTCAAAATGTGCAAGCATATATTGCTTTAGTTATCTTGCAAATATATATGGTATTTAACAATATAAAAGATCTGTTGTGGAATTTTATGTATTTTTTATTACCGATAGTGTGTTATATAATTATTACGTTCACTAGAATGTTTTGGGGGAGTTACCTGCCCTTTGTTAATATTCGCGTCGTCCTTTTTATTTGTGGCGTATTTTTTCTTATTATCATTAATTTTACTTATTGAATATTTGATTATTTTATTCAAATATATACTAAATATTCTTTTATTTCTACGTGCATAAAAATGCATGCAAAAACTGCCCGTAAAAGTATATATACAGTTTTGTTTTTTATGATTCAAAGAGAAAGAGGCAAAAAAGTCAGATGATCAGTTTCGCCTTGACCTGATGCACTGAAGAGTTTTATTTATAATTCAATAAGTAGTAGAAACACGAGGGAAAGTTTACCTGATTAAAAGCAGCGTTATGATTTATTAAAGGGGAGAAAAACAAGGGAGACAATTTATATTTTAAATAAAGCAGCGTTACATGATATATGTACAAGGCTGGAATATCTTAGAGGTTAAGAGACATTCTTTCTTTTTATAAAGAGAAGGTCTCTTAAAACGAACGTGAATAGTCTTCAAGATCTTCGGATGAAAGTTTGCATAAGCAGGATTCAGAATGGAAAATGAGTCAATGCTGAAATTCATTGTTTATGACGAGTTTTTAAGTAAATGATCAGCTATGGACGACTCGAATGTATTACTTATAACTTATAAAAGGTCCATTTTCTGATTTTGCTAGGTGTCTATGTGTTGTTGGGTTCTACTATCCAATCTTAATGTCACGTAGTCAGCACCGCAACTACATTTAAATTGGTAAATTACATTATTATTATTATTATTATTATTATCATCATCATTATTATCATCATCATCATCATCATCATCATCATCATCATTATTATTATTATTATTATTATTATTATTATTATTATTATTATTATTGAGAGTCGAACGTGTTTTCTAGAAGATGACATTAACGCTTTTGTAGAGAACACAACATTAAAAACGAAATAGCATTTTACTACTCTTGAGCTGATTTTCTTGGCGAATTACTTACTAACCCTAACTCACTATAAACGAGTGTAAATTTGACATTTAGCCACCGTATTGTGTTTTATTGGGGGAAAAAATCAGTTACTTTATCTTTCGATGATTGACCTAATCACATCAAGAGGATATAATTGGATAAATAGTGGTAATCATTCAGTTCTTCATCCAATTTTTTTTTCGAACAGATCATGAAGCACGATGTGTTAGGGTTCAAATAAACTTAACCTTTCGTCTTTTATGACAGAACGAATAAAAACGTGTATACAATCCTGTAAACGTGAGTTTACAATATATTGATGTACCTATTTACTATGCCTCCCCACGGGACAGAGTTAGACACCAGGGTCGTTTTTTAACGTGGAGAAAAGGTACAAAAATAAAAATTGTCTCAGTCGCGAAGGATTTCTCCTCCACCGAAAGAGAACAAGAAAATGAAGTGCAGCATCTGAAGAACAGATGGTATTTATTTGCTCCCCCACCGAGCAAATTAGGCACAAGGCCAATTTTTAATGTGAGGAGTGAAGGGAGGGGGAAGGGAAAAAGGGGACCAGCTCCCGAGAGGTGGGAAATGGGAGCTGGTTAAAGGTCAGGCATGTGGGGTTGCCCCCACATCTGGTCTTTGCTAGTCATAGCTAGTCATAGCTTGCAGTATCTGTCGGAACAGATGGTGTTTATTTGCTCCCCCACTGAGCAAATTAGGCACAAGGCCGTTTTTAATGTGAGGTAAAAACCAGCTCCCCTAAAAGGGGTCACTCTGGTTACCAAAAATAATAATTGTCCCAGTATAGAGGGTTTCCCCTCCATTGACTGGTACAAATTATCATAAGTGCAGTATCTGCCGGAACAGATGGTATTTATTTGCTCCCCCACCGAGCAAATTAGGCACAAGGCCGATTTTTAATGTGAGGAGTTAAGGGAGGGGGAAGGGAAAAAGGGGACCAGCTCCCGAGAGGTGGGAAATGGGAGCTGGTTAATGGTCAGGCATGTGGGGTTGCCCCCACATCTGGTCTTTGCTAGTCATAGCTAGTCCTAGCTAGTCATAGCTTGCAGTATCTGCCGGAACAGATGGTGTTTATTTGCTCCCCCACCGAGCAAATTAGGCACAAGGCCGATTTTTAATGTGAGGAGTGAAGGGAGGGGGAAGGGAAAAAGGGGACCAGCTCCCGAGAGGTGGGAAATGGGAGCTGGTTAATAGTCAGGCATGTGGGGTTGCCCCCACATCTGGTCTTTGCTAGTCATAGCTTGCAGCATCTGCCGGAACAGATGGTATTTATTTGCTCCCCCACCGAGCAAATTAGGCACAAGGCCGATTTTTAAAGTGAGGAGTGAAGGGGAAATGGGGACCAGCTCCCCGGGGAGTAGGGGAGCTGGATAGTGACAATTGGTATGAAGGGTTGCCCCTACATTGACCAAGGTCTTATATGTGGGGTTACCCCCACATACGGTCCCTGCCTGCAGTATCTGCCGGAACAGATACTACACTTTGATCCCGGCCCGAAGGCCAAGAACCACATTTCACGTAAGGTAACTTGATTAATTTTTTATGACCAAAACACCGAGGAAAGCTAAAGTAAAGTTACGCTTTCCGTCGTAAGTATATTTTAACGCGGGACGCATGTTCTTATGTAAAGAGAAGAATTTATTTTCCTACGTTTGATTATTAAATATCAAAACGTGCCATTTACATAGTGAAAGTAAACTAAAAGTTTCATGGGTTCAGATAATAATTGTTTCTCATAGTAAAACCCCGCGAAAATGTCCGCCATTATTTTTACCAGGACTTATGCATTAATACCTCATCTACTTGTTTCTACAAAACATCATTAAAACAAAATTTAAATTCCTCAACCCAACGAATATGTTTTCAGGAATGGCTAGGAGCTGATAACTGGCTACGATATGAAAAACATAAGCACACGTATCTATTGTTTCTAAAATAGGGCAATAAAATAGGTTACTAATATCAGAGGAACTCATACATTTATTAACAAGATTTTAATAAAATCAGCTGAATAAAATAAATGGTATTTGATAGACAAAGTAGTTGTTATTTTTTTTTTATTTTATTATGATTAAATATAATCTTTATCTAGAATTCTAAAATCTTGTTTGATTAAAGTCAGTTTTGGAATTCATATCTTTGATTTTGATTTTATTATATATATATATATATATATATATATATATATATATATATATATATATATATATATATATATATATATAGAGAGAGAGAGAGAGAGAGAGAGAGAGAGAGAGAGAGAAAGGGGGAGGGGATATAGATATAAAAGTTGGAAGATTGTTCATAAATTTATAAAAAGTGTATTTCGCCGTCAGAAGAGTGGCTATTTTGGTATGTTTTTAAGTGACATAATGTTTGAAATTGTCTGAATAATCACGAGACAATTCTAACAAATATGAAAAAACACGATCATTTTTTTAAATTTTTATTGTCATGATTTTGTCAATAATATTTGCATGCTCAATTATAAAAACTGAATATATTTTAATATATTATCTTTTTGGTTAAAAAATATTAGCAATATATCTATATATATATATATATATATATATATATATATATATATATATATATATATATATATTTGTACGAATCGAATGCAATTATCTACGGTGAAGCGTTTACCTAAATGCTATGAAAAATTCATCTCTTTACATTGTGTGTCGTATTCTCTATCTATCTTTTTTCTCTGTCTATATACATATACATATACATATATACATATACATATACATATATACATATATATATATATATATATATATATATATATATATAAATTAAGATTGACTTTTTTAATAAATAATGTTGACTATGAGAATGCCATCATAAAAATCGACCAGTAACTACCGTGTATTGATCTATAATGGGAAACTGATTGCGTTTTCTCTAAATAATGATATATTAATCGTATTACGATTACAAAACGTTACTAATATATTAAACATTATTTAAGGTTTCAGTATATCATTATATATATACATATACATTTATTTATTTATTTTGATTTAATTCTTACATTTGATAAAATCTATAAAGCAAAATATGTAGATATATCACATCTGAATTTTTCACATTTAATATATATAATATATATATATATATATATATATATATATATATATATATATAAGATATACTGAAACCTTTAATAATGTTAACATTTAATATATATGCATGTATGTATGTATGTATATATATATATGTATATATAATGATATTTATATATAGTAAAATGTTTAAAAACCGACGATATGAGAATATACAAAAGAAAAACTCACATGCTAAACGTTTCGCCCATCTTACGCATGATTTTTCAAACTTGAAACAGCTAAAAATGGTCCATAACTTGAAAAAGCTCACCTTACTCGAGCAAAACTTAGAGCATTTGAGTTTTGAGTGTTACTCTTTTAATTTTAAATTATATATATATACGTTTTATTTTTTATTACCATATCTTTCTGTTAAGTTACATTATTGTTTCAGCTACCCGGCCGTTTTTTTGGCCGTCGGTAGCTTCCTCAGACTTTTACTGAGGAAGCTACAGACGGCCAAAAAAACTGCCGGGTAGCTGAAACAATAATGTAACTTAACAGAAAGATACGGTAATAAAAAAAATAAAACGCATATTTGCTCTACAACAGTATTGAGCACTTTCTTCAGTTTTTATTAATTACCATTTCCACTATATATATATATATATATATATATATATATATATATATATATATATATATATATAATGAACTATACATATAGTGACTATACAAATTCAACCATATTGTATGATCAGAATTGAGTAGATTTGTATAGCCAGTAATAATATTTGATTGCTATTATTATTGTTATTCTTGTTATTGTTCTTGTTATTATTATTATTATTATTATTATTATTATTATTATTATTATTATTATTTTTATTTTTATTATTATTATTATTATCTTTAAGTGTGTATGCATAATTGAGATATATACTGGAAATTTCTTCAGGAATATTATTTCAATATTGCCTTTTTAATATATATATATATATATATATATATATATATATATATATATATATATATATATATATATATATATAGTTGCGACCAAAAGAAAGTCCGCATTTGTATTTTTTTAAAAACTACAAATTTAAGCTAAATTGAACGTTTAAACAACCTATACCTCATTTTATTTGCCCTTTTTCCTCCATCATTTTTCTGTTCAAATTGGACTTTTAACTGAAGTAGCCTATTGTTCACGTCAACTTAAAAAAAATAACTTCAAATCGAGAAGGCAAAAAGAAACTCCGCAGTAACAAATGAGTTTAAAATACAAATAAGGTATAGGTTGTTTAAACGGTTACATTAAATTTAGCTTTAATTTTCGGCTTTTGAAACAATTACTAGTGCGGACTTTCTTTTTGGCGCCACTGAATATATGCGTGTGTGTATACATATGCGTGTATGTAAGTGTGTTTGTGTGTATAAACGTTTCAAACATTTCTGTTATCTACAATTTATATTAAACTTTACAAATAAATTATTCCTGTTTCTTTCTGTATGACATTGAAAATAATTTGATTGAAATAAAATCTACATTCTTTAATTCCATCAACTGTTTCAGTGAGTTTGTTTATTAATTCGACTATGAATTATCAAGGCCAAAATCTACTCGAGAAACATAATTATAGAGATAGATGGATTTTTATTTAAAGGGTCAAGAATATGATGAGACGATCGCAAATGTTGAATTCATTCGAGTAATAATGAGAACCGTTCATGGAAATACATTTGTAGACATTGGATCTGGAGACCGCCATGTTATAGGTTGCAGTGAGATAGTCCCGTGGTGATGTGTTTCATATTTGAGAAGTTCTTAAAAAGAAACTATGCTTGTCAAAATTTCGCTTGATGCTAAGTATGCGTAGGAAGAAGGAATTTTTTTCAGTTGTGGCAGAAAGATGAATTTTTCTTTGTGAATATCTTATAAGATGAAACGAAATATTGAGGCTTTTTCAAACAGCCTCCCTGGAAATTACTTAAAAAGATGGAAAAATTATAAGAATAAGTGTCTACATTTTGATTTCAGAATTTAAATTTAACAACTAAATTTATATATACATATATATATATATATATATATATATATATATATATATATATATATATATATATATATATATATATATATATCATGGACCACGCATATAATTACTACACAAATACAACCAATTTTATATAATCAGAATCGCTGAATTTGTATAGCCATTCACAAGAATTTTTCGACTAAGATCTCGTCAATTAACATCAAACTTATAGGAGCATCTTTATTATGATATTCTTATTATTTTAGATAGATTTAGTTGGACACACTAGGTGTTTGTTTAAACTCAGAAAACAAAGTTCACGAAATAAACTATTAGCCGAGTCTTTTTTCTATGGAATTCTTGCCTGAGGAAAACCTACGAAAGATAAGCGTATAGTCTTTTCCCATGTGCAACAAGGTACTACAGTTATCCTGGTTTTATACACCTATTTATGGAGCAGCCCCTCTTTGCGTTATCTAAGAAATGTTGGGTTTCCTGCACTGCCAGTCGGAAACAGAAGCCAGGTGAGCTGACAAATCTGTACCCTCAACCTGTCAAAACAAGTGCGGTACAGACTACTCATACGAAAGAAGTGACAAGTAAAGTTGGTCAGATAAGGTGAAAGAGAGATAGTAGGAAATTATACTAAGTTGGCTTTAAATGGTCCCTGCAATAGAACCTATGTTAATAGGCAGAGAGGGGATGTAAACGGTATATATGACAAATTGTAATCAATAGAGTATTATTATTTATTTATTATACATTCATAATTCATTTGGTTCTTAAATAACATATTTAGTATTTGCTTGAATAACAACGCGGGTATTTATGTTTGTATTTAGTTATAAATTATTACTTTTTGATTATGAATTTAGTTTGGTATTGACATTTATAATTTACAATTTGCCATTTAAACATAGTTTACATTCTCTTCTATTTATAACAGAAGAAGGGCTAAATTTTTTAATGTCACAATACATTTAAGTGCTTATTTATTTCTTTTTTGTGTATTTAGCAACGTGCCTCTATAGTTATATATTCTATTCGTTTATGTCTAAATATTCTGTTTTTGTTTGGCATGTTTCGCTTGAGCATATTTCATAGCCAATAACACTGTTAACTTGCATTCCATCGCCCATCTCCCATTTTAAAAGGGTGTTTTCATCTTATGATCTATATACGCCCATCTGAGAAACAAGTGATCGTGGGCGGGCAACTGGTCTATTTTTTGACAGATCTTATGCCTTCTCGGTCGGGATTCCAATTAATGCCAAACTTTCAGTAGTATTAGCAACATAGCAGTATTAGTAGTATTAGCAACATAACATTATGAGTAGTATTAGCAACATAGCAGTATTAATAGTATTAGCAACGTAGCAATATTAGTAGTATTAGCAACATAGCAGTATTAGTAGTATTAGCAACATAGCAGTATTAGTAGTATTAGCAACATAGCAGTATTAGTAGTATTAGCAACATAGCAGTATTAGTAGTATTAGCAACGTAGCAGTATTACTAATGTTAGCAACATAGCAGTATTAGTAGTATTAGCAACATATCAGTATTAGTACTATTAGCAACGTAGCAGTATTAGTAGTATTAGCAACATAGGAGTATTAGTAGTATTAGCAACTTAGCAGTATTAGTAGTATTAGCAATACAGTAGTATTAGTAGTATTAGCAACAGTGCAGTATTAGTAGTATAAGTAATATAGCAGTATTATTAGTATTAACAACATAGCAGTATTAGCAGTATTAGCAACATAGCAGTATTAGTAGTATCAGCAACATAGCAGTATTAGTAGTATCAGCAACGTAGCAGTATTAGTAGTATTAGCAATGTAGCAGTATTAGTAGTATTAGAAACATAGCAGTATTAGTAGTATTAGCAACTTGGTAGCATTAGTAGTATTAGCAATATAACAGTATTAGTAGTATTAGCAACATAGCAGTATTAGTAGTATTAGCAATATAGCAGTATTTTTAGTATTAGCAACATAGCAGTATTAGTACTATTAGCAACGTAGCAGTATTAGTAGTATTAGCAATATATCAGTATTACTAGTATTAGCAATATAGCAGTATTAGTAGTATTGGCAACATAGCAGTATTAGTAGTATTAGCAATATAGCAGTATTAGTATTATTAGCAACATAGCAGTATTAGTAGTATTAGAAACGTAGCAGTATTAATAGTATTAGCTACGTATCAGTGTTAGTAGTATTAGCAACATAGCACTATTAGTACTATTAGCAACATAGCAGTATTTGTAGTATTAGCAACATAGCAGTATATGTAGTCTTAACAACATAGCTGAATCAGTCGTATCAGCAACATAAAAGTATTAGTATTATTAGCAATATAGCAGTATTAGTAGTATTAGAAACGTAGCAGTATTAGTACTATAAGTAACGTAGCAGTATTAGTAGTATTAGCAATATAGCAGTATTATTAGTATTTGAAACATAGCAGTATTAGCAAGATAACATCTTATTTATTACTTTTTTTTGCTAAAATTGATGGAGATGGGGAGTCAGTATTTTTTTATTTTTTTCGAGGCCTGATGGCTGATCTTAGTTCACCTTTTTAATTGTTAAAGTCCTACTTCCAGCGACGGGAAGATTTACATTATTATTTACCTCTTCTTGTTTAGTGTATAAACGGGTTGATGGGCATGACAGTATGTTTTTGTTCATATTTTTATGAGCTCCTTGTTGTCTATGGCCTCTTCTTTTTTATTAATAGAGGGAGAGTGCTGTTGTCTGTTACTCGAGATGCGTGCTGGGTGGCTTGGGGAACAGCACACCACTTTTAAATATTTAGTCCTTATTTCCTTCTTGAAACGATTTTTTGTATGTTTTCTTTATGGTTAATATTATTAATCATCCTTAGTTTGCATGCTACCATTCGTCTGTTCGTTTTTTCTTGGATAATTGGTGTATTATTTCTATAATTACATATTTGCATATATTATATACATTAGAGCTAAATATATATATATGAGATTTTAAAGGAAAAATGCCAGTAATATCAATTCAGAAATCTTGGACTCCTTGTAATATAAATAGTGAAAACTATAAATTCTTATTAGGAGAAAAATACCAAAATTAAAATTAATTTATTAAATATATCTACTTAAGATAGACATAAAGATAAATATTTCATTATTTAAGCCTCATCCCAAAACATGGAATAAATTTAAACATAATTATTAATACCCTAATTAAACAACAATACAAGAATTTGCACTGTGATTTGTTGAACCATTTCAAAATAAATACGAGCGAATACGAATAAATGTGAATAAGTAATTTTTCATAATATTTTTGATAACTTTGTACATCTTGCATGTTATTTTCACAACATTTCGGCCCATGAAATCTTCGACCTTCTTCAAGTGTATTGTGTCAAACTTGGTAATCTTACCGACGAAGTCGGGAAACATTCTGCCGAACTCGGAAATCTCCAGGAAATTTCGAACGGAGCCCTTTATATTTAATCAAGGGAGGTAGTATGCCTTCGTTCGTTCATGTAGCACGTGCTAGCCTTCCTTTGATATTTGAGAGGGTCACCATGCAAGAAATACATGGAGTTTCTCCATTGTGGTAAAAGCAATCTAGGAGAAAGGGGCTCTGTTGAAAATAAACTCGATAGTGGAAGCTCGTTAGTCTTGAACGGAAATCTTCTCGTGACATTGTTACAAAAAAAACTGCTTCAAGTTTGTTATGAGCTAGCATGGAAGTAGTAAGGCTAAGAAAGCTGTCATGAGAATGTTCATATCAGTGCACAATCTAGTCTAACCGAAGGTGAAGAAATATACAAACTCTAGTTGTATTTTTGTGCCGACCTTATTTCAATGAGAATGTTCATATCAGTGCACAATCTAGTCTAACCGAAGGTGGAGAAATATACAAACTCTAGTTGTATTTTTGTGCCGACCTTATTTCAATGAGAATGTTCATATCAGTGCACAATCTAGTCTAACCGAAGGTGAAGATATATGCAAACTCTACTTGTATTTTTTTCAATTCACAATTCCAACTATGCTTATTATTCAACGGCGATAAAAAAGAAAGACTGTTTGAGAAACATGACTGAAACTAGGTAAACAAGACGGAAATAGACTATAGTTTATTCACACCAAACATGGTTGGATTGGGGATAGGATTGTATATCTTTTTACCGATATGGGTGACATTTTGGGTGGTGGAAGGAAGTAGAAATCACTCTGAATAATAGAAATCTTATATAAGATTATAGTTACAACTTTTCGGCCGGTATAAACATGTACTTTAGATAACAGTGCCATGGTACGAAGCCATTCTGTATCATTTATCATTAGTGGCGTTTGAAAATAGATTACGCATCTCTGACTCCTCGATGCGACATACAGCAGAAACAGTACATCAATAATTTATAATGATTTATTATAGAGATGCAAACGGTATAATCGGCGGAATATGTGCATTGCAATTAATTGGCCAAGAAAAAAACGGTAAAAATAGCGATATTAATCTCTGTGCAAATATCGGGTGGAAAAATGCTTAATACCGATCAAAAACAGTCGTTCTCATCATCATCATCATCATCATCATCATCACAATCAGTATCATCATCATCATCAAAAGGAACGTTGTTTCATGTGCTTTTTTCGTTTTCTTTTTTTCTTTTTTTTTACAATTTCTTACCTCAAAGCATTGGAACGTAAGGGCCTAAAATTTTGGAACGTAAGGGGCTAATATTTTGGAACGTAAAGGACTAATATTTTGGAACGTAAGGGGCTAATATTTTGGAACGTAAGGGACAAATATTTTGGAACGTACGGAGCTAATATTTTGGAATGTAAGGGACTAATACTTTGGAACATAAGGGACTAATATTTTGGACTGTACATGGCTAATATTTGGGACCGTAAAGGGCTAGTATTTTGGAACGTAAGGGGCTAATATTTTGGAACATAAGGGACTAATCAAGAACCTTGATTCCAGTAAAGCAACTGGCCCTGATGGCATTCTAGTTATAGTGCTGAAAAAGCTCCAACCAGAACTTGCCCCCATACTTACAAAACTGTTTAAGCGTTGCCTTAAGAAGTGCTTTCCAACACCCTGGAAAACCTCATCAGTATTCCCTGTATTCAAGAATTCAGGTGAAAAGTCATCTCCCTCTCAGTACAGACCAATAAGTCCCCTGTGTGTCATGAGTAAGTTGTTGGAATCCATATTAAATAAAGAAGTAGTCAACCGCCTCAGCAGAAACAATCTTCTTATTGACATGCAATATGGTTTCCGCTCTGCAAGATCTACAGCAGATGTGCTAACGGTTATATCACATAGGATTAATGAATCTCTTAACAAAGATTTCCTTTCCAGGGCAATTGCTCTTGACATATCGAAGGCCTTCGATAAGGTATGGCATAAGGGCCTACTTCACAAGATTTCCAGCTACGGTATAACTGGAAATGTTTTCTTAGTCATTAAATGATTTCTCTCTGATCGGCTCATAAGAGTAGCGGTTGATGGGTAGAAATCAGAGGCCCACTGTATTAATGCTGGAGTCCCCCAGGGGTCCATCCTGGGCCCAACTCTCTTCCTGATCTACATCAATGATCTCCCAAAACACATACTTAATCATTCGTTGATATCTATGCTGATGACACGACCATCTATAGCAACACATCAAAGGCCGTAAATGACGAAGTTCTCTCCAATTCTCTCTCCTCTGATCTTGAGCGTGTGGTACAATGGGGGAAGATGTGGCTGGTCACTTTTAATGCATCTAAAACCAAGCTTCTATCTTTAAATCATCCATGCTCTGATCCCCATCTGGCATCAATTGAAATGGATGGCTCTCGTCTTGGGGAGGCTCCATGTTTTGACAAGCTTCTGGGTTTGATCTCCTGATCTGAAATGGAACACGTACATTAAATATGTTGCCAGGGACGCTGGCAAAATGATGGAATCCTTCTACCGCTCCAGAAGATATCTCACTACCAATGCAATTCTCTATCTGTATAAAAGACAAGTACGTCCAAGGATGGGGTACTGCTGCCAGATCTGGGCAGGAGTTGCTAAAAACAGCGTATCCTGCCTTGACAGATTACAAAATAGACTTCGTGGTTTAGTGGGGGATGCCCTTTTCTCTTCCCTGCAACCTCTCTCCCACAGAAGAGACGTTGCGAGCCTGTCTTTGTTTTATCGTTATTTCCATGGCAGGTGGTCGTTTGAGCTCGAATCCCTCGTCCCCCCCCTCTCCAATCTTTCACGAGAAACACCCGTCTGGCTGAAACTACTGTCAATAATTTTCCCCACTCTTTATCTGTGCCTAAATCCAAACGTAGATCCCATGAGCAAAGGTTCTTTCTAAGAACTGCACGCCAGTGGAACTCTCTGCCGATTGCCTGTTTCCCACCTGACTACAACTTGAACGTCTTCAAGTCCAACATAAACAAACTCCTGACAAACCGCCCCTTTAAGTAAGACACTCTATCAAAACCCCCAATACTAATGATTAGTACAATACTATCTCATTGATTACTGTACACGCAATGACCCTTATCCATGAGTGGCTTCCGGGCCTTGATAAGTGGTGACCCCCATGTAAAAAATATATATATTTTGGAACGTAAGGGACTAATATTTTGGAACGTAAAGGTCTAATATTTTAGAACGTAAGGGGCTATTTTGGAATGTAAAGGGCTAATATTTTGAAACGTAAAGGGTTAATATTTTGGACCGTAAGGGTCTAATATTTTGGAATGGTGTCTAACAGGGAATTGTAGAGAGTTGAGCAGCGAGATAGCTGTTCACATTATATTAAAACTTTAGCAGTTTAGTACAGTCAGTGAAGCAGGAAACAGGGAGGGAATTTCAAAGTGTAGAAGCCCGAATGAATAAATTATTAAGTAAATTATTATTAGTGACCTCAATAATGAAAAGGTGAGATTTTACTGCTTGTCGGGTTAGCCATGAGTATGTATGTTGAGGGAGGCACAAGTTCTACGAGTTCATCAGAGCACACTCTATTGAAGTACTTGTAAAACATACACAGGGAAGCGGCATTACAGTGATGGCACAGAAGTTGGAGCTTGGTCAACAGTGCAGAACCTATTAGATTTGAGACTCTTTTTGGCCTCTGTCTAACAATAGTGGTAGATGCTAGCCCAGCTGGGCAACAATACTTCATTTATGAGCGAATTAAGACTTTGTGAATGTTTAGGATGCTTTCTGGAATGATTGATTTTCTAGCGCGGTAAAGGAAAACCACCTTCTTCGCAGTAGCCTTGGCAATATCCTATGATACAAAGAGTATGTGAATTAAAATTAATTATATGAATTTTAAAAAGAAACTATTATAAGAAATGGTTTAAGACATAAGTCCCATACTTCTCAATATTTGAGAGGAATATGATACGAAGAAATACAAAATCTGGTTTTGAAACTTTTTTTCCATTTTTGTTTATTTTATTTACTTTTATTTTCATATAGTTTTGTTTGATCTAGTTTCCTACTGTAAAATTACTTTTTAGAATGATCTTTAACGCATGAGGCATATGCTGGTAAACAAACATGTATGAGAAGGCTGTTGACAATGTAGGAAACCGAGATCGTTAAGTCACGTGACGTATTAGAAGTGTTCCAACAATAATGCTTCCTATTTGTTAATTCCGCCCGAATGTATCATAGGGAGTTGTAAATTGAATTGTTATTATGATTGAACTTACGCATTTGTGACCTGAAATTTTCATCGCTCAGCTGTAGATATTGACGGTGTGAGACCCTAAAAAAGCAACCTCTGTTATTGACATGTGTTAGAAGCAGAGATGAGTCATTGAAATCCAGGCAAAAGTGCATTCAGAATGGTTGTGATTATGTAGAAAAATAAAAGCCAAGTACGTCCAAGGATGGAATACTGCTGCCATATCTGGACAGGAGCTGCTAAAAACAGCCTATCCTGCCTTGACAGAGTACAAAATAGACTTCGTGCCTAGTGGGGGATGCCCTTTTCTCTTCCCTGCAACCTATCTCCCACAGAAGAGACGTTGCGAGCCTGTCTTTGTTTTATCGTTATTTCCGTGGCAGGTGCTCGTCTGAGCTCCAATCTCTGGTCCCAATCTCGCCGATCTTTCACGAAAAACACCCGTCTAGCTGAATCCACTGTCAAAAATTTCCCCCACTCTTTATCTGTGCTTAAATCCAAACGTAGATTCCATGAACAAAGCTTCTTTCTTAGAATTGCACGCCTGTGGAACTCTGTTCCGTCTGCCTGCTTCCCACCTGACTACAACCTGGATGTCTTCAAGTCCAAGGTAAACAAATTCCTAATGAACCGCCACCTCAAGTAAACACTTCAATAAATCTTCACACTAACGTACTGTACACGCAATAACCTTTATATCCGAGTGGCTTCCAGGCCTTGATAAGTGGTGACCACCGTGTAAAAAAAAAGTCAGTGTGTCGTATGTTTTAATGGTACCAGTCCTGGCTTCATAACTCTCCAACTTTTCAGGTTTAAAAAATAGGAGACTTTACTTTTGGAACAACATACGTATGACAGCGCCCCCTCCGGACGCCCATGCACAGTCATCGTTCATTGCTGGCAAAACAGCATAAAGTACATTGAGAATAGCGGTCACCATGTGAAAAATAAATTCTGCAGCTCGTTTTAATAGTACTACACCCATCTTCGTAGTTTTTAAACTTTTTTAGTTAAACAAAAATAGAAGGCTTCACTTTTGGAACGATCCTCGTATGAACAAGCACATACAAGCGAAACCTGCATTTAAATTACAAATCTCTGTATGTCTGTTTATTTTTCAAAATATCTTTCGCATATAAATCAGTACAAGGACTTACTATTAAATATAACAGGTATCGTGTAATGTCTTTGCTAATTTCGAGAGAGATCTCTCTTTTTCAAAAGAAAACAAACCAAAAGTATCTCATAAAAACGGAACAACGAATTCAAATCCAAAATAGCTGTCACGCAGACGGATAATCGTGTTGTTTTTTTTTTGTTTTGTTTTTTTTTTGTTTTTGTTTTTTTCATACGTAACGTCACTTCGCTATCCTGCAATCATACATTGCTATATGCTTTTTTATCCACTTTTTCAAATTTTTGTTGTTGTTTCATTTTTTTGTTTAATACTTTTATGGAGAGGCTATTTTTTTTTCTCGGTTTTTTGTTTGTTTGTTTGTTTTTGTTTTTCCAATGCTTTTTCCAGTTGTTTTCTTTTTTTTAATTTTTGACTCCAAGTTTGTTTATTCTCTTTTCAATTATTATATTTGTGTTTTATTGGTTTGTATTTTTTTGTATTTTGAATTGTTTATTTGTATTCATTCAGTTGTCTTTTTCTTCGTTTATACTATTTTTTTTTTTTCAGAAGAAAATACTGCCACTTTTTATTTATTATCTCCAAGTTTTCGAGTTTATTATATTATTAATATTTGATTATTGGTTTTAATTTTTTCTTCGTTCGTCTTCTATTTTAGGGGTTTTATGTGTTTTGTTTTATGCCGTTTTCTGCTTGTTTGTTTTTTTATTATTTTTGTTCCTGGTGTTTATTAATTTCTATTGTATTTGGATTGTCTCATCTTTATTTGCGTTTTAGTCGCTTGCTATTTTTGTTATATTTGCTTTTATGTTTAACAATATATTAGCATTGATGATACATATCCAATTCTATTCTGAAAAAGATCAGAAAATCCCTGGAATAGTGTATTTCGGTAAACGGTTTTTTGACTTATATAATTCTACCTTATCCGAAAAGGCCACTCTGGATTGTGACAAAAATAAAAACTGAATATTTTTCGTTCATTGACCGAGGATAAAAAATATGATGTGTAATATAAGAACAGTTACTACATTTTGCTACTAGCAAAAAAAAAATAAATAAATAAAAACCCAAAGAACAACATTCTGCCTGTGTCAGAGTATTTTCTCCTCCCGAAATATACAGTGCACTAATAAAATAATATTTACTTCATCCTACGTTAGATCTGAGGTAACTAGCTGATTCCTCGTCACAGCTTCCTTGAACAATACAATTATTTGGATAATTGTGTTTTCAACCTGCTGACGTAATGAAGAAGGAATATTTATGTTTTTTTGTTTTTTGTTGTTGTTTTTTTCTGTTTCACAAATAATTATTGGTCTTTTATATATATGTGTGTGTGTGTCTGTGTGTGTGTGTGTATGTGTGTGTGTGTGTGTGTGTGTGTGTGTGTGTGTGTCTGTGTGTGTGTGAATATAATAAACTAGTTATGACCAAAGTTTCATCTCATTCGGACAAAACACTAAGAAATGGGGCCTAATTAGAGTTGGAGCCCGTTTTTTTTGGGGGGGGGTCACCTATATATATATATATATATATATATATATAAACAAGCCGGGGCAGCTTTGCCCGGGCGTAAAATACGCTTAAATCTGATATTTTAATTTCTCCAGATTTCGTATATATTATTATAGAGTCGTAATTTCAAAAGCAAAAGGAAGTATTGGAGTACCATCAGCTAGAATCGAAACTGTAGCATTTAAAGCTGGTGACGTTACCACTGTAACCAACGTGACACGCATATGAATTGATTAAAAAATAAAAATAAATTAAGATGAATGTGCAAAATGTGTAACGATTTTTTCAGTTTTGACCCATTTTTGACCCCTTAAAACTATTTCAACCGGCTGAAGCCCCACAAATAAACGCCCCGCAAAACGTCATATCATTTGAGACCCATAGCGCCACTCTACGACGTTTAGTTTCGGGGGAGATAGAGTTTGAAAATATCGAGACCCCTTAAAACTATTTCAACCGGCTGAAGCCCCACAAATAAACGCCCCGCAAAACGTCATATCATTTGAGACCCATAGCGCCACTCTGCGACTTTTAGTTTCGGGAGAGATAGAGTTTGAAAATATCGAGACAGGCAGACTTACGAACAGACAGACAGACAGACATATAGCCTTTTATATATTAGATGACGAAAGTCTATTTTCCAAATTTTACAATGTTGGCACCTTACTGTTTATTTCTTTAAGTACGTTGACATCGACAATTCTTGACAGAACCTGTTTCGAAGCGCAGAATCATTCGTGTAATTATAATGTCCATTTTTGAATTTATACTGCCCTTAACTCATCAGAATTAAAAACATTTATGAACTTTAAAAGAAATATATATATATAATATTTTAAAAAGATTTTTGATGGTACAAAACTTTATAATAGTTTTAAACATAATAGCTGAAGTCATGTCGAGTTGGGAACACGATCACATAAAAAAATCGAGGGTGAATCAAAACAGACATTAATAAAATCGATTTAAGAATAAATGGATAAAAAAACTATTTAAATGTAAAATCGAGAATTCTTTCGACTGATACATTAAAGTTGACCAAAATGTGTTCAATTTCTCTGATGTTTCTCTCTCCCACGCGGATAAAGGAGTATTAGCCAAAGGTTTGGATGTGGGTATTCCCTCACCTGGCATTGATAACGAAAATATTTTTGGTGAATTTGAGGTATTACATTCCCAGCTCAAACACCATGAGCCAACTTTGAATGATGATTTCCTCTATATGAAGGCAAAGTAGCGGAACTCGCACATAGTTTCGCTAATTCTCCTATTAACACACAAGAACTTGCACGGAGTAAGGTCCACTATCAGGCCGCCAAACTTTTAAAGCCCAATAAAGATGTTTATATTACTAAACCGGATAAAGGTACCGGTGTTGTCATTCCTAAAAGTAATGATTACACTGGAAGATCGTACTAAGTTTAAGTAACTAGGTGACATTTTGAGAACTGAAGTAAAACTTCAAAAACCTTTTTTTCTTCAGATACATAGAAATAAATACATCAGCAAGGATATCTATATGATCCGGCTCATGGGTTCAGAGCGACCACGAATGTACGGGGTACCCAAGATCCAAAAAGAGTGTCCCCTTAATGTCCATCTTATCTATGATTGAATCAGCTCAACATAAGCTGACTAAGTGGTTAGCTCAGATCTTGAACCCCGTGCTGAACAAATTTTTAAGCAATTGAATTACGGACTCGTTATGTTTCGCCGCTGCCATGTGTTACCTAGAATGTGGTCCGCAAACTAACTTTCTTTGTTCTTTTGATGCCATTGGCTTATTTACGAACGTTTCTCTCGACAAAACTCTACAAATATGTGCCGATATGCTGTATCATAGCATGTTTACTTTTCCAGAGAATATTTTCTGGAACTTATGGAACTGACTACTAAGTCAGTCAGTTTCAGCTTCAACAATGAAATGTATCAGCAGGTTGATGGGGTTGCAATGGGTAGCCTCTAGGTGCTATACAAGCGAATATTTTCCTAGGTTTCCAGGAATCTATTTTATTTACTCGGGTTACTAGACCCTTTCGTTATTGGCAGTACGTGGGTGAGACTTTCGTTATTTTCAAGTTCCACCATGAAGCGAGTGAATTTTGTTCGCAATTAAATAATATCCACCCATGGAGGAGGAGCATAATGGCTCTCTTCCCGTCTTTGACGTTTGGGTAGAAAGGAAGGGAAACAATTTCTCTACCACAATATCACAGGCTTGCATATTAGTTGGGATTCCTTTTCTCCTATGACTAGGAAACTTAGTTTAATCAAATCTTTAGTTCACCGTACCCGTATGATTTGCACGGCCAGCACATTAGAACCTGAACTAAAAAAGATAACTGATATAAGAATGGTTTCCCCGAGTTTATTATTTCCAAATTTATCCATAAAAAAACTTGCGAAATCGAATACTGACATTTTATTGATCCACCTAAATGTCCGGTCTAGTTATAGCCTCCCTTTATTGGGTCTACCATAAAGGTTTTTTCTGATAAGATTAGATCTGTGGTGTCCTGCTGTGCAACCCCGTGTTGTATTTGGTACCAGGACTGCTTTCCTGGCCTTTCAGAAAGATGTTTTACCAACACTGGATAAAAGTTTAGTCATTTATGAATTTAAATGCTAGTGTGGTGTTGACTATATGGGTCGAACTCTTCAGCGCTGGGAGTCAGACTCGCTCAATACGTACCTGCATGATTTCGTAAGTCTTATAGGTCTAACAGGAATATATCAACGAGCACATCCGGATGTTTAAGGAATACGCCCGGACGTTTACTAAGCACATCTGGGCACTCACCGATCCACGAGTTGGAAATCGGGCAGCATCTGCTCGAGAAAAAATTGTGCGGTGAGGCTTACTCGGACAGTTGCTTTCGTATCGTACACAGGGCTCGCTCCAAACATTTATTGAATATCTTAAAGGCCTAAACCTTCACTTTCCCATAAATTAGAGTTATTCAAAGAGCTCTAATATATATACATATTTTGTATAATTTTATGGATTGTATATATATATATATATATATATATATATATATATATATATATATATATATATATATATATACAATCAATAAGGTGAAAAGCTATAGCAAACATCTATATGAGTACTTTAACCATAGTTCCTGATTTCAAAAGGCGAAAAATTAAAAGATACATCTGCCTTACTTTTAATGCTAGGTTTATTTATGGTGTCTTTTAAATTTAATAAAAACCCTTCACAATTTGCTGACGAGGAAACCTTGTTTATTAAAAAACTATATGTAATAATTATTGTCCGTAACTTGATGTCTACCACAATAAAAACACTGTTTTCCGAAACGATCTAACAAATAATTGATTTTGTTGTTGTTCCTTCTTATGAAACGGATTTTTAATTTAATTATAATTTGATTTTTAAATTTTAAATTATCAATCACATTACTATATATATATATATATATATATATATATATATATATATATATATATATATATATATATATATATGCCTCTCTCTAATATTAGGGATATTTTTTCTCTTTCGCTATTTCCCCACCTCATGTTGCAAAAAACAGTATCTGCTTAATTTTAAACGATAGTCATTAATATTTTTTTTGTTTGTTTGCTTTTTAATCGTATTCGTCGATGGGTTTTCCTCTTGGTAATGTATCAGTCGAAAAATGTCTCGAGTTTACATTTTAATCGTTTGTTTTACTCGTCAAGTTATTTTTAAATCGTTTTTATTAACCTCCTCGCTTTCCCCTCGATGTTAAGAGATTTCCTTATTTTAAGCGACATTTATTTCGAAAGAAAAAAATACAGTTATTAATTTTAAAACTATCGTAAAACTGCAATTCCGATTGTTTGATATTTTATTAATTTCATAATTGTGGTTAATTTATTTTCACCTTAACCTAAACACGAAACTTCGGAAGCGTAAAGCTAAAACCTCTCTTTCCTTCAGCAAACATGACGACTTATACAGGTGAAGTAGGTCGACCGAAAAGTCGTGCAAATAACACTCAAAATTGGAACATTAGTTCAATTAATCCATGCTCCGACGAACTACAAGCTCCTGCGCCACAATGATGGAAATACGCCCGACAAACCCGACAAGCAGCCAAAATCTCATCTCTCCACAGTAGAAATCCTTAGATGCAAGAAAGCCTTCTGCTCTAATAGTTTCTTCCCTAAGACTGCCAGAGTTTGGAACTTTCCTTCCGGGTTCCTGCTTCACTGACTGTACTGTAGGCACGGCCAAAACGGGAGGAGGAAGTAAGTATTTTTTCACGGAGTATCTTTTTAAAAATCTACTAAGAAATAATCTAATCAATACGAAATTTTCATCGATTATTAAGTTAATGGTGCACTTTTCTTCATAATCGATATATATATATATATATATATATATATATATATATATATATATATATATATATATAGTTTACAAAGCCTCCTTTCTTTATTTGTGGTTACAAATATGCTAAAAATAATTAGTTGAAACTTAACAAAATATATTGTATTGTCGGGGAGGGTGAGGATTGTAGATAAAACAAACAAACAAAATGAAAAGAACACAACCATCATCAATGTGGGCATCTCGTCAGCATCAGACAAGGCCAAACTATTTGCCAAGTACTTTGCAGCTAATTCTACCCTATGCGACGAAGGCCATCAACTCTCAGTATTTCCTCCTATAACAGGCAACACGCTATGCAACATACAAATACTTGTGCGTGACGTCGCCAAGATTCCAGTAAAGCAACTGGCCCTGACGGCATTACAGTTATAGTGCTGAAAAAGCTCCAACCAGAACTTGCTCCCATACTTACAAAACTGTTTAAGCGTTGCCTTAAGGAGAAGTGCTTTTCAACACCCTGGAAAACCTCATCAGTATGCCCTGTATTTAAGAATTCAGGTGATAAGTCATCTCCCTCTCAGTACAGACCAATAAGTTTCATATGTGTCATGAGTAAGCTGCTGGAATCCATATTAAATAGAAAAGTAGTCAACTACCTCAGCAGAAATAACCTTCTTAGTGACATGCAATACGGTTTCCGTTCTGCTAGATCTACAACAGATGTGCTAACGGTTATATCTCATAGGATTAGTGAATCTTTTGACAAAGGCTTTCTTTCTAGGGCAATTGCTCTTGACATATCAAAGGCCTTCGATAAGGTATAGCATAAGGGCCTACTTCACAAGATTTCTAGCTACTGTATCACTGGAAATGTTTTCTCAATTATTAAATCATTTCTCTCTGATAGGCTCATAAGAGTAGTGGTTGATGGGCAGAAATCAGAGGCCCACAGTATTAATGCTGGAGTCCCTCAGGGGTTCATCCTGGGCCCAACTCTCTTCCTGATCTCCATGAATGATCTCGCAAAACACATACTTAAATCATTCATTGAAATTTATGCTAATGACACGACCATCTATTACAACACTTCATGTAAAAAAAAAATTAAAAAAACTACGCACATATCAGATTTTATAGTTGAAAATCCGAATTTATTTTTCATCTTTTGTGTTTTCTAGTGTGAAGATCATTTGTTAAAATGATAATTATTATCTTTCAGATTAGCAAAAAAGAATTATATATTTTCATTATTTTTTGCGAAAAACACTATTTTTAAATCTTTTAATGGGCCTAATATCGCTTATACACCATAAAAAAGGAAATACTTTGAAGGATAGGTACCAAAAAGAAAAAAAATCGATAAATAACTGTGCATTTTGCTAAAAAATACGATAACTTCTCTCGGCAATTTCTTGTTAATTCACTTCCGGTGAAACAAGCGTGATGTTAGATGCAGGAGTTGTTTTCAACACATACGCAGCATATCATTCCCAAAATGGTCACACACACACACACACACACACACACACATATTATATATATATATATATATATATATATATATATATATATATATATATATATATATATAATCGCTTATGACATAAGAAGTAAACCCTTCACTTAATCTGCAAATCAAACATTAAAAATACATGGGTAAATGTAGTTTATTTAGGCCTTTCCAGACCTCCGTAGTTTCTTTTAAACTATCATTATTATTTTTTAAATTTCGGTACGCAAATCTATACAGTGATATAAAAAGTTGGAATTATTTGAAATTCAGGTACTTATATTATAATATTTTTACATACTCTTATAGAAAATCATCGTAAATCTAATTTATGAAAAAAATTAATAGGTTCAAACATCATTTTGAAAAAAGTTATGGTGGTGAATGGTGCAGTTTTTGAAAATTTTTAATTTTATTAAATTTTAAATTTTATTAAATCTTAAATTCTATTAAATTTTAAATTCAATTAAATTTTAAATTCTATTAAAAATAGTAGAAAGTTTTATATTATTATTCTTTTTCATATGAAAAAATTCAGAGTTTTATTTTTCTATGAAAACAAGTTGATCAAGAATAATGGATTTTAATAGATTTTAATTCGTGTAAAAATAAAACAACTACTCGTTTATTTTTCCATTCCTTGGCCGTGCCTAACGTACTAACATGCTAAAGTTTAAGTGTAATGTAAACAAAGATATTGCTGCTCAACTCCCCACATATTACTCCTACAAATTATGTCCCAGATAGTAGCCCCCTGCATCAAAGTGGCACTTTGCTTTATTTGTGGTGAAAATGCAATAAAAAAAAAATAAAATAAAACAACCATGCCTCATTTAAAAAATATAGAACTACAATTCACAGAGTTTGAAATATATACCAGGTTCATGAAATTTGTCGTAACCTTTGGTAATATAAACTATTCGTTATTGCATAATAGTCTCTTTTGATTTTCCTATTTTAAGTCATTGTTTTTCTCATACATTTATAACTCTATCGTGGTAATGGATAGAGAGAGCGGCCTAGAAATAAAATGGCCGTCGAATTCTCAAAATGCGTTCAACAAGTCTTGTAAACAATGTTTATGACAATTATTTCATGCGGGCTGAAAACATTACAATATTCCAACTTTTCATAAAGCTCGCTGACAATTTACAAAATGATCCAATGGATTGTCAGGCGTCGGTTAATAGCCATTTCTTGGCGGTGTTAAAGTTGTAATAATTTACCATGCGCATTAAACCATTATACGCAGTTGTTGGAAATGAAAATGTTGAAAAGATGAAATTCTCCGATCAGTACGAAAAGGCAGTTTTGGAGTGAAGTAACCTTTCCTTACGAATAATCATTTTTTATCAGAATTTATATGTGGAGTAAGGATTGCTTTCGGTTTCAGTTTTTACATAAACCACATCTTAGCGGCCATTTTCTTTCTAGGCCGTTGTGTCTACAAACTACCCTCTATTGTTCTATCTTGATTTATCTCTGTTTTGCATTCTTTTTTCCCCTTTCTTTTATTCTGCCCACTTTTTTTTTTTTTTTGTCTGAGTGATCTGTTTGTTTTACCAGCCGACTGAGCGTCGAAGATGTCGTCGTCGTCATCATCGTCGTCGTCGTCATCATCATCGCAGACATCATCAACCTCATATACACAATCATCACCAAAAACAACTACATCTTGAGCAAAAGGTTTCCTATTGGTCATCAAAAAATGACGTCATCGCTGCCGGTCACGTGTTTGAGGTGACTACGGTAAGTCGTTGTCTTCTTTCAATCTTTTTTTTTAATTTTAATTTGTTTTAGAATGCTTGATTTTTGCCTAAACTTTGATACGAAGTTATTATTCATTTTCTATGATATTTTTCTAACTGTTTTCAGCTATGGTCATAGTTTTCATTTTTTTTTTTTTATGGAAATCGCTCCAGACAAACCATAAAGCAACTTGTCGCAAGAAGCTTAAAAGAAAAAAAATCGAGATCGAAAGTGTTATTTTATTTACCTCATTTTCAAGAGGTTAGACATAAGGTCGTGTGTTAATTTTGATGAAAATGTGCATGTGAAACGAACTGGATTCGAACTCGGCACACCATTGTTGTCAGTCCGTACCAGTAACCACTTAACTACTGTCTCTTGTCTAAACCGATTATATGTGTTATACGAATATATTCTGACTTTTAGCCTTTTGTTAAAAACATCGTTCATGGAATGCAAAGGCCAAAGTAACACATAAGGAAAGCGAGGTGTATGAGACTGCGGAAAGTAAGACCAAGGTCCAATTTGTACTCTCCACAACCATTTTTCACCCCAAACAAAGCATAGCGCCACTTTGATGCAGGTGGCTACTATCGGAGACATAAGTTGCAGGGATATTATGTAGGGAGATAAGCAGCAAGATGTCTGTTCACATTACACTTGAACTTTTGCATATCAGTACATTTGGAAAAGCAGAGTCCCGGAAGGGAGTTCCAAAGGCTAGCAGTTCTGGGGAAGAAACTATTGGAGTAAAAGGCTTTCTTACATCTAAGGATCTCTACTGTGTTTGGGTGGGATTTTGCTGCCCGTCAGGTTCGTCAGGAGTATTTACGTCGTAGGGATACAAGTGCTAGTAGTTCGTTAGAGCATTCAACATTAAAATACTTATAAAACAGGCAGAGGGATGCAACATTTCGTCGATGTGACAGAGACTGAAGTTTAGATGACAGTTAAGGACTTTTCAGGTTGACGACTCCCTTTTGAACCCTGTCCAGGAGTGAGAGACTAGTAGCAGATGCACCAGCCCAAATGTGACAACAATACTCCATACATGGGCGAATAACTTATTTAACAAAACAATCGAAGTTAAAAACTCGTGTAGAACAGATATGGCGGCGCATTTATGTCTGTATTAATATAAAAAAGATGTACTTAAAAATATCATATGAAAATTTGTTGGTTTAACATATTTTTTAAAATGTACGCGTAAATTTGACATAAAAATACACATTTAGATTTTTATAGGTTTTTTTTGTAATAAATTTTGGCGCTAAAATATGATAACGCGTCAAAATGTTATTGCGTAAAATCATAATCAAGGTAATTTTTAGATTTACACTAAAACTTGATTAATTTGTCTATTGTATTTATATGTTTTGCAAAATTAAGTTTTAATCTGGACTACAAAAACGGAAATTATTGAAATAAAATTCTTTTTTTTTTTTCATGTATCGCTTTAAAGTCACGTAATGTTATTGAATTAAAAAAAAACGATCGTCTTTCTTTATATGCTCAAATATATCTTAGCACTATTTATGATAACGCATAAGGGTTGTTATATAGTATAAACAATCGTACTGTTTTAATGTATACTACGTTTGTTGCTTTCAGTTTTTAGAGAACAAATGCTAACATTTTAGATATTCTTTGGAAAATATATGACTACTGTACACCCTGCTAAAATAACGTAAAAGAAATTATGCTTCGCCAATGTTCGCACTCGCTATTCATATAAGGCACTGCATTATTTCGAGCACCTGATCTTTAGTAAGAATAACACCTATGCCTCGCCATGTTATTATTACTAGGGCTATGACAACAGCATATTCTTTTTATTGTTTTAACTCTCGAGTATATATCCGACACAGTAAGACACAATTAATCTAACCTGCAGGTGAGACTATTTCAAGCTGTGAGGGGAAGGGAGAAAGCAAATAGAAGTCAAACAGCTACGCCAGACTTATCGCAGCCACGCCTGAAATTAAATCAACCGAGAACCATATCACTCTACATAAAAATATATAAGATATCAATAGATATATACCTGAGAATCAAAACAAGGAAAAGAATATGCTGTTGTCATAGCTCTGATTATTACCAAATGGTCACCTGTTCAAGCGTATGGGTTTTACTAGTAAAGAGTATATTTTTTTATCCCATCCACGTGTTCGGCGTGAAACAAGCGTGTATACTTTAACGTTTAAACTGAAATAAAACAAATACATCCATAAATATTCCAAAATAGAAACACACATTAAAAAAATAGTAGTGATAGTTTGAATCGGATGAATTCAGAGTATCCACGCGTTTGCCTCTTTTAATCTATCTTGTGATCATCGAAGTGATCATGCATGTCGGTCAGATCGAAAAAGGACACGACTCGAGCTAGATGGTGTTCCTCTCGCATTTTCCATCTGAAAGGCAAACGTTTATTCTGAAAAACTGTGCCGACCGAAACCACACTCCCACATTTACAGTCACCCTTCTGGTACTATCCAGGCTCAACTTCAGTGATCTGACCGGAATCGATGCGTCAACGTGATTATGCCGTATTTTTTATTAACTAAAGAAAAACGGGCACTATGAGATTTTTGTATTAGAAAGTTGAGATTGTTTTAGGTATTCATTTCAGGCGAGGTTGGGATAAGTCTAGGTTGGCTGTCTGACTTCTATTTGCTTTCTCTCTTCCCCTCACAGCTTGAAATAGTCTCACCCGCAGGTTAGGAAAAGTAGCACATGCTTGATTCCTTGACGTTGTGTAACGGGATTTAAGTACATATAATTACACTGTGCAACAAATTTGAAGTGAAAAAAAAGTACAAGACATATAAGACCTGTTTCGGTGTAAGAAAAGTATGCTGATTCCAAATCTGACATTTATTTCTCTGGATTAGGTACCATTTTCATGTATTTTATTATTAATTATTTTGAAAAAAAAAAACACCGAATTCATCAGTTTAAACAACATTTGTCCTCTTAACTCTCTTGTGTAGTGCCATCATCCTTTTTTAAATTCCAGCAGTAGTCTGCCAACATACCAGTGTTCCATTTTCCTTTAAAACGTTTTTCTATTAATGAAATATCTTGATGGAACCTTTCGCCATGTTCATCACTCACATGGCCAAGATTCTCAGCAAAAACATCCAAATGAGAGTGGAGCACATGAACTTTTAGAGACATGTTACATCCCATATCATGAAAATGATGCAATAGATCATTCACAACTTGCACATAGTCTTCTGAACGATGTTTTCCCAGGAAGTTATCACAAACTTTCTTGAATGACTCAAAGGCACATTTTTCTTTTCTCGTGAGATGTGTGTTAAAAGTTTCATCAAGAACAATTTTTCGAATTTGGGGACCTATGAAGATACCTTCTTTTATTTTAGCTCGACTTAATGAAGGAAACTTTTCTGCAAGATATGCAAATGCCAAGGAATCCTTGTCTAGTGCTTTCACAAACTGCTTGAACAAACCGAGTTTAATATGGAAAGGTGGTAAATGGATTCTATCACTTTGCAGAAGTGGTTTGTGTTTGATGTTATGTTTCCTTGCTCAATTTCATCTCTAGCAGGCCAGTGCTTGCGTACATAGTGCTCAGCTCTTGCTCTAGAGTCCCACAAGCACAAGAAGCAACAAAATTTAGTATAGCCTGGCTGAAGGCCAGTGAGCATGGCTATAACCTTGAAATCTGCACAAACATGCCATTTATGGACTTCATAATGTATGCTTGCTAAAATTGTTTTTAAATTTTCATATGATTCTTTCATGGTTGTGCTGTAAGCTATAGGAACAGATGGCAGGGTGTTCCCATTGTGAAGCAAAACAGCTTTTATGCTTTCCTTGGATGCATCTAAGAAAAGTCGCCAGTTGGTGTTATCATATTGTATTTCCAGCTGTTCAAAAAGTCCAACAATGTCATTGCAGAAGCATAAATCATCTTTCAAAGTGAACAAAATTGCAAGTTTTGTGCACGTTTTCTGTACAATGTAATTTTCACACCTTTTCTAAGAAGATTTCGTTCTTTAAGCCTTGATGCAAGAAGTTCACTTTTGTCTTTGGTTAAATAAAGATCTCTGCATAAGTCATTTAGAGCATCTTGAGAAAATAGTATTGGTTTATTATTGCTTTCTGAATTAGAAAATTCTACTGTTTCATCACTGTAATGTTCATCCCCACTGCTTGAACTCCACATTTCCTGATCAGGGGGTTTTGGTACAGGTAATTCTTTTGAGTGCTCAACTGGGCGCATTGCTGATTGCAAATTTGGGTAAACAATGTGTTTCTTTTTTTTTTTTTGCTGTTGTACAGCCCGTATAGTCTTGCTGACAAAAATAGCAATCATTAGAATGATCTTTCTGCTCTCGCCAAATCATTGGCACACCAAACTTCATGTGAACATTCTTTTTTGCATACCATGCGCTCAATGTTTTCACACATGTAAGGCAACAGGCATGAGGAGCCCATGACTTGTCTTGGTCTCCTATATCAAAATGAAAGTACGCCTTGTACAATTTCTTGATATGGCTGGTAATGCTGCGCCTTTCTTTAGCAAATGTTAATTCGCCACATATGTAGCAGAATTTGCTTGAATCATTTTTGCACTGTCTTGAAGTCATCGTCAAAGCCTATACTGCATCTAAAGAATAATGACAAGAAAAAAAGTAAATTGTTTTATAAAGAAAAATAAGGATTCTATAATGTGGACATGTTAAGCCATTATAAACGCCCACTAGCAAGTTATTAGATTCTTTCGTACATAAAGTAAGGGGTTGATAAAATTTCATTTCTATTTTTTGCATTTAATTTAGTAAATTTTCAGAAAAGAATGTATAAAATGCTCCTTTATGTTTAAAACATTAAAATACACAATAATCCGGTCTTTATTGTAGTTTTTAGTTAAAAAATACTTTATTAAATGGATATCTATTTTTAACCCTCAGATTTTTTCCCGTGCCCTGCAAATAAGGTTCTGAGGCAGGTTTTAGCTTCTTTTCCCTGATTTTTTTAGCCTACATTAAAAAATGCCTTTCTTGACGAATACCATGGCTTTTCGGAAGGTGATGAACACCAAACCATGTGCTACAGCATTATGTTTTTACTTTTGAAAAACTTAGCCCTTGGTCTAGAAAATATTATGCTAACCAAGCTAGCTCTGTCATCTAGCTCTCTTAAATCTGGAAAAATAGCTCATTTCGGCTGACTTTAGCAAATAAATGATTCAAATATATGATTTAACAAATAATGTACATAATATGTGTATATTAAACTGTGTTTTTCTCTTAAGATTTATAATTTAATGCACATAATATGTGACTGCAAAGTCGTCAGTAACCCATTTTTGACGTTTTTACTGAAATTTACGACTGTGGCAATTTTGCACAAATTATACCTAATTCAACAAAAAGAAAGCCAGAAATAAAATTTCCACGTTACTAGGTATACAAAAATTGCTGCAGATATCCTGTACTTTTTTTAGTGTTGCACAGTGTTATTTATGTATAAATACACATCCATCTTTATTATAGTGTTGGGAATGCTTTAAGTTAAAAGGTAACTGTTTTTTAAGAGTATTGACTAATAATTTACAAAATTACTTATCGGTATGTGATCGTTATTTAAAGAAATTTAAAACTAATCAAAATTTAAAACGATTTTTAGTTATATGTTTTAGCGTTTTATTTGTTTATAAGGTTTTAAAAATTTAAACAAATTTTACATAAAAATATATACTTTTATTTTTTGTAGATTTTCTAATATTTCTATAGTGTGTGTCTGTATACGTGTATAACAGAAGATCAGAACAACATCGGTACTGTCGGTTTCAAATAGAAAACAAAAGGGGGCTATATTTAATTTAACTACCCAATCATCGTTTTTGTCATCATTTTCCTTTGATTCGTGAAATACACATCAGGGAAACTTGACTCTCCCAAGTCTTTATAAAGGAAGGATCATCCTCTATTTTCCAGTTAAAACAAGCAAGTTGAACTTTACGTAGCAGTGGTGCTTATGTGGGCGAAAATGAGGAAGGGATGGATCTTTGGAATGGATGGTGTCTGTCGAAGATTAAAATAAATGAAGTTCAAGGACAAACTAAAAGTGGGAACTAGGTATCTTGAAAGAGGTCTAATACCCTAAGAACGTTTTGTTTTAAACACAAAAAGGCCAATGTTTAGCAAAAATCTCCCCCAGACAAGACATGAACCTACTTGATGTAAGAAGCTAATAAAATTTAGTCAACGATTAGAGTGAGATGGATTCCAATCTAGAAAACAGCAGTTCTTCCTCTTTTGTCAAAATTATCGCTCATATAATGTACGGACTGAAAAACAAAAAAAAAGGAGAACGGGAATTATGAGATTGAAAGTAGATCCAAGGTCAGTTTTCTACTCTCTTTAAATTGATGTGATTTTCATTTTTTAACAAGTTGTTTTAGAATTCTAATAACATATTTATAATGGCATATTTATGGTTGTAATATTTTTTATTTATGGATAATATAAATCTCAAACGTCGGTTTGTGTGTGTATGAATGTATGTATGTTTGCATGTCCGTTAAAAATTTTGACAGCAATCGGTATCATTAGAAAGACTGACTCTCGAACGACAAATATCCAAACATTACCCCAAAACATTAATTCTGTGCTAGTCAACTGAGCCTTGTTTTTAAGGAGGGGTCAGTTTTTGCATCGATATTTTTATTTAGAAGTAATTCTACGCCTTGCAATGAGTAAGCTTCTTTTGAACGTAAGAAACGTCGTAAGTCGCTATCGGCGTGGCGTCTAAACCACTGGCTTTTTTTCACTTCCTTTTCTACTTAGCGTTATAGGTTCGAGCCTGGGTACTGTGGCTAGTTTTTTTTTGGGGGGGGGGCTCGCACGGGTATTCGCTGCAATTTTCATTTTTTTAAGATGCTGGTTAATATTTTTGCGCTCGCATGGGTATTTTGATTGAAACATACTTTTAAGGGCTGGAATGCTTGCAATATCACCTCTCCACACCCGTGCAACGCCGGGTACCCCCGCTAGTAATAAATAAAAGATGCATCCAGCATCTATATTGGTCTCTTCGTGCTCAATGTGTTTCATCAGTCAACGTCAAGATAAAGAGGACATTTTGTGAAAACCCTTATTCAGCGTGAAGTCGTAAGAAATTCTGTAGAACGTCAGAATATACAACGCCAAGAATAATGGATCGTTTTTTAACATGAAATAGCGCCATTAGTTAAAGACAACGACGCCCGAAATAAAACAAAGAACTCAATGAAACAGAACGAATGTGAAACTATCTATTCTTTAAACCAATGAATGTGAAATTGTATTTTTTTTATTAAAGTTGTTCTGTAGCAAGATTACCACTAGGTGATCATAAAGAGCAGAACATTTAAAAGAATTATAACCTAGATCGTAACGATGTGATGTCACGGATGTAGGTATATGTCGTGTTTGGAATGCTACTATGACTGTTTTAAGAATTGCAAGGTTGAAACTAAAATTAAAATCATAAACATGTTATTGTTTTTACCTTGAAGTATACTTATTTGAAGAAAGTGTCTGATGTAATAACTACGAATATATCCGGGTTTATCCACACAGGAATATGATTGGCTGGTGTAAGCCATAAATACGGACTGGCATAGAGAGTACCCGGTGGGAAACGTTGGAAGATACATTGAGTATTGTAATTTTAATCATATTACCAACTAAGACAATGATTATCGTTTATTAGGGCGACTAGATTGTATTAATTGATGGCTGCAACCAAGACCACCAAGCTATTTCAAATTAATATATCATTTTCCGTTTTTCATATCAGTGACGAAAACAATATGTGAAATTACGAGAGAAGATTGAAAAATATCTGAGCAAGATTGGCTATTGAGGTAAGCGAAAAATATGCTTGTCGTTCTCTCCAACTGAGAATTTGAGGAGTTGATAGTCTCTATAAAGCAAGCATTTTTCAAAGCAATATAGACATTCTACTGCTTAGGTGATGTTCGACGTAAAACAAGCGGACATTCTTCAACGTGAAAGCTGAAATAAAACAAATGCATTCATAAATATTTCAAAATATAGAAGACCAGACTGTTACACTCCGTCGAACGCTTTCGAAATGTCAAGCACAATGGCTTTATTTTCTCTTGCCTTATCTATAAACCGACAGATCTGGTCAGTTATAGCAGTTATCAGATGAGCTGTTAAACGTAAACCACGCAAGCCATACTGAACATTACAAAAGAAGCCTAAAATTTCCAGAAAATGAAAAGGCTTTCCGTTAGGCAACCATTCAAAGACTAAACAGAAAGCCTAATAGGACTTGTATGTTCTGAACTTTTGAAATATACACTATATAAGTTTGTGAGGGAGTCAGTACGTGTCTTTGTGTGTGTGTGTGTGTGTGTGTGTGTGTGTGTGTGTGTGTGTGTGTGTGTGTGTGTGTGTGTGTGTGTGTGTTTCTGCCTGTGTGTGTATCATGCTAAAGTTATCGTTGTTTGATTTTCAGTAAAACAAACCTAATTAGTATGCAATCTCTTCATTGGCATCTTTAATTAATCACACAATAAAAAGAGAGAGAAAATTTAACGTCTAATTGCCTCGTTAACGGGTTTTAAAAATTAATCCTTCGATCAGAATATCGTGTTAGTACTTCTGTTTCAAAGGTTCGCGTGACACTGAAACACTATGATACGGGCGTGGGAACCTGACTTCGTTGAGCGCTTCCCTATTAAAAATTCATGCGGGCGTATAGGATACAGATTTATCCGTATATTTGTACGGCTAACTGGTGCTGTCAATGTATTGAATAAGAAATATCACCAGTGATGAATGGAATTATAAGTGTTAACTTTGGAAATGTTAGCTTATAGATATAAATGATGCCCTATCCTGCACGTAATAAGAGATTTCATGGCAAATTTTTTGCAATTTAATTTTTTTATTTATATATTTAAATGATTTTTATTTAAATATTTAAATAATTGTCTTTAGCGTGTATTATATGTTTAACAGGTATCATATTTATATAAATAAAACACGAGTTGTCTTCAAGCGAGTGATTGATTTTAAAAAATGCGTTTAATGAATTTATTAAATATTCGATTAAAATCGTTTAAAATCATTAAAATCACTTAAGCGTGTCTTTTCCCCTTATATTGAGTCTCATTGATGGTTTGTTTGTTTATGTGAATGGGGTAAGGCTTCAATGCGTCTCTGCACCTCCCAATCATTGAAGCCATACTCATTCGCATGAACAAACCGACCATCAATGAAACTCAATATACGGAGAAAAGACACGCTTAAGTACTTTTAAAGATTTTAAAAGATTTTAATCGTCTTTTCAATAAATTCACTAAATGCAATTTTTAATTCATCACTCGTCTGAAGACAACTAATGCAAGTTGAAAATATTCGCGACTATGGCAAATTTCTTTTTACGCTCGAACAGAATGTTCGACCTTTGACCTGCCAAAAGGAAAAAAAATAGATTGCGAGAAAAACAAACAGGAATTATCCCTGCTGGTCAACGAAACATATATAAGAGTAAAAAGCGAAACATATATAAGAGTGAAAAACGAAACACGTATAAGAGTAAAAAACGAAACATATATAAGAGTAAAAAACGAAACATGTATAAGAGTAAAAAACGAAACATGTATAAGAGTAAAAAACGAAACATATATAAGAGTAAAAAGCGAAACATATATAAGAGTGAAAAACGAAACACGTATAAGAGTAAAAAACGAAACATATATAAGAGTAAAAAACGAAACATGTATAAGAGTAAAAAACGAAACATGTATAAGAGTAAAAAACGAAACATATATAAGAGTAAAAAACGAAACATGTATAAGAGTAAAAAACGAAACATATATAAGAGTAAAAAACGAAACATGTATAAGAGTAAAAATAAAACAGTAGATGTATGTATGCGTGTATTTAACCGATAAAGTTTTAAAGTACTGGTTACATAACACTGAAACTAACAGAAAACAGTAATCATACACGAAAGATTACTTATAGCGATTAAAATCTTTGTTTGGATGGATGAATAATGCGTACAGAAATATGTCGGCAAGTTGAAATTCCAAATGTTCTTTTCAGCTTGCCGACATATTTTTATTAGTTTTACGCATGCGCAAATTCAATTATAGTCATAGCTAGAAATCGTTTAATTTTAAATCTTTCTTGTTTATCTGTCGGATAAGCTCAAACGGTAGGAAATGCGGCTGGGCGTTTTGGTTTCGATTCCAGCTCATGGCACCCAGGTTGTTTGCTTTGGTGAGTCTTATTTTTACTTTTGAAATCAGTATTATATATTAGGTATAATATAATATTCAATAGAAATTGGCTTTGTAAAAAAAAATACGAAATCTATATGAATTAAAATATGTTTAAGTGTATTTTGAAACCGGCAAAGTCGGGCGCCTCCCTGTTCGTCACAAATAACCATAGTCATAATCTCCCTGATAAAACTGTCTCCGAAATGGGCATATTTGCTGATGATAACACGCTCTATAATAGACATAAAGGAAAATAAATATACAAATCTTCAAGGCAATGGTAGAACCATAGAAAATCTTCAGGCTATAGTGGATGGGCCTTAAATTGATGATAACATTTTTAAAGTTAAGCTTCTCTCCGTTAACAATTACAAGAAACCTTCTCAAGCACCGATTACGATGACCACACTTTTTATTTGGTTGTGTGTACTTTTCTGTTCAATATATTTTATTTCCATTAATTACTGAGTTGTGTCTTTCTTCCAGCTCCTTACGGGACCACTGCATTTGATAATAACACCACGCTCTGAAATAGAAAGGAGGGAAAAACAAATGCGCACATATTCAAGGCAATGAAACTACCTTCCCTCTGTAGTTGAATGAGGCCGTAAATAGATGGCAACATTTAGTACTATTAAGATTAAGCTTATTTATTTGACAACAATAAAGTACATTAACTACAAAAGAAACTTCTCAGCCACTGATTGTCATGACAAAGAACATCCAACCTGAGCTCTCTTCTATCAAAATCATCGATCTAACATTCATAGGCAACATAAATTAAGACAAATGTATTGAGGACATTGCCAAAGCTGCTGCAAATATGGTGGGCCCTCTTTATCTTACTAGAAAATTTCTGCCACCAGGGAGCATCCTATATCATTACAAAGCCACAATTCGCCCATGCATGGAGTATTGTTGTCACTGGGCTGCTGTATGAACCACTCATCTCTCACTCTTGGACAAAATTCAAAAAGTCGTCCGAAATCAATAAGTCCCGGATTGTCGGACAAGCTCTAACCTCTGTCCTACCTGTTTTACAAGTACTTTAATGAAATGTGCTCTGATAAACTAATAACACCTGTGACCCCTCGACCTACATCCGGCAAGCAGCAAAATTCCAACCCTTCATTGTTAAGGTCCTTATATGCCGGAAAGCTTTCTATTCTAATAATTGTCTTCTATTGACTGTTGGACTTTGGAATTCCTTCCCTATTTCCTGATTCCTTGACTATACTAATCTGCTTAAGTGTAAATGTAATGTGAACAGATATCTTGCTGCTGAACGTTCGATAGTCCCCTGTTATGCATAATCCCAAGTAACAGACTCTTGCTTTACAAGTGGCAATATGTCTTGCTTGGGGTGAAACAGAGTTACAAAGAAAAATAAATGATGACAATATTTAAACATTTCCTTTATTGTCTTTAGTGACATTTTAAATGCGAAAATCATGTCTTCATATAAGTGTGCACATATCCAATGCTGTTATTACATATTGGTTGAATTTACATATAGTTTCTCTCGTATAAAGTTTTGGCATATCTATACTCTCAGAACGAAATTTTGTAGTCGATAAATGGAGTTTTCACATAAAAAAAAACAATGGATTTTTTTGTCAATTCTAATAAATTACAATGTTAGCTTCCAAATTTTGCAGTCAAAAATACCTGAATATTATTGAATTATTTTTTCCACAATTTTAATCGTGTTAACAGGTAAAAAATTGCGGCCATCTGGTTTTATAAAATAAATCGAAACGGGAAATCATCTCTCCTACGTCTTACATAAACAAATACGATCATTTTCTTCAAATTCTATTTTCTTTAATAAATAATTTCCTACCTTATCGATTTTCGTAATTTTTGAAGATAATCATCTTTAAAATACGGAGAATACATAGATATTATTGTTTTCATGTGAAATTCAGTATTACGATTTCCAAAGTTTCGTTCTGATAGTGTAGAAGCGCCAAAGTTTGTTTGTTTTTTTATTAGCAATTCAGGAAATTAATATACATGTATATATTGGATAAAATTCGTATGTTTTAATCGGTCATGGCCATTGGGTTACGCTGCCACACGTTTTAGTACCTTTGTTTAGCTCCATAGAAAATTGTTATGGATCACTCGACGTATTCAATTTCCCCGCTAAATATTACAGCCTAATATTACAAGTGCATTTGAAAAGCATAAAGGCCCGACATAAAATATCAACAGTAGGGTTTTTGATATGACAGCGTTCATTTTCTGCCATTCTCAGTTAACTATCTTATATACGCGTTGCACATGAATATTACTGTTTATAGCACAATTGAACCATGATGCTTGATTTTCGCATTTTAAACTTTAATTCCAGCTGTTATGCTTAAATATAATTTTATACAATCAATAGTAACTATTTTCAATGCAATGTAGACTACAATGTATTGTGAACTAATTTACTGCGGAGAGGCATGTAAAAAGTTCTCCCGGTGCACAGCGATGGGTCCCCATCTAGAGCAGGCAATCAATCGATTTGATTGAAAAATGAGCGATTTCACCGATTTCAATGACAATAAAAATATGGGAGTGTTAAACATTCGTTGATCCTTAATTCAATCCAGAGCAACGTCGGTTCTTTCTGCTAGTATATATATATATATATATATATATATATATATATATATTAATTTTATTTATACAAACATTAATGGCTACATATGTGCATACATGTTTCTGTAATCACCCACGTTCGGGGATTACGTCTTCAGGCCAAGAATTACCGTCTTTTGACGGTAATTCTTGGCCTGAAGACGTAATCCCCGAACGTGGGTGATTACAGAAACATGTATGCACATATGTAGCCATTAATGTTTGTATAAATAAAATTAATATACCTGCTCTGTTCACTCATTGAGCACGATTTTGGTAGACACATGTTGTTTCATTGGATGTACTTCTAGGAAACTAAACTCTACTGGCTATATATATATATATATATATATATATATATATATATATATATATATATAAAGTAAAAATGTGGTCACACACTTTAAAAGACACTTATTTTAAATCTATATAATTATAAAACTCAAATGACCTTGTAATGATGTATGTAACCCACTTTCTGGTTTATGACATCCGGTTGCGCACTGAAATGTTAACGTTATTATTTCGAAATTATTATTTAACATGAGGGGGTTAAAATAACTTAAACGTAATACAGAGATGAACGATGTAAAAAAAAAAGCAGATATATCAAAATTTGAATTTAACTATAATAAGTATTATGATATCTGTTCAGTGCACATTTGCCTATAAGTATGGCCAACCATTTATAATTCAGTAACAATCAATTATAATAAACACAATTACTCATAGAAATCTATCTATATTCTTTTTTCATTTTAATATACTTTCATAGAAATGTTTCTACTATGTCACAAAAAAACTATTTTCTTTACGTCACAAGTGTCACGCTCATACATGAATTCCATAGCTAATATAACATACTGACCCAACATGTCACGGGTAGTCTAGTAAAATTTAAATGAGAAATTTGAAAACTTGAACTGATAAAATTATAAAATCATTTTATTTACTTCTATTGTTGTTGTAAGTCCGATATATTTCGATATAAATAGTTTCATCAGGGTAGGAAGTCCGGTACGTAGTTTTATTTTTGTTTGTTTGTTTTGTTTTTGTTTTCTTTTGTTTTTTCTTCATTTGGTGTTCAAGAGGATGCAATGCCTCGGGGTAGAAGAGAGGAGAAATGTACGTCTTACTCCGTTTGTTTCCGTGGACTCCGAAACGGATTGGCCGATTTTTTTTTATAATTTCATACAAATATATATTATGTGCCCGTGAGTGTTATTAGATAGGTTTCATATCGGAATGCTTCTGATCAATATTCAAAATCGTTAATCGATAATCGAAAAATCCGATAAAAGGAAGAACAGTATTTCGTCCAAGGCATGAAAATTGTTAATAAAAATGTTTTTACTATAGGCTTTGAAAATAAAGGTACAAGATTCAATTTGAAATTTATTTATCATCAAAATGCACTTTTATAAGTTTTACAAAGTAAGGTATAACAATTTAATTTAAATTGAATCAAAAAATTACCTTGGATTTATTTTATGTAATGTATATTTTGTAGCACTTTTTTAAAAAATCATTGAAAATTTTATATCTATATCATTAATTGCTAGATGATAGATAATGTTTTAACAAGTGCAAGAGAATGTACATTACATAAAATAAATCAAAGGTAATTTTTTGATTCAATTTAAATTAAATTTTTATACCTTACTTTGTAAAATTTATGAAAATGCACTTTTGAGATAAATAAATTTCAAATTGAATCTTGTACCTTTATTTTTAAACCCTATAGTAAAAACATATTGTTTAACAATTTTCATGCCTTGGATGAAATGCTTTTCTAACTTGTATCTTATCTTTTGAAGATTATATTTTAAAACTCTTCTTCTCTCTATTTCAGTTTGTATTTCTCCTCACACCACAACTTATTTTATGCAACTCCCTCTTTGTAACAAAAACTTTAAAATAACTTTTTTAGATTAAAAGTTTTTTAACTTCTTTCAGAATAGAAAATCTTTAAAATTTAATAAAGAACATATTTCATATAGGTTTCATTAATAGATATTCAGTACATAACGAGAAAAATAGAGATGAAAATTTCAAAAGGATTGTATAACTGGTTACGGTCAATAGTAGTCCTCGCCAGCGAAAATCTTTGATATTGTTATTCTATCATTATTATTTAAAACCTTTTGTGTCCTGCTCTTTCGCGCGAGGACTAATAATAATAAATTCTTATTCTGTGAAGTTTCAAAGAATGTACAATTCTTCTCTTCAGAGGAAAGAAATATGTTAGCAAATTTATGTGTATGGCAAACCTAAAAAGTTGCTGGTTTTAGCATTGTATGACACTGCACTATATATATATATATATATATATATATATATATATATATATATATATATATATATCATCATCATGCGCTGTCCTTCGTGTCCGAAGACGACTTCATGTGAACCATCATTCTCCACTGGTCACGGTCGCGACTGAGGGTCTGCCAGCTTCTAGTAGGGATCAACCTGTCCTTTGAATTTCGTTTGACGGTGTCACGAAACCTGCGCTTAGGTCTGCCTATGCCTCGTACCCCATCCTCCAGTTGTGAAAACAGTATCTGTTTTGGTAGTCGTGAGTTCTCCATTCTGTTTACGTGCCCGGCCCATCTCAGGTTTTTCCGGATGAGCAGGTCATACATGCTTGGGAGGTTGGCTTGTGATAGGATCTCCCTGTTGCTGACAAAGTCATACCACTTGACATTTAAAATCTGCTGGAAATGTTTCATCATATAGGTATTAAGCTTGCGGGCTACCAGTTTGCACACGAGCCAAGTTTCTGCACCGTATAAGAGTGACGAGAGGACGATGGCGCGGTACACCATGCATTTGGTTCTGAAAGTCGGGCCTTTATTTTGCCAGACCTTCTGTTTGAGTTTTCCATAGGATATGGAGGCGTTAGCCATTCTTGTAGAAATCTCCTCGTCCATTTTGTTGTTCATTACCGTGGTCCCTAAGTATTTGAATTTGCTGACATTGTAAAGCTCCTGGTCTTGAATCTTAATTGGCTGTCTTGTTGCTGGTGATCTAGGAGATTGTTGGTACATCATTTCGGTTTTCTTGATGTTTTCTTGATTATATATATATATATATATATATATATATATATATATATATATATATATATATAAATATATATATATATATACATATATATATAATCATTAATATTAAAGTAGAACTTGATAAATTTATCTTTAAAATCATGTCACTTCATATTTAATATATAGAGTTCGATAGATACTAATTTCTATATTCCAAAGTCCATGATGTTGACCATCTTACAATGTATTTCTTTAATTCAGTTGACATTTACAATTATTGATAGTATCTGTTTCGTAGCACAAAACCAGAAGAAATAACAATAATTAATCCATGAAAAAGAGATAAAATGCTTTTTGACATTATTAAAAATTCGAAAATTGGAAGAGAAGCTGTAAAAACCTTAAAATATGTTTGCATTACGCCATTTTGAATCTGGCGTAATGCAAACAGATTATAAGGTATTTGCAGCTTCTCTTCCGATTTTCGAATTTTTAATAATGTCAAAAAGCATTTTATCTCTTTTTCATGGATTGATTGTTGCTATTTCTTCTGATGGTTTAAAGGCAAAATAGATTCACTGATTGATATAATAAGTAAGTGAATGATTTTGTGCTACGAAACAGATACAGTCAAAAATTTAAAAAGTCAACTGAATTAAAGAAATAAATTGCAAGATGGTCAACATCATGAATTTTATAATATAGACTTTTGTCCTTCATTCATTATATATATGTATGTATATATATATATATATATATATATATATATATATATATGTATACTTCTCTCACTCTCTTTCTCTTTATATATATATGTATATCTATACACATATTTCTCCCTCTCCCTCCCTCCCTCCCTCTCTCTCTTTATATATATATATATATATATATATATGCATCTTTGTATATCTTTATTTCTCTCCTTTTTCTCTCTTTCCCTCTCTTTTGCTTTCTATGCACCCGTACATACACACACATACATGCACAAACACACACACACACACGCGCGTGTATATATATATATATATATATATATATATATATATATATATATATATATATAGTAATTTATAAAATATATATGGCGATTAAGCTACACTGAATACTCCGCGTTTCATCCACTCTAGGACTCTTCAGGCTTATGCATAAGACCGAAGAGTCCTAGAGTGGATGAAACGCGGAATATTCAGTGTAGCTTAATCGCCATATATATTTTATAAATTACTAACTAGCTCTTTTGAAGTAAATACTTTAAGTTTACGCATAAATCTATACTTTCGTATAATAATTTTATGTGAGTAAATTAAGTAGTTATATATATATATATATATATATATATATATATATATATATATATATATATATTCATCCAGTGCAAATCTCGTCTCAACATGAGAAACATATGTTTATTTATTGGATCGCTTATTTTTGTCACTTCCATTTCCCGTTACATGTTCTTATTGTTATCTTCTTTAGCTATTTTTACTTGTTATTTGTGTGTGTATGTGGGTGCGTACGTGCGTGCGTGTCCCCTTTTCATCACTGCCCGCGAAAGCTGCAGTCAGAATAGCAAGCAATCGCAAAGGGTGTGAAGACAAAAGCAAATGACGTGGCGCCGTGAATAAAACGCCGACAATATTTCCCCCATTCACACAACCCATAAGCATCTTTTGATGAGTCAATTCAATGACCGCCATTTTTTTTTCATTTCTCCTCGATCACTTCTTTTGACCGCGAACTTCCTTTAAATATCTTCTTCACTTGTAAAGAAAAAAATTAATAAAATAATTAAATACGTAGATCTATATTTTTCTCTCACGTGTATTTGCGCATTATATGCGCACGCCGACATATACAGATATACACAGACAAACATGCATGCACTTACGTATATATTTATACATATATGCATACTACGCATATATATATATATGTATATAAAAATATATTCAGATCGAAAAATTACTGGAGTCTAAATATGATTATTAATTTACATTTAAATAAGTGAATTGCTAAAAATATATATTAATATCTCAATTTGTAAAAAAATTCGGTACGTGTATATGCTTATACATTTGCATATAAATGGTTTACTCCTGAACTAATTAACCAATCATTACGAATTTTGAAACGCAGCCTCTAGTGTGGTATTGTCGGTTTTATATAACTGTGTCTATGTATGTCAAGTGTATATAAGGCATACGTGTTTTTAATCGATGCTCGTGTGTCGTCTAGTGGTTAGAATTATAAGGACACTTATTTTGAATTATATATGGGATGTCTGTGTGTGTCGATCTGTTATGTGTATATGTTACTGTTACGTGAATATGTGAAAACATTCATATACGAGACGTCGAGCTTCAAAATGATATCATAATGCAACTATTCCTATGTTTTTCTGTTTTATCGATTCACAAGGTTTGTTTGTTTTCTAAAATTTTCCAGTTTGAAACTTTTACTTTTTTTATATCGTCATCGAATTAGACGCTATTTTACATGAAATACGAACATTGACAAAAAATATATTTTTCATCATTTTTGAGGAGAGGATGTACATTCATATTATAAATATTAGATGTCGTTCGTTATCCCTGATCTTCAATACATATTCTAATAGAGAAAAAGGAAATCTAAGATTGAAACATGGTTAACCACATGCATAAACCCCAGATATAATTATTTCAGTATTCAACGTCTCATATGAATTTCATCTACGTTATGGGTCCTTACTGTAAAATTTAGTTTGAGGATCTATTCCTCAGTGCAGATGAAACTCAAAATCCAGTTGCGAATTATTTAGGACTTTTATCTAGTCATGGCTGACGGAACGAGGAGATGCTAGCCCGTGGATTAGATAAAGAGTACTGTTTGAAATTCTGTACAGATTCCCGAGTTCGACTCAAAGATTCCCGACTTCAACTAGATACACCTGAAGAAGGTCGGTTGTTATATTGATCGAAACGTTGTAAAAATAACACTCAAAATGAGAATAGTAGTCCGAAGAATCCAAATAATAAGAATATTACATTTTTGTTCCAAACAAAGGGATGTAATTATGTATTGAAGAATACAGCGTTACGTATTTTTAATTCAAAATAATTCCGATCCAGTGAAAGTATTTTCTGGAAGAACTAATCGAATTACATTTTATTGTTCGTCATAACATGTTGCAACGATTCACCGTGAAGTGGCAATTCAATTAAGTATTAATTCTATATAGGATAAATTTTATCGATGGCAAACATCGCGAAAAAGACTGACTTTACTTTAAAACTAGCCTGGGTGCCCAGTGTTGCGCGGGTGTTTGGAGGTGTGTGTTGAGCAAAAAAAGTGGTAATAGGCAGGCAAGCTCGAGCCCGTGACGCGAAGGTGGAACAGAAAGTGAAAGAAAATCTGACTTCTTACTGCTACTCCATGATGCGACCGGAAGTTCGGAATGTTAAAATTAGGCAAAGTTAATCCAACTGATACGATGAGTTGCAAAAATGGCTCGCAAAAAATCCATTCCTTCTTGTAGAAAACTGCCCAGTTGAGAGTGAAGGAATTAATGTTTTTCGCCAATTTTTCGATATTTGTCGTCTAGACGCGGAGTTTTAAAATGATATCGATCTCGTGAAAATCTGTCGCATCTGTCGAAAGTTTTAGGCATACATACATACATACATACATACATACATACATACACTTAAACAGATAGGTGAGATTTATATTATAGATGACCATATTATATTAATACGTTGCTGATGAGTGAATGATTCTACATAAAAATCAAAGATGGCGTAAACACATAAAACACAATTGAACCTACTCTTCGGATTTTTTCGGATTTACGTAATCATGCCCATATTTTGTTTTCTTTTTAAAGTTAATGAGTTCTTATGCTTCTGATGAATAAGGGTGGAAAATACTCAAAAAATTGACAAAATAATCATATGATTGTTTGTGAACTACGAAACAGGTGCTGACAAGAATTGAACATTTTAACATGCTGAAAGAAATAAACTGTAAGATGAACATCTTGGAATGTTGAATATAGACATTTTATCATTTATTTGTATATGCTCTGTAATTATATTTAACATAAATCGACCTTCATAAATAAAAAGGATTGCTATAAATACAGGGTGGAATATAATTGAATAAGCGTATTTTCATATATATATATATATATATATATATATATATATATATATATATATATATAACTTATATATAAAAATATATTTTAAAAATATATATAAATATATATAAAATATATATAAAAATACATTGCAAGGATGCGATATAAGTAAATGCTTTTCTTTTCCTTATAAGGGAAATGGTTTCCATAATTTTTATTGTTAAAGTGTTTTTTATTCAATAAGTCTGAAGAAAGACTTTTCTTGTGAAAATTTTCAAACGACATCATGTTTGGATTTGTCCGAATAATCTGGAAACAATTGTAACTAACGATGAAATACACTATTTGTTGCTAATCAGCCCATTCTTTGAAGCCTTGGTTTTAGTTAAAACAATATATGAATGCTCAATTATGAAATATGATAATTTTGTAGCTTACAGTTTAAGCCATCGCTTTTTGGCTTAAAATTTATTAGTTTATAAACGATTACTGAATTATATAAAGCTAGTAAAATTCGGAATACTACAAATATATATATATATATTATATATATATATATATATATATATATATATATATATATATATATACTCCTTTTTTATATTGTTCTTGCTTTGTGCTATTTTTCTCCTGACAATGCCGGGCCACGGACCCTGCTAGTATATATATATATATATATATATATATATATATATATATATAGAGAGAGAGAGAGAGAGAGAGAGAGAGAGACAGACAGACAGACAGACAGACAGACAGACAGACAGAGACAGAGAGAGTACGTTTGTATACGAAGAGTAACGCAACTGGTGTATAAGATAGTTAATTGCGAGAAAACTGGTAATATGTGCGTTGTCAGAAGAAAAATGGCACAAAGCGAGAACAATTCCGTAATGAAAAATTACATTTTCAATATTTTAAAATCGATTTATCATAGATATTTTCTGTGTTTAAAATCGACTTAAATCGACTTTTCTATTTTTTTGTGTTGTCGCATTATGTTATAATCCTCTAGTGTTAAATGATAACCATTATTTTAAAACATGTATTACTTGGTAAAAGTGCGAAATAACCACCAGTGGAGAAAGTATTAAAAAAAACACACACAACAAAAACAAATTATGTATACCAAACGCTGCTTATTAGTTTAAAATTACGTGATGAAAACTTAATAAGCGATATTCTGATTTAGAGAAAATGAAGCAGTGTTTCATTTTCTATATATCTATAAAAGTGAGAATGTGTGTGTTTTTCTATAGTAACTTTTTTCTTTTTATTCTGTGTGAGGACACTTCTCTAACTACATACTCAACGAATTTTTAATCTTACAGACTTGAAATTTAATATATAAGGTATTTAGATATTTGGAAAACATTTTAAAGGATTTTCACTCGAAAAAGAGGCTTCTAATGCGTCAAAATTTTAAAATTAATACGTGGGAGTCGTTGAGCTTTTCTGTTTTCTAACAGTTTTACGATTGTGCATGAGTGAATGGTTCACATTACGAATTCCTTATGTTAAATATGAGTCGGTTAGAAAACACTTATTGAAGACCGTATCACGCTGGTCGAATAGTTACCGTCTTAAGGTTTTGGTTTCGATCTCAGCTCGAATATATTTGACTTGCAAGAAGTGGACTATTTAAAAAAAAATATATAATACTCACATGCACGTGTCTCAGTTTCTGTATGAAACAAAATATAATATTTATGCATATTTTGCGATCGGGCAACGCCGGCCAACCTGCTTGTATTTAGATATTTTATTAATCGGTTTTAAAACGAAGACGTATACGTTAGGAATGGATGGATATTTTTATTAGTAAAGAATATATAAAACCTGGAAAAAAATTACTTAAGAATTTTTTGGTTAGTTTAAATTAATTAATGCTGGTAAAAAAAAAATCAACATTTAGATATGATATAATGTGGGTTATTATTGAAAAGGCAAAAACAAACAAAAAATGTCCTGAATGCGTTAATAAGCGAAAATGAAAGGAAACTTAAAACGATCGTTTTTTTTTTGTTTTGTTTTGTTATTTTTTTGTTTTGTTTTGGTATTTTATTGTTTTGTTCTGTTATTTATTTTTTTGTTTTGTTATTTTTTGTTTTGTTTTTTTTTTGTTTTGTTTTGTTATTTTTTTTTGTTTTGTTATTTTGTTGTTTTGTTCTGTTATTTTTTGTTTTGTTATTTTTTGTTTTGGTTTTTGTTTTGTTTTGTTTTGTTATTTTTTTTGTTTTGTTATTTTGTTGTTTTGTTCTGTTATTTTTTGTTTTGTTATTTTTTGTTTTGTTTTTTTTTTGTTTTGTTTTGTTATTTTTTGGTTCTGTTATTTTTTGGTTTTGTTTTGTTATTTTTTTGTTTTGTTATTTTGTTTTGTTTTGTTTATTATTTTTGTTTTGATGAACTGAAACTTGACTTTTCTATGTTTTGTTTTATTTTTAAAAAAACATATTCAATTATTGCATGTTATTTACAATGTTTAGTTTTTTTGTTTTTTTTTAAATAATATTTTCTATGATAAAAAAGCGCAAACATATCAAACTATCTTGAAAATGTATTTCATTTTGTGTGTATGCGTGCGCGCGTGTGTGTGTGTGTGTGTGTGTGTGTGTGTGTGTGTGTGTGTGTGTGTGTGTGTGTGTGTGTGTGTGTGTGTGAAGAAAATAATTAAATTTTCATTTAAAGAAACATACGGTGAGTGTTTTTATTTTTCTCTCGTTATTTTTATGTCAGAAACTTTGTGTGCAAAAGAAACAGGGCGCCCACTATGCTCATTTAGAACAAAAAGAAAACATGGCTACCAAACACGTACCTTTTATAATTGGTCAAAAATCGAAAACTAAACAAAATACTTTTATCATAATATATTTTCGCACGATTACTGACATCTATTGGATATGTTTCTACCAACATTTAGTTTAATTTTCGATTTTTGAGCGATTATCAAGGGTCCTTTTACTGGCTTATAATCGACATTTTTTCGTTCTAACTGAACAGAGGAAACACGTAATTTCTTTTAAACTGAAAAACGCTTTAAAATAAGTTTTTAAAAAAAGACAAACTAATCCAGGTAGGTAGAAGAGTAGTTTTCTTACCTTTAGTGACATTTATTTGTTGAATATTTATTCAGCACTAGAACTAGGACAATCAAATATTCTTTTAATTGTTTTAACTCTCGAGTATATATTCGTTGATATCTTATATGTTTTTATATAGAGTGATGTCGTTCTCTGTTGATTAACTGTGTTTAACTGTTTCGGATATATACTCGATAGTGAAAACAATGGTAAGAATATCCTGTTGTCCTAACCCTAAACATAACCCTATCCATCACCCATTTTGTTTGGTAATGTAACTAAATAGGGTTTATGGGTGATGTGAGAAAATAAGTCTATGTAAACATTAAAAATATTTCTTATCTTCAACATTATTACATGAGGAGTCATTTCGGGTAAAAAAGAAAAATATTAGGCTGGTGCAAAAATAATATCGTTTTTTTACGTTAAACTATATATATAAACGATATTATTTTTGCACTAACCTAATAATATTTATTTTACCCATCCAAACTCGAGAAATGCCAAAAACTAAGATCGAATGAAACGAAACAAGAAAAAATGGCTTAAGTAAAAGGAAATTAAAAGGAAACTAATTAAAACAGCTTTTATTTTTACTTATGTAGAATAAATACAAAAAAAAAACACGAAAATAATTTAGAAAACTTTTAAACCATTTTTATTTTAAATTAAATCCTTTTATACTTTAGAATGACAAATAATTTAAACAACTTTTATTTTTAAGTATTTTTTTTTAATTTATAATGAACAATAATTTACGTAGAATAAATTCACGTGATGCACCAAAGGATTTCGCTGGATTTATTTGTGTCCAGTTGCTCTCTCCGTATTAGTTCATAATGATACGAACTAAACAGATTCACCGAAGTCCCGTCGGTTCGTTCCGTTTCACTTGATATTGGGTCTTGATCGCAAGGTCAAGGTTGCTATTTGGTCTAGGAATTTGCTAGTGGCAGCCATCTTGATTTTTTTGCTCATTCAATCGTGCATTTCTCAAGTTTAGATGCGTAAAATAAATTACCTTTTTACTCGAAATGACTTCTTATCATTCAAACACTACCATGTTTGAATGATGAGGAATCATTTCGAATGAAACATGGTAGAGTTTGAATATATGGTTAAGTGGCAGTTTTAGTCATTTAGAACTGCTTTTTCGGCCAAATTTCAAACAATTATTACAGTTTATAGATCACCTTCTCAGCTATATTGTGAAATTTTTTCAATTTTTGTTAACTAAAACAAAAGTTATGATGACTTGTCTGTTCAAAATCGTAAAAATATGTACGGAGATGAGCGACGATTTTTATGACTGGTTTCCATAAAGGTCTGTTGTCGCGAAAGAGAAGTAACAAGTCAAACAGAGATACTGAAAGCATGAATGGGAGATCATTGGGGAGATTTTATTGAAAGCAGACGAGTGCCGTGCATTGTTATTACATATGTGTTTATGGGGGAAAAATAAGACTGAAATTAAATAAAGAACAAGTGAAGTTATTGGAAGCCTGGAAAAAACATGGATTACAATAGAAAAATGCGAGCAAGAAAAATAATACGGTTAATCTTAAACATGGAAAAGTGAAAAGACTAGTTGTTAAAACTGGAAAAGAAAAGGACAAGATATTCTAGTAAAAATATAATAAATTTATAACTTAAAATATTGCAGTATTAAGAATTTTTTTAAATTCAATTTATAACATTGTATAATCAATTCTTAATGCTGCAATATTTAAGTTATAAATTTATTATATTTTTTACTAGAATATCTTGTCCTTTTCTTTTCCAGTTTGAATAACTAGTCTTTTACTTTTCCATGTTTAAGCTTAGCCATATTAATTTTTATGTTCGCATTTATCTATTGTAATGTAATAATGTTTAAGATAAGAAATATTTTTAATGTCTACACAGACTTATTTTCTCATCACCAACAAACCCTATTTGGGGATATTACGTTTTTTATCTCTTAGCTCAGGAGAAGAATGTCTAAAGTTTCTATTTTATGCATGGCCTGAGGTGCAATTGAGAAAACATATCTTTCTAACAGTATTAGTGTCTAAATGACGCCAATATATCTAATTTCGACTCCGCATAGACATATTCTACAGGCAGTAGATCCCGCAATCTGTTGACACTCGTGTTTTATCTTACTTTTATTCAACTCGAACAAGTCATATTGCAACAGAAGCGTAAGCGACTTCTGAGGTAAGGGAAAGTTCGACAAGGATTTGGGTAAAAGATGTTTGTTTACATTACATTCATATTTCGCCCTATTGGTACTGTTCGGATAACGAAAAGACGTGAAAGGGTTTCCACATGCAAAACGACACAAGAAAATAAACTATCAAAGTTTTCGGCATTGAAGAGTCTGTACGGGATGAGATTTAGTAGCTAGTCGGGTGGGTCTGGGATGTCTTCGTTTAAGAAATACAAATACAATGAATTTATCGGATCATGTTTCGTAGACCATCACGAGCAGTATCTTCCTCTTGGTGAGGATTGCGAAAACACATGACTTATTTTTCGCCATTCCTTCTATCCAGTTGGTTGATGGACGCCCAACTGTTGAGAGATGCCCAATCAAAAACATTTTCTCTCCACCTTCTCCTTGGCTTTCCTCTGCCTCTTTTGCCTTCTAACATACACTCCAAGCATAACTTTGACAGGCCAGTGGTTGATCGTTTTACATGGTCAAAAGGTTTAAGGGTTTTACCTTTGATGGGGGTAGAGAAGTTGTTTGACGGAAGGTTGTTGCTTTGTTTTTTCGATCAGGTCCCGTAATGAAACGCATTACCTGATTTGGAAACATCTCAATGCAATTGGCTAGTTGTTTAGTCCATGTGAGACGATCAAGATCATGTTAAACTACTGTGGGGACATAAATTAAATAAACTTTTTCTTTAACAGTTAGTGGTACTTTTTTGATTTTATAATGGTGCTGTGTTTTTCGAACGGCGTCCAACCCAGCTTGTGTTTTAATGCCGTCTCGCGATCACTGGTGAAAGTCAGTTGATGCCCTAAATAAATGGATTGGGTGACGTGTTTGCTGGGTTTATTGTGAATAGTTATGTTTAGGTTAAACTGTTATTTCATGGAAGTACTTATAGAACAAACACAGGGATGCAACTCAGTGGCAATGACTGAAGCGTTGTAGTCAGTGCGGGACCTATCAGGTCAGAAATTATTTTTGTATATTAGTCAAGGGAAAGGAAATAGTGGTTAGTGCACCAACCCAGATGTGATAACGGTATTCCATACACGGTCGAGAGGCATATGTATTGTACCAACATCACAACGGTTATTTTATTTAAGTAAAAGGTGTACCTGTACCTGTAGATGATCGGAGGCTACATCGGCCGGAACGTTGTGAGAAAAACAACCAGGATGAGAACAATAATCCAAATAATCCAAATAATACCAAAATTAATTATCAATCCTCATCTCAAAAATATACAAAGATCATAAAAAACGGAACGGACCCGGATTTACTTTTAAAAAAGAAAAAGACTTGGCGCTATTTGCGTGCTTTCACTGGTGTAATAACTGTTAATCTGAAATGGAAAAGGGTGATTTGAATAAACAAAGTATTTTATAACCAAGCTGTCTATGTTTTACTTTTCTGCCAGCGAAAGAATGACAGCATAGGTCTAGTCGCAAAAAACAACACGTGGGTTCGATGCAAAATAACACCCTTGTACAGCCAAAGAGATTTGCTTAGGAAATAGGTCACTGATATTACCTAGCCAATATATATATAATGTCGTTCATCAAATTCCGTCTGCGTTTGTTTACAATATCACGTCAGCTGATATCCAAGCTTGACGATAAATGCCCCGGAAATTCCACTTCTGATTAATAGTTACTTTTAAAATATGCAAACGGAGAAATTATTTACGACGATTTTAAATGGTACCTCTTCTTTTATTGTAAATGGAACTCATTAATAAGAATAAAATTGAAATAAAATGAGGTACACCGGGACTTGAACAGAGGATCTATTATTGTGTTTTATCTCCAGATGACAATAAATCTTTTTTTAAGAAGAAATGATTTCATGAGATTTTATTATTTCCCTTGGCCGGTGCAACGTAAAATATTCCCCTGTAAAAATTCTTCTTTTTGATTTATAGGAGATAACATCGAATTTTTTTTTTTTTTTTCGAAACTTATCGGATGAATTTCTGTACAAAACATATCTAAGAACACTGCCAGACATATAAATTACCTTTGTGTGAAATTTGCAAAAGATAGGCTCAGCCGTTTTGGAACCTATGAGGAAGGAACTCACACACACACACACACACACACACACACACATACAAAGTGACTTTATATGATAGTAGATAGATGTAGATATATAATTATAAGATATAGGCCGAATAGATGTTGTCTTAACTGTAAAATTATCTTAATCAACCCGTTTATAAACCAAGAACTCTTGATTAACTTTTCTGGGAACCTTAGTAAAAGAACACGAAGAAATGAAAAATAAGAAGGAACACGTTATTCGGTGTGATTGTTTTGACGAGATGGCATTTTTTTTCTGTGTCACATAACGTTAAAACATTGTAAACGATTAATTGAAAATTAAATTTTATTTCAATCGAACCTGGTGGAATAATTAGAGTTCGATACCTTTTTAAACAGCCTTAGTATACAGCCTAATCTCAATGGCACAGTGGCTTCTTCCGAGGGAGGAATTACATGGGATTATCAATTTCACAAGCAGTGCCCAGTCGTTTGTATTCCCCGCCACGGGAGTTGAATGCATTAGGTTTTTATAGTTCTTACAGGGAGATGTCGATGTCCTTCTACATAGAGAGCCTTGTATTCTCAAATGGTCACCCATCTACGACTGACCGGGCTCAACGTTATTTAACTTCGGTGACCTAACGGGAACCAGTTATGTCAATCTGATTATGCTATATGACATTTATTTAATGCCAACACATTTTTCTTATTTTATTAGTAGTAGTAGTAGTAGTAGTAGTAGTAGTAGTAGTAGCAGCAGCAGCAGCAGCAGCAGCAGTACTAGCGGGGATGTGAAGAGAGTGGATGCGTAGTTGATTTGCAAATTTTTCACAAAGGTTTCTGTAAGAGTAAAAAAAAAATTGCATTCTCCAAAAACTTTCTATTCAACTGCGTTTCAGAAAATTCGAAAAGAAAACCGCTATTCGAACGCTTTCGACGTCTCTTAATGTGACAAGTCTGTACGATGTCCATAGAGAATTCTGGAGTTAAGTTTATCCACAAAGAAAAGGCTCACTATAAAATAACTAACAATGTAAAGAAAGCAAAGAAAAATTTTCACATTGTTTTTCTTTGGTCCATTGTCATCATTTACAACATTCGTGTTCATTCTACGTTTACACACCAGGGTAAACAAGACTATCAATCCTTGGTAGAGCAACTAGTGTTTTGTAATTGTTTTCGGTTACCTAATTAGGTGCACCACAAGTAAACTATCTTTTTAATTTTGTCAGTACCATTCTATTGTAGGTTTATAGACGATTTTCTTCTTAATGCAATTACTAGCCAAGGGGCAATTGCGTCTGTCTCTGCTGTTACAAACTATACTCCTTGTGTATTTATTTATTTTTACAAGGGAGTCACCACTTATCAAGACCCGAAAGCCACTCGAGAATAAGGGTTAGTGGATTAAGGTGGTAGTATAGTATTCGTTAATGGTGTGGACTGGGTAGAATTTAATTATTTAAGGAAATGACTCAACAAAACTTGTTTACATTTGCTTTGAATGATACCCTATTTTAATCGGCTGGGAGGCAAACCAAGTGGGCTGTTCTAAGAAAGAAACTTTGTTCACGGAATCTGCTTTTAGATTTAGGCACAGATAGAGAGTGGAGAAAATTGTTGATAGTGATTGTAACTAGTCGAGTGTTTTTTGTGAAGTTTGGCAAAGTGGGAACATAGATTGGAGCTCAGTCGAGCACTTGTCGTGAAAATAATAATAGAACAGACTGAGGCTCGCAACGTCTGTTCTGTGAGAGGTTAATGGGAAGTGAAAAGGGCATCACCTACTTGGTTTTGAAATCGGCCCAGGAAAATACTGCGCACCGAGCAGCTCCTACCCAGATGTGGCAACGGTACTCCATTCTATGACATTCTGACTCTAATACAGATAGAGAATTGCATCAGCAATGAGATATCTACTGGAGCGGTAGAATTATCCAACCATTTTTTCAGCGATTTTGGCAACAGGTTTGATGTGTCCATTTCAGTTCAGGAGTGAAGGTCAATCACAGAAGCTTGTCAAGACATGGTGCTTCCCCAGGACTGGAGCTATTCATTTCAATTGGGGTCAGATAGGGGTCAGAGTGATTATAATGAAACGATAGAAGCTTGGTTTTTGATGCATTTTCCCCATTTCACCATGTGCCTAAGATCAGGAAAGAGAGAATCAGAGAAATCTTGGACATTGCAGGTCTTTGAAGTGTTGCCATAGATTGTGGTGTCGTCAGCATAAATGTCTACGAATGATCTAAGAATATGATTTGGGAGATTATTGATGAGGTTCAGGAACAGAGTTGGACCCAGAATTGAATCCTGACGAACGTTAGCGTTGATACTATGAATTTCTGATTTCTGCCCATTGACAACTACTCTTATAAGTCTCTCGGAAATAAAAGATGTAATAATTGAGAAAACATAGCTGAAAATCTTGGGAAGTAGATTCTTATGTCGTGAATATGTCAAGAGTTATTGCTCTAGAAACGAAGCCCCTATCGAAAGATTTACTGATCTTGTGAGATATTACAGTTAGCGCATCAGCTGTAGATCTAGCAGAACGGAAACAATATTGCATGTAACTTTTGCTTAGGTGGTTAACCACTTATTTATTTATTACAGTTAAATTTATAAGCTTCATAAGACTTAGTCCACAATACATTGTACTCTACGTTGCACTGTAGAGAATCTTCCGTTGAATTGATAAAGTTATCTTTAAATAAAGGCTTCACTTAAAGTTTAAAATGCAAAAGCCAAGCATGATGCTTCAAGTGTGCTCTAAACAGAAACGTTCACTTCGAACGCGCCTCTGTCTTATCAAAGAACCAACTGTTGATTTTATGAAATTATTTTACATAATCACTTGAATTAAAGTTAAACGTACAAGAATCAGGTGTCATGGTTCAATTGTGCTCTAAATAAACATTCATTTCGAACGCGCCCCTGTCTTATAAAAGAATCTACAGTTTAGTTTATGTGCTGGGCTTTTCTGTTTGTGCGGTAATAAAAAATCTCAAATGCACTTGTGATGTTAGGTTGTATAAATGTGTTAACTTTGGTCAAAATCAGACTTCCTTCTTTAATCTGATATTTTTCGATTATCGATTTTCGATATGTATCAGAGGCATTTCGATACAAAACAGGCAAAAACTATCCCAGACACATCAAGTACCTTCGTGTTATATTTCAAAGAAATCGGTCCAGCTGTTTCTGAGTCCATAAGGAACGAAGTCTAGTTTCACACGTACACAGACAAAGTTCCTTTTATATAATAGTAGATCCCTACTTAACTTCTGTTAAACATGATTCGGAATAGTAGCTCCTTACGACCACGTGAAAATACTATTTGGATGGGGGTGAAAAAGACGATTCTAAAACAACCAATACGAAATAATTGTTTTTTCATTATGCATTGGTAAATCTCGACGGCTATAGATATGAGTTTGCTCGCCAACGCCTACGTCACGGCGAAACATTGTGTTTTGGAAGTAGTGGGGGGGGAGCTAGAGATGGAGGTGAGGTTCGGAGTAGAAGTGAGAGTCATATGAAAATAAGGCAAGAACATGTCTGCCAACGTTAAGATACTGAATGGATGACAGTCCACGGCGATTCAAAAGAACGATATAATAATATAAAAATTAAATTTAAAAATATATTCTTACGATGTGTCTACAATTAAACCACTAGTTGAGATGAAAATATTATATCATACTAATCTGCCCGTTGGCCCTTAAAGGGTAAGATGAAACATGTTCAAAATAAAAAGTGATTTTGAGACTATATTGTCTTTTATTGCTTTGAGAAAACATTTTTTTTTAAGTGAGGAGTGAAATAATAGAAACCAGGAAACCTCCAGAGCACTACTGCAAGCACTAATTAAAATTAAGGAAGCCCTACTAAAAGCACTATTAAAACCAAGTTTCTACCACCCGCCTTTGAAGAGAAAATATTTTTAATTAAGGCCTGAACAAAAAATTATCAGAACTCACAGGAACGCTACTAAAAGCAGTAAATATGGTTATGAATTTTATATATATATATATATATATATATATATATATATATATATATATATATATATATATATATATATATTAGTTTTTTTTACACTCAATGGGGTTGAATTACATTTATTTTTAAGAAAAACGCGTTAAAATAAGTTAAAACAAAAAATATGGTTGACCTTGTGCATGCTTTGTATAGAAGAAGTGGATTTTAATATCGGACTTAAGACAGGGCGGCCATGAAATAGGAAAGCAGACAATCTTTTTGAAACTGGATGATCGGTTTAAACGCCCAAATAAACAAGCTGATACGAGTTTTATAATTATATAGATTTATAAATATATCAATATATATATATATATTGATATATATTGATATATATACACATATATATATGTGTGTGTGTGTGTGTGTGTGTGTGTGTGTGTGTGTGTGTGTAATATCAAGTTTATCAATATATGCAAATATGTTATATCAAATTCATAGTTACTAGCGAGACCTGTGGAAAATTCCACAGCGGCATTTTTCATATGTAATATATTGTTGCCGGGCATTCTGTTGGTGTTCTGTTCAGCATGAAGGATGTAATAATCATATTATTCTAGCCCTTTTCTAAAAACTGTATCACCCCCTTACTAAAATAACTTTGATATATTTCCTGGGCTGATTATATCATTACAAACACACCGGTCAATTAACTCACATTTCATCATTTCTCCTAATTATTGAATATGTTACTATGTTCGACAATAATCCAACATAATTTTAACCCACATGCTTACTATAATAAAAAATTTGATATATTGTCTGGGCTGATTATTTCATAAAAATACACAACTATTGATTAACTCACATTTTATCATTTTTCATAATTCTTGGATATGTTACTAATTTCGGCAATAATGGTTCATCATTTAAACTTACCATATCGCACCTTTTACTAAAATAATATCTTTGATATATTGTCTAGGCAGATTATTTCATTGCAAACACACCTATCAATTAACTCACATTTAATCATTTTTCAAGTTAGATACACCTTATAGTTTCCACCCTTACTAAAATAATACATTTGATATATTGTCTAGGCTGATTTTTTCATTAAACACACCAATCAATTAACTAATATTTTATCATTTTTCATAATTCTTGGATATCTTACTAATTTCGACAAACATTTTTATCATTTCACCCGACATCATCGCTCCGCTTACTAAAATAATAACTTTGATATATTGTCTGGTCTGATTATTTTATTGCAAACACACTAATGCATTAAATCACATATTATCATTTTTCATAAGTCTTGGATATGTAACTAATTTCGACAATAATTTTCATAATTTAAACCATCCTTATCGCCTTCTCTTACTAACATAATAACTTTGATATATTGTCTGGGCTGATTATTTTATTATAAACACACCAATCAATTAACTCACATTTCATAATTTTTCGTAATACTTGGGTATGCTACTAATTTCGACAATAGTTTTTTTATATAATTTAAGCCATCCTTATCGCCCTCTCTTACTAAAATAATAACTTTGATATAATGACTGAGCTGATTATTTAATTATAAACACACCAATCAATTAACTCACATTTCATCATTTTCCATAATTCTTGGATATGTTACTAATTTCGACAACCATTTTTATAATTATAAACCCACATTATGCCCCCTCATACTAATATAAGAACTTTGATATATTGTATGGGCTTATTATTTCATTACAAACGCACCAATCAAGTAACTCACATTTCATCATTTTTCATAATTCTGGGATATGTTACTAATTTCGACAATAATTTTTATAACTGTAACCCACTTTGTCGCTCCCGCTTACTTAAATAATAACTTTGATATATTGCCTGGGCTGATTATTTCATTACAAACACATCAATCAATTCCGGGTATTCTCATAGTATATATGTTCCACCTATCTTATCCAATCCCGGGTGACGCCACATATTCTGCTAGTATATATCTGTCACCTATCTCATTCGATCCTGGACGACGCTGGGTATTCTGCTACTATATGTTTTCCACCTATCTTATTCAATACTGGGCGATGCTTTCTGCTAGTATATATTTGCACTTATCTCATTCAAACCCGGACTGACTTCATATCTGCCACCTCACTATTAAAAATATACATGAAATAAAGTAATGTTTAAATCGTAAACTGCTTCAGCCATTTCTGGAACTGAATTTATACCCCCAACCCACTGCAAAAAATTACATGAAATAATGTAATGTTTTAATAGTAAACTGTTTCAGCCCTTTCCGGGACTGATTCATATCCCCCACTTCGTAGTTATAAATATGCATTAAATAAAGTAATGTTTAATGCGTAAACGATTTCAGCCATTTCCTGGAATGATTTCATATCCCCCGCACTATGTTATAAAATATACATGGAATAAAGTAATATTTAAATCATAAACGGTTTAAGTCATTTCTTGGACTGAATTCATATCCCCCACTCCACTGTTTAAAGTATACTTGAAATAAAGTAATGTTTAAATCATAAACTGTTTCAGCAACTTTTCGAAATTAATACATATAAACATTAACCCGGTTAGTGATTAAGCAACCATTGCTTTAACATGAATTTCTGAGTATAGTATTAGTCTCAGCATACCAGTGACTTAAATCCCTCCCCTTTTTTTAGTCTTGGTTAATGAAGGAGAAATCCTTCATTACTAATACAATTTTTATTTTTGTTACTGACCAGAGTGCCCCTTATGGGGAGCTAGTTTTCCCCAAAATTTTTAACCGACCTCATGTCAAATTCTGCCCTTATGGGGAGGCAAGTAAACAAAAAATAATAATCAGAAGGGACATTTCCGGCGCATTTTATAATTAAATCAGAAATTACTTTTCCCAGTTACTTTTGTAATATTAAAACTGTGTTACATTAAATATAGTTCCTATTTACAATGCCTCCCCACGGGACAGATTTAGACACCAGGGTCGTTTTTTAACGTGGGGAAAAGGAACAAAAAATTTTCTTAATCGTAAAGAATTTCTTCTCCACTGAGAGAGAAGAAATTGAAATGTAGCATCTGAAGGACAGATACTACACTTTGATCTTGGCGAAAAGGCCAAGAAGAAGAAATCATCTTTATTAGCTTTGCCTCAACAGCGACACCAATTTTTTTCTTTGTTTTAATTATCCTAGATGTAAGAGTGACGCACAAAAGAACACACACACACACACATATATATATATATATATATATATATATATATATATATATATATATATATATATATATATGAGAGAGAAAGAAAATTAAAACGGTAAGTTGAACTTTACAATCAAAATTTATTGTTCGACTTAGTACTCTAAAAACCAATTAATCGTTTTTTTGGGAGTATTCATTCGAATAATAAATTTTTATTCTAAAGTTCAACTTACAGCTTTAATTTTCTTTCTCTACTCTCTATTGCGTATTGAGCTTTTTTATTCGGTTGGGATAAAATTATCTATATATAAATACTGTTATTTATATTAATTTGAAGTTTTCCATTGTGTATATCAAGTAAACACTACATGCCTTTGATTTCATTATATATATATATATATATATATATATATATATATATATATATATATATATACATATATATATATATATACTTTAATAACACAAAAATACATGATAAAATATCACATAGTTCTGGGATTGAGTTACGTTTAAAAATGCATTTCAATTCGTTGTCATATACGAGCAGTCACCTCACCATATATGTTTTCTTTTCTTTTTTTTTCTTTTTTTTTGTCTGTTTTTATATTTTTCCAGCGATTTGACACTAGTCTACCAAATTATCAAAATAATAGCAAAATAGTAATGTCAATATTTTAATAGTTGTAGAAATGCAACGTTCTAGTAAACTGATCGCCCATTTTAGAACCACTCGACGTTTTAAGACCAAATTTTACGAATTTAGTTTTTTAAGCAGTTTGGCCTTTTTGAATTTCGCTTGAAATTTGCCAATTTCCGATTATTTTATATACATATTTGTAGTTGCAATTCTGAATTTTTTAGATGAGATGTGAATACTTGTGTTATGTGGTTTATCGGACTATTATTCTCATCTTCAGTGTTATTAGCACAACCTTCCGGTCACTGCAATCTGCGACCTTCTTCGGGGTTGAAACTATGCTTTTTTTTCCTTACTTAGGAAAAGAGGGTTAGCTCTGCATTACAAAAAATTGAACCGTGGGTTTGAGGGTAGGTCCGTAGATCAAGAAGAAGGTTCAATCTTCAGGGGTCACTAAGATAGTTTTTAAAGGCTTTCCTATGACTCAATTTTTCGGGATATCTATACTAATTGTTAATATTAGTGAAGAAAATGTTTTACGACACAGAGGATCGATACCCATGTGTATTTTTGTTTTTGTGTTTTTAAGGGGGCACCTCTAAGGAAAAAAGAGGGTTTTTTTTTGCTTTTGTGAAGTTACCTCTCTTATGGCTGGGTATATGTCATAAGAAAGATAACGAATCAGAAAATTTAAAGAGGCAGCACATATGATAGAAAGTAATAATATCATTAATCATCCTAGCATAGAACTAAACTGCATTTGGACGTCCTTAATCAAAAATCACAAAAAAAAACATGACATATGCCTAACCCAAGGGGGGTAACTTTACAAAACAAAAAACTCTTTTTTCCTTAAAAAAAATACGCATGAGTATTGATCCTCTGTTGCGTAAAACATATTTTACTAATAGTAGAATGAAACGCGGATATTCTGCGTAGCTTAATTGTCATATATATTTTCATAACTTACTACCTAGCGCTACCTATGTATTGAGCACTGTTGAAGTAAATACAGAAAAATTTACGCATAAAATTATGTCTTCGTATATTAATTTATGTGATTAAATGAAGTAATCATATATATATATATATATATATATATATATATATATATATATATATATATATATATATATATATATATATATAAAGTGATGTTTGTGTAGTTCCAATGACAGAAAATAATGTATATTTAAAAAAGTGTAGCTATCAACAATTATAGGTTTTTCAGAATTTTTCATTTTTTTAATATTTAAAAAAAAAATTATTACACGTTTCAAGCCTTGTTCAGCTCTCTTCAGATATTTTTATATAAACTTCTTTCAGGTAATATCTTTTTGGAAAACATTTTATCTCTGTCAACACTGATTGAGTTTTTCAGAGAAATACCAATCTCAGACTTTTATCACCTGGTCAAACTTTGAGTTTATTTGGCAAATGTTTCTATGGGTTTTTATGATTTTCTTTCTTTTTTTATGTGTGCATGTGTGTGTCAGTGTGTGCTTGTGTGTTAAGGCAAGGGTTGTGTGTTGTGCGTGTGTGAATGTGTGTGGGTCAAGATCTGTGATTCTTTTTTCCTCATGTTGTTCTTTGTTTCGTTTTTTAGGGGTTCTCAAATCTTCTACTGGTCTCCCTATCTTAGGTTGAGCATTTGGGAAGTGATATACAATTTACCATTAGCATATGAAGCGATGCTCTTTGTGTAAACAAATTGAGCTTAGGTACTTTGGACAATGTCAAAATATTGTTAATTCACTGCCCGCAGAGCAACAGCCGTATAGAGCAACGGGTAGAAGCTCCGACTGTCGTTTAGGCGATCGGGTTCCGATCCTTAAAGTAGCTGTCGCACTGATGAACTGTGAAACAGCAAAACAGTACTGTATGTGGATTACTATATATATATATATATATATACTAGACGCCGCCCGCCGTTGCCCGGTTGTAAATACGCATAAATATTATATTTTAATTAATGCAGATTTTTATTTATTATAAAAAGGGATACCGTAGGTATTAAACGTGGCGTTAAATTCCTTTAAAGTAAAACGAAGTATAAAAAAAAACGTGCACGCGAGTATTATGTTCTTTTTTTCTAAACAGTTCACTTTTTGTAAGTAAAAATTACTCGAGCTGAGATCGAAACCAAATCCTAAAGTCTGTGAGTCAAGTACGATAACCAGCTGGACATGATCTTTAAGCAGTCTTTTCAAAGCTACATATTCTTAATATAAGGAACATATAATGTTAACCGTTTATGCATGTGCATTCGTTGGCAAACTAACAGAAATCTGATAACTCCCACTTTTTTATTTTCCCCCCTTAGGCAACACTTTCGTCGGATGAAAACCGATTAAAAAGCTTTCCACATGTCTGAATACCCTATATACCAAATTTCATGTCTGTAGATAAACATTCGTTGAGTGTATAGGTTGAGGATTGCCCTCACACACACACACACACACAAATATATATATATATATATATATATATATATATATATATATATATATATATATATATATAGTAATTTATAAAATATATATGGCTACTAAGTTACACAGAATATTCAGGCTTAAGCCTGATGAATCCTAGCGTGGATGAAACGCGAAATATTCTGTGTAGCTTAATTGCCATATATATTTAATAACTTACTACTTTGCTCTACCTACGTATTGAGCACTGTTGAAGTAAATACTTAAAGTTTACGCATAAATTTATCTTTCGATATTAATTTATGTGATTAAATGAAGTAATCATATATATGCTAAAACCAAAACAAAACAAAATCTAAGTAAATCGCGATATACCCAGACAGCTGGCGAGATGGTCCAGGGGTAAGTGTTTAGGCTCATTACCGTTGGGTCCCGATTTCGAATCTCGCTAGATACAGCCATTCTGATGAGTCGTAGACGACGAAACACGTGTCAGTGGATAATTACATTTTAAAAATTATATATATATATATATATATATATATATATATATATAGAGAGAGAGAGAGAGAGAGAGAGAGAGAGCTTGCTTTTCTACACTACTTTAATAAAGGGTTCCGTTAGAAATTCCTTGCAGATTTCTGAGGTCAACAGAAAGATTCTGGTGTTTGATAAGATACTCGAAACGTTGTGCAAATAACAATTCAGTGAGAACAGTAGTCCGAAGAATCCAAATAATCGTCACTCAAAAATTTAAACCGTAAAAAGAACTAATATTTTAAACTAAAGAAATGACCGACTGACGAACCGGACGGACAGACAAGTTTTTCACGGAGATACGAGGACGTAACGAAAAAAACTAAAAAAAAAAAACGTAAAATAGAACAGAAGACAAAAAAGAGTCAAATTTATAAGAAAATGAAATCGGAATAGGGATTCCCATGAGGGGAGCCATACGAAGATATCGCGGTATCTAAACATTTGTCTTAAAACAATGGCGACAATCAAGTTGCTATCAAAACGCCATTTTTGTGAATGCGTATTTTCTTTGGAACGTGTCGTGTTTCTTTTTTTTTTTCTTTTTTTTGTGTGTGTGTGTGGGGGGGTATTGTGTTATTTCTTGCTTTTTCCTTTCCGAAATAAACTTTTTTGTTAATAAAAAATATACGTAAAAATTAATTTAAAATAAAAATGTCTTTTCCTTTTTCTCCCAAGATACGGCCCAAGCTCAAATTCAATGCAAGCGTATTTTGCTTTCAGGTTCTATTCAAAAGTCTATAACAAAGTCGGTAAGAATTAATAGACAAAATAAAAAAAAAACCTTTGCGAGTAAAAATGACAGCGTCATCATCATCATCATCATAGTGAATAAGGAAGTGGAAGTCTAAAATAAGATGTAGTAAGGAAAGAAGTATCAGTACAGAAAGTAGGAAATGGAGAATGAGTTCTAGACAGTATATGTAAACTAGGGGAGAAAGGGGGAAAGAGGGAGGAGTTGAAGAGGAATGGGTATGAAGGGAGGAAGGGGTAGGCCTGAAAAGATACAGTATTAGGAACAGAAGAAAATGAAGACGAGAAGAGAAGAAGAATTCAAGATAGATGAGAAAAGAAGAATATCAAGAGGGAGTAGTTAAAAAAACAGAAAGAAGAAGAAGGCGAAGAAGAAGACGAAGAAGAAGAAGAGGAATGAGAGAAAGAAAAGGAGGAGGAAGGGATAAGGAAGGAAGAGGAGGAGGGTGTACAAGAGCATAAATATTAATGTAGGAAAAGGGGAGGAGTCGAAAGTGCTCGTCTGCGTTGAGGGAAAGCATAATAAGATTTGCATATGGAAATAAAATGTTATTCGTTAACACTAGCTAAATACTCACATACTTATATAGAATGGAGACCGCTTTATCGTCGCCATATTCCGATCAGGTTACGTAAACCGTCGGAAGGTTCCGAAAGGAAACGTCATTTTGTAATCACGCGAAAACACTGGCCAATTTTTAAGAAGATGTATAGTTCTGCAATTTACAGGTAGTAGTAAAATAATAGTACTATTATTTAGAAAGCTATTCTTAACATAGAGTGGGGGTCTTTTTAACTATTCCGTACTTTTACTTAACAATTTAATCAACAAAAAATATCATAAAACATTTAATGGACAAAAGATACCGTCAAAAACATTAATAAACAAATAATACCATTTGCTAATTCTCGACTGCTACGAATTCATTGGCTAAGCATTTCGGCACGTCCCTGCGATTTACGTAACCTGCCCGGAATATCTCAGCAATAATGCGTCCCATATTATGCTTAAATACCAATACCCATTTTATAACCCTGCAATCATTTTTCTATTGAATAATTTAGTAATATTTAAGTATGCTTTAATAGATTCTAAAATCAATTGATTAAACTGGATTTTCTTATTGACTCAAATAATTTAGTAATCTTAAATATAAAGTAAAGTCGTTTTTGTAATTTTGTATTCAATAGCTTTTTATACTACAAGCTACATACAAACATCTATTTTAATCTTGATCCATATTTCATTTTTTCATTCATTAATGTAGGAAGTAGGAGTGTTCTTACCTCCTTATTTCAGATATACTGTTACTATTCCCGTTTATACTTGGATAAAGCTTTAATATGGTACAGTTTCCGACAAACATCGTTTCATTGTTACTCTTTATTCTTCCTCCTTCTCCTTTGTTCATCTTTCATATGGATGCCACATTTGTTTATTCGTATACAAAGCTACCATCTTTTCTTTTTCTTTTTCCTTTCCCTGTTATCAATGTTCTCATTCCATATTTTTTCGTTTACTTTTTAAACTTGAGCTTCAAATGCAAAAACCTCTGAACAACACCGGGTTCATAAAGCTAGTGTTTAATAATAATTTAATAATAAGTGTGTCCGTGATGGATATATTTCTTGATGATACCATACCACGAGAGAAAACCGACTATAAACATAGACAAGGCAATGGAAGAACCCCTGGAAAACGACGCCCGATCTATGGCAGAATGAGGTCGTAAATGGATGGCAATATTTAATGCTACTAAGATCAAGCTTCTTTCCTTAATTAAAAAATACCTTCTCAACCACCGATTGTCATGACTAATAATACCCTACCTTAGTGCTCAAACTTTTTGGTTTAACATTCATAGGCAACATGAATTGGAAAAATGCATTAAGGACATTGCCAAGGCTGCTGCAAAGACAGTGGCCTCTTTCTACTGTGCTAGAAAATTACTCACGTCAGAGAGCATCCTACATCTTTACAAATCCACAATTCGCCCATGCATCAAGTATTGTTGACACATCTGGGTTGGTATATCTAGAACTAGTCTCTCTCTCTCTCTCTCTCTCTCTCTCTCTCTCTCTCTCTTTCTCTCTCTCTCTCTCTCTCTCTCTCTCTCTCTGATACAGGGTCTAAAAAAGAGTCTCATCTCTAATAGGTTCCGCATTTTCAGCCAAGCTCCAACCTCTGTCTGGAAGAGTATAGGATAAGTGATTGAAATAGGATGCTTATTTAATCATACGTATTAATGGGTTATAACTAGGGCTATGACACCAGAATATTCTCATCGTTGTTTTCACTCTCGAGTATATATCCGACACAGTTAGACACAGTTAATCAACCAAGAACCACATCACTCTATATAAAAGCATATAATATATCAACGGATACACACTCGAGAGTCAAAACAATGAAAAGAATATGCTGTTGTCCTAGCCTTAGTTATAATTACGGAAGGGATTTACTTGAAATAAGGGGTTTATGCAAGATCCGCATATATTAGTAGGTGTATCAGAATTATAGATTAGTATTTAAATGATATTTAATATGTATTCTTTCCGAGAGTTTAGATGTGTAAAACAGAAAAACAATCCGAAGAGAATGTAGAAGCACAATCTTTTTCATCTACTAAGTGTTGTCCAATAGCCGATTCTACTTATTGGGAACTACTGCTGATACTCTTGGATGTAACGTGCCACATGCTTGGCGATTCTAACCTGAAGACGCTGGGTCGTCTTGCCTATATAGACGGCACCACACCGACATTGAAATTTATAAACAATATTACTTGACTGCGAGATAGGCAAGTGTCTTTACGAAAAGAGAGAAATCGTGCTTTGTAAAGAAAGCAATTTGGAGGGTTAAAGCACCAAAACTCGAAGTGACAAGAGGGGAATCTTGTCTCCAATACGTTGGCCTTCAGGTCTAATCGAAGGTAACTTGAATTATACTGGAAATCTAGATGGACCATATTTGGGTCTCTCAGAAAAGGATTCTATTTTTTTTGTTAACAATTTTGTTAACCAATTGAGGCAGATAGCCATTTATAATGAAAATTCGTTTAATATTATCCATTTCTGAAGCGATACAAGAAGGAGAGCAAATAGCAAGTGCCCTATGGGTTAAATTTCTAATAATATTAAGCTTCCTAGTTGTTGGTGCGAATGAAACCCAACTCAGGTAAAGACCAGTAAAAGTAGGTTTTCTATAAACAGACGTGACAAAGAAAGACCACATTTCGAAACTAAAACATCCAAGAAAGGAAGGAGTTGTCTTTTTCTACCTCCATCGTAAATGAGATGGAAGGGAGCAAATCATTTAATAATTTAAAGAAAGACACAACTTCATCATGCGTAGCGAAACAAAAAAAAAGTGTCGTCAACGTAACGCATGTAAAAAGTCGGTCTTGGGCACTTATTGAACAACGACTGTTTTTTTTTTCTTCTTAATCGACTTATTTATTTTATAACATTTCGAATAATGTTCACTTTTTGGGGGGGTTGTATTACACTTCGTGATTTTTTTTAATCGACTTATGTATTATTTTTTAACATTCGATTATGGTTCACTTCTTTCTCATTATATATATATATATATATATATATATATATATATATATATATATATATATATATATATAAGAAAAAGTAGTTAATAAAACATGTTAAAAACACTTTGAAAAAGAGTTAAAAACATATTTAATTTTAAAAAGGAAGCACAAAATAAGTGGATAGTCCTTAATCCGCGGAGTTTCGAATAAATACTTTCCTTCTCATCAGAGGGTAGGGATTAGAAAAATGTGGGATCGGATTTTGCTTGCAAAGTTTGTAATGAAACTACAAGTAAGTCATAGATCTTACTTGGTAAAAAAAACAGTAAAGCAAAGGGGATAGGGGGAAGAAAAATATAATTTCACGTGAATGGATAGTCTGGTAAAGGGTAAAATATCCAATAACGGTAAAATCCAAAAGAGTTGATTAAATTTCCATTTCCACAAGTAAAATCCAAAGGAATCATGTTGATGGAAGATGGTTCAAAGCAATCCAAAAGGCAGAATTCCGTGGAATATTTCACAAATGGGTACAAGTAAAAAAGGGAATGAGTTCAAATAATATTATTAAAAGAAATATAAATTGTTCGTAGAAAGAAGAAATGAAGAGATTTTAAAACACGGCTGTCAAGGCTGGTTTAAGAAAAATGAGTCAAGAAACAGAAAAAATAAATAAAAATAAAAAATAATTGAATGGTGATTGAGTTATTTTTAGAATAGAAAACGCAATGTCAAAGGATGACGTTGAAGTGGCGCCAAATTGAAAGCAAATAAAAGCGTCAACTGAAATAGACAAGTTATTACTTTAGAATTAAATTATCAGCAGGAGTCATTAAAAGAAGTAAATGAATTGTGAGGAATGATAAGTTAAATACATACATATATATACATATCCACATGCATATATATACATACATACATATAAGTGAATACATACAATTACACATATGCATATATATATACAACATACACACACATATAATATATACATATCAGTAAATAGATGAGTAAATAAATAAATAAAGAGTTAAAGCGAAAACACTTTTAGGGGAGATGAAGGCCGGTATCTACAAGTTATGGAATAAAGCAAGCAAGTGTGTGTGTAAATGCACATAGTAAAATATAAGTAAATATACATACAGAATATAAATGTGAAGGTAAATGGATATATTTAATTTATAGAAATACTAAAACGGAGAATGCAGATGTAAAACCGGCCAAACAAAGAAGAAATAATGAATTACAATTAAAATTATAAAGTTATAAAATGCTAAGAAAGTATGTAGAAAAAACTATAATATTATAGGAAAATATATATCTGAGGGGTTAATTTAATAGCTCCTTAATTCTAAATGTACCATATTTAAATTTGGACTTATGTTTGCAATAGAAGATCAGTTCGTTTTTAGAGTTTATTATATTACTACTTTGAGGGGAAGTAATTATAGTTATAGCTTCGGTTGTGCAGAGGCGACATGACTTAGAGCCTGGAGTATAAGGCTTAACCTTTTTTAGGATAGTCCATTTAATTGAGAACGGGGTATTGTTAGAATTAAGTTTTTAATTAAAGTGGTTCGAGAAGTTCCTTAGTTATTGTTAGAATTTTGGTTGTTAAAATAAGAAGTGTGGTTTCATATTCTTTTCTTTATTAATGTTGAAGTAGCGCCGATATATTTATGTGCTTTATTAACAGATCGAGGTCTAAAATTAATATTATTTATTGATTTGTACTGGGAAAATAGTTTAAATTTTGTTCATTGTGATGAACAAAGGGCGGGACAATGATTGTATGAGGACTGTTTTGGAGGGATAATGAGTGTTTTTAGTGTTAGGGTGGCTGTTAGGAGAAATATTATTATTCTCATTATTATTGTTATTATTATTATTATTATTATTATTATTATTATTATTATTATTATTATTATTATTATTGCTAGTTGTATGACTGTAAATACAGTGTCTGCTTGGATGGTTTATTGGATTAGTAATTATATCAGATGGAGGTCGGAAGAGGGATAACTTGATGACAAAATATTAGTGTCTGTTATGGGAGAATTGCGTGGGATCTCTGTAATTGTGCATGAATATATAACAACTTTAATGATGCAATCATTATTGAGTGGGTAAAGATGTTTGTTATTACAATTGCAGTTACTTTTGAGTTTAATTGGGAAAGGGATTTTTTGGGTTGATTTAATTTTTTTGTTATTAGATGTTAAGATTCTTTGTGCTAAATTAGGCATAGTTGAATAAGAAATCCTTATTGAATTTCTATTAAAAAGACCTATATCTGTGTGGGTATTTAAAAGAGTTTTGTACAATGTTGAAGAATTCCTTAGGTATATTGGTTTGGACATTTACGCTAAATGGAGGATTAAACCAAATATTTTTCTTTCTCCTGATGCGACTGGGTAGGTAAGAGGAATTACGATTAGTATGTTGGTTCGGATTATATATGTAGAGTGGTTTATTTCTATTGATAGCGGCAGATCTTGTTATTTGAACTGGTTTTTTGCGATGCATATTGTGTGTGATTTATAACGGCCAACATAGAGGAGCATAATGGTTGTATTTAATCTTTTCATTGTCTCCTCTATACCTTAAGGCATTATTGAAGAAAGTAGCATTTTGATTAAAGGTTTTTTTCTATCGGCAGAAAGAGTAGAAATTCTTCTTGAGACGGATGGTACTATAGATTTTATAATTGAGTTGGAGTGGTTAGAAAATTTATGGACGTTTAAAAGAGTAAGGTTGGGTTTATGATAGGGCCTATAAGTCTCGGTGTTAAGATCAAGTGTAATGTCTAGAAAATGTGAAGTTTTTTTGTTTGGTTCGATAATTATAGAAATTCCGAAGTTGTTAAAAGAGTTATGCAATATTTTAATTGTTTTGTTGTGCTCACATGGCCTGGCTGTTGTAGTGAATAGGGCATCGTCTCTATAAAGGCCCCCTTGGATGTGTTTAAAATAGTATTTAAGTTATTTAAGCAAGAAGAGACCCACTAAATCCGTAACCTATGAAAAGTCAGAAGCGCCCATTAATATGTCAAAATTATTGGGGGTGTATATACATATATATATATATATATATATATATATATATATATAAGAGCAAACAGTTAATAAAACATGTTAAAAAACACTTTGATAAAGAGTAAAAAACATATTTAATCTGAAAAGGAAACACTTGATAAATAGAAATACTTTGCTTCTCATCAGAGGGTAGGAATTAGCAAAATGCGGGATCGGATTTTGCATACAAAAGTATTTGATGAAACTGCAAGTAAGATCTTACTTGATAACAAAAAGTGAAGCAGAGGGAATATGGTGAAGAAAAGGGTGATTACACGTGAATGGATATATATATATATATATATAGTATATATATGTGTAAATATATATATATGTAAATATATAGTATATATATATATATATATATATATAATAGTAAAATATTTTCTCAAAACACATTAAAAACCTGCAAAGAAAGTGTACAGAATTTTAATTATCTGACAAAAAGTGTAGATAAACTGGAAAGAGCTTATTTCGCGGAGTTTCGCAAAATGCAATTCTTCTTATCAGAGAAAAGAGATTTGCAAAATATACAAAAAAGTTTTGCAGATTAATGCATTAAAAGAAACTACAAAGATTAGTCGAATTATATATATATATATAGAGAGAGAGAGAGAGAGAGATTATTATATATATATATATATAGAAAGAGAGAGAGAGAGAGAGAAAGAGAGATAGAACACAATTAAAGACTGTAAATTATACGTTACATGAATTTATTGTTCGATGGGATACTCAAATAAGAAATATTGAACTTTCCTTAATCAACAGAGAAATGTGTTCTTTAAGTTTACAGGCTTTTGACTCATAAGCTAAATTTTTTCTTTTTGATATATATATATATATATATATATATGTTGTTTTTATTGGTGTATGTTTCAGCTTGTTTTGTTATATATGTGTGTGTATGTGTGTGTGTTATAAAAAATATGTATATATTATAAATAACTTTGTCGATAATGCAATGGCGCACGCAATGTTTACCCAAAAGGTAGATAATTATACATTACTCATATAACGGATTAATTTTTATGTGGGAGGGGATAACATTGTTATCCTTTTTTAATTATTATTATTATTATTATTATTATTATTATTATTATTATTATTATTATTATTATTATTATTATTATTATTATTAGAAAAAACGGTATTGGTTAGCTTTACGATTTTTTAAACCAACGCATTTCAGATAAAAACATCATTACGTACTTACATGTCATGCCGAAATCAGTATACATTCCAAAAGTTACGAGAAAATATCCAGTAAAAGATGCGCTAGATGTATTTTTAACAAAAATTCATCTAAGATTATGTTCGGAAATGCGTTGGTTTAAAATACGTCAATTTAAGTCAAGGGAGATAAGTCAGTCAGCCATACAGAATTGGTCGCACTAATCTTACGAAATTAAAACATACGATTAATTCGATAATTGTATGCATTATACTTTTTACTTTCAATTGTTTTTCTACTAGATAGTTTTTGTCATTTAAAAAAATTATACTAATTTCGATATGATACGTAAGTATGTAATGTTTTCACCTGAAATGCTTTAGCTTAAATAATTATCAATATAGACAAGTATCAAAAGAACAAAATAAATTGACCTTTTTTATTCTGTATATATTTCAATGAGACTTAGCACTGTTTATTTTATGGAAAACCTAAAGATTTTAATATCACTTTCGGCATATGAAATTGTGTTTAACGTTTTTATTAAATAATAACGTATTAATACAATAATCAGATAACATCTCCTGTGTCTATGGGGTTTTTCTCACATATACGTAACTTTAATGAATACATATTGAATTTTTTAATTAAATATTTATTGAAATAGAGAATAAAGCAAGGGAAAGCTGAAATTATATAATTAATTTTTCCCCCTTTAAACCCTACGAGATACAATATATCTTCATTCTTGCAATTTTCGTAAATATTTTAACTGATTAAAATATATAGAACAAAGCTTGAAAGCGTTAATTAAAATAATAGAAAATATTTCTTTTTCGCTTAAAATTGAAATATCATTTTCGTTAGTCTGTCACGTTAAAGATAGAATAATTGCGTTGTTAGTCTATCAAGGTCTAGACTGAAAATTTTAACTGTTAAGATATAGACTAAAACATTTTCATTCGTTTGTCACGCTTAGGGAGAAATAAAATTTTTATTGGACTGTCAACCTTGAAATTGAAATAACATCCTCGTTGGTCTACCATCCTTGAGTTGGAAATGACATTTCCGTTATCCTGTACCGTTTGTGATTTAAATAACATTTTTGTTGGTCTGTCACACAAAATGTCGAAATATTTTCGTTGGTTTGTCACACTAATAATTGAAATAAAATATACGTTGGTCTGTCACATATAACATTGGAATTACTATTTCTGAGATGCATAAAATTGAAATATTATTTCCGTTGTTCTGTCATACTTAAGATTGAAAAAACATTTTCTTTGGCTTGTCACACTTAAGATTGGAATTTCGTTGTTCTGTAACGCATAATATTGAAATAACATTTTTGTCTGTCTGACACACTTATAAAAATAATATTTTCGTTGGTCTGTCACACTTAAGATTAGAATAATATTTTTGTTGTTCGGTTACGCTTAAGATTGAAATAAAATTTTCAGTGATCTGCTACGCTCTAGGTTAAAGTAACATTTTCGTTGGTTTGTCATTTACTTAAGATATAAATGTCGTTATTGTATCACGCATTTTCGTTGGTCTGTCACGCTTTAGACAGATATAACATTTTCGTGTGTATGCTTTGCATAAAAATCAAATATTTTCGTTGGTCTGTCACAAATAAGATTGAGTTTTTTCCTTTGTCTTTCACACTTAACATTGATTAACATTTCCGTTGGTCTGTCACGTTTAAGTTTCAAATAACATTTCCATTTGTCTGTTATACAGAAGATTAGAATAATATTTTCGTTGTACTGTCACACATAAAATTGAAACAACATTTTCGTTCGTCTGTCACACTAAAGATTGAAATAAAATGTTCGTTGTTCTCTCACGCTTAAGTTTATAAATAACGTTTCCGTGAATTTGTTACACTTAAAATTAGAATAACATTTTCGTTTGTCTGTGACAAAATTGAAATCATACTATTGTTCTCTTCTTAAGTGTCATTTTCACAATGTTTTGGCCGATATAACCTCCGACCTTGTTGTATCTTGTTGAACTCGTATCTTGTCGAACTCGGGAATGTTTCCGTTGAACTCTGGAATTTAGACGGATTTTCGAACGGAACCCTTTATTTACTTCACAAGGGTAGCACGCTCTTGATCCCTCAGCAACAACTTGAGAGAAGTCCCAAGTAATTCGTAATTGTATTTTTCCGTCGCCCACATTGAGAATTTAACCTTAAACTTTCAGGAGAATATCACTTGCACAATTAATTTTTCCACGTATTCTAACCACTACGCCACAGATCTTTGCTGAATAACCAATCCTTGTCTCAAAAATTCAGAAATGTAACTTTTCCTTTGTCTTTCACGCTTAAGATTGAAACAAACTTTCGTTTATTTGTCACGCTTAAGATTATAATAACATTGTTGTTGGGCTGTCACAAATATGTTTTAAATAGCGATTTGTTAAGTATTTAAGAAATTGCCTTATTTATTATTTTTCAGTGCTTAAAAATGTCGATGAAATTCGATGTAATTACAGCTCTCTTCCCTCCTCCAATGAATTATTGTCCATTTCTAAATAATGAATTAATCTTTTTTTTTGTTTTTATTTTTTTTTTAAATTATACATCTAGGTCAATGCCAATCAAGAAAATACTAACTCTGTGGTGTTTTCATTTGTATTTTTTTGTATTAGCATAATAGTATAGTATTTATAATATAATAGCATAGTATTTATAATATAACTAGCCTGGGTGCCCGGCATTTCCCGGGTGTTTTGAGGTGTGTGTTGAGAAAAAAAATGGTAGTAAGTAGGCAAGCTCGAACCCGTACCGCGAAGGAGGAAAAGAACGTGAAAAAAAAACGTAACGGAAGTGGCGAAGGTTTGAATTAAGGTCAGTCAATCAAAAAGAGGGGATAACTTTCGAAAATATCGGCGAAAATAACGACCCTCTCCTTTTAGAAAAGGGTTTAGTTGAAGGTGAAGGAATTAATGTTTTTAGCCAATTTTTTTATATTTGTCGTCCGAAGGGTCGAGCTTCAAAACGATACCGATCTCGTGAAAATCCGTCGCCTAGGTCGAAGATTTTAGGCATACATGCACACATACATACATACATACATACATACATTTAAACAGACAGGTGAGATTTATATTATAGATAGTATAGTATCTATAATATAACAGTATAGTATTAGCGAAATATACAGACGAACACACAGGCGTTTTCTCTTTATAAATAGCATTTGCTATGGTTTTTACGCTGAAGTTTTGAAATGGCACTTTCATCCTTCAACCTCCGGATTTATCAGCCTTATCTTAAGAATATCTGTTCTTGTTCTTTTAGGTTTGTTTTGGTGATATGATTCGGTAATGAACAGTTCTGTTTGACATCAGTGACGTCATTTGATAAACAGCTAATGAGAAATTAAATCGTGGATATTTTTTTCATATGTTTAACATTTTTAGCATTTATCATCGGCTGACATTTCCGCTCATAAATGGCGGAAAGGCCGTGAAGTCGCCGTGAAATTTGACGCGACCTCCTTGTTCCGTTAACGTATTCAAAAGGGATAAATATCGATTGTTACATTATTAATAATTTCGACGGCGAATCGTTTATTGATTCTTGTTCGCTTATTTGTCATCGGCGACATGATGAATGAGTCCTTCACTGGAAAAGTGCAGGAATTTATAAAATAAATTTAAAAAAATGAAACAAACGAATAAAATAACGGAATGGAAAAAAAACGAAATTAACTGAAAAAGAGAAACTTCGGTGTCCTAGCCAAAACCAAAGCGTAGTTTGTAAATAAAATCCAGTCGGAGATATTTTTAGTAGATTAGTCCATAGAGTAAATGTGTCAGGTATTGTGATGACTGCTGATATAAAAATGATGAACAGATAGTGCAAGATAGAAAAGAAGGGTGAATAAGCATATTATTGTACAAATACTAACAAGAGTGTGACCCGTTGGGGCACCCACTGAGCTCGGAATAGATTGTTCGTAAAGACAAATAAGCTTTCAAAGCATGTACTGAAACATAGAAAAGAATCCAACCGTGTTTCTTTCTGCTCGTTATATATCTCACTCTCACTCTCACTCTTACAGTCACTCTTATTCTTACTCTTACTCTTACTCTCACTCTCACCTTACTCTTACTCTCACTCTCACTTCTATTCTCACGCTAACTCTCACTCTCACTCTTACTCTTACTCTTACTCTCACTCTCACTCTCACTCTTACTCTCACTCTCATGCTTACTCTCACTTACTCTCACTCTCACTCTAGCTTCTAATCTCACTTACTCTCTTACTCTTATTCTTACACTTACTCTTACTCTTACTTTTACTCTCACTCTCACCTTACTCTTACTTTTACTCTCACTCTCACTCTTATTCTTACTCTCACTCTCACCTTACTCTTACTCTTAGTTTCACTCTTATTCTTACTCTTACTCTCACTCTGAATCTCATCTTTTTACTCTCACTCTCACTCTTACTCTTTCTCTAACTCTCACTTTTACTCTTACTCTCACTCTCACTCACTTTTTCCCCCACTCTCACTCTTACTCTTACTCTTACTCTCACTCTCACTCACTTTTCCCCACTCTCACTCTTACTCTTACTCTCACTGTCATTCTCACTCTTACTCTTACTCTTACTCTTTCTCTCACTCTTACTCTTTCTCTAACTCTCACTCTCACTCTCACTCTCACTCTCGCTCACTATACCTCTCTTTTTACTCATTCCCCTTCAAACTACGAGTCTGTGATGATATTTCCTTTTATTTATATCGGACTATTCTATTCTCGTAATTCTTTAATCTCTTTATTGCCTTCACGCTGTTTGTAAAAAGAGAGACAGAGAGGGGGTTACAAAAGAGAAATTGATGATGCTGTATAAAATAATAACGGGTCACAAAATTTTACAACGATGGACACAAACGCAATAAGAGAAAGGTCATTTTGTTTATTAATTTTGTTTATTAATTTTGTTTATTAATTTTGTTTATTAATTTTGTTTATTAATTTTGTTTATTAATTTCGAGTTAGGGCTAATTAGAACAATTAAAACATAAGTTGTTTTTTGTTTTGTTTTTTGTTTTGTTTTGCGAAATAATTCAGTCTTAAAACAGGAATATTTTAGCATGTATTTTTTTTATTTAAAATATATAGACAAAATCTTTAGGGAAACAAACGTTGATTAATTATAGTTTTAGTATCAGTGCATTTTCCATCCGCATATCGGCTCCCTGAAATAGACTGCCACTTGAAGTTGTCACCACGCCAATAATGGATCAGTTCAAGATGAAGTTGGACAGGTGCTGGTCAACAGTATTTCCGACTGTCTAAATTCTCTACGCCCTTCAATCCCTTCGTCTTTGTTCGCTTTACTTCTTTTCTCTCTCTCTCTCTCTCTCTCTCTCTCTCTCTCTCTCTCTCTCTCTCTCTCTCTCTTCCCCTGCCCTCCTTGATGGCAATGAAACATAGAATGTTTTAACCTCGGCCGAATAAATTGCATTATAATTGAAATCTGTAAAATTGAATCGAAAGAAAACTTAAATGTGATTTAATCAGTTAATAAAATCACTCGTAGCGTAACGGATAAGATAATCAGTAATTATTTAGGGTGACCCTCCAAGTAAAAAAAAGTGACAGTCTTCTGGGGATTAAAAGTTCAGTCCTCAGTGCAGGCGATAATTGGAATACAATTGTGAATTACTTATGACTTCTACCCAGCCATAACCGATGATACGAGGAGATGCTATTTTCATTGATGAAATAAATGGGTATATTCGAAATTCTGCTAAGATCAGCGATTTTGATAAAACACATTTGAAATGGAAAACATACATTAAACGTGTTGTCCAGGACACTGGAAAAATGGTTGGATCCTTTTACCACTCCAGTAGGTATCTCACTGCCGATGTAATCCTCTATCTATATAAGAGCCAAGTGCATCCTAAAATGGAATACTGTTGCCACATCTGGGCAGAAGCTGCTTGACGAGCCCTATCCTGCTTTGATAGAGTTCAAAACCGGCTTCGAAATCTAGTAGATAATGCATTTTCTCTGTAACCTCTTTCTCATAGAAGAGATGTCACGAGCCTGTCTCTGCTCTATAGTTATTTGCATAGCAAGTGTTCAAGTCCAATCTATGCCAAACTTTCACAAAAAACACTCGACTAGTTACAACCACCATATACGATTTCACTTACTCTCCATTTGTGCTTTTTTCACAGAACTGCCCGCCTATGGAACACTGTTCCGTTGACCTGCTTCCTGGTTGAATACAACATGGTAGCCTTCAAATCGAATGTAAACAAATTCTTGTTGAGCCGTTCCCATAAATAATCTAATTCTACCCAATTTACACCATCAACGATTACTACACTACCACCTCACATTCATTAACTCTTATCCTTGAGTGGCTTTCGCGATGATGATTCCCAAGTAAAAAAAGAAAGGTCAGAAGTTACATCGACCGAAATGCGAACATGGAAGATGAAAAAATAATCTAAATTACCAATCCTTATTTTAAAAAAAATATTGAAGCATAAAAGGAAACGCATTACATTTAAATTACGTTCATTTTTTTATAGAAGGGTAAATATTTATCAAATCTAAAAGCCATTCGAGGATGAGACTTAATAAAATAGAATGATTGTAAATGAACTGTCCTCACAAGACTTTCTCCATTCCGTTAATTATTCTCCATCAGTTCATCAGGTGCTTAATCTTATGAAGACAGTTCATGCCAAGAATCTAGTAAAATTGTATTTGAACATTAAGCAGTGAAACAATCCCTTGGTAATGTGTTCCCTGGATAGGTCGCTCTTGCGAAGAAGCTCACTTTGTGCAAATTCCGCCCACGCTAAGTACATGAAAGAAAAAAGTTTTTTTTTTCCTTGTGTTAGTGAGATGAGTTCTTCCTGTGTATGCCTTGTAATCAGAGGCCAGAGATGGGATAAAGACTAGCACTATCCTCGGAAAAATAGGGCAACGAGAAACAAAAAGATAAGAACAGTAGTCTGAATAATCCAAATAACACGAATTATCAATCCTCATCTAAAAAAAAATTAGAATCAGTTTATTTGATTGTTTGTTTGTTTGTTTGTTTGTTTGTTTCTTTGTTTGTTTGATTGGGGTTTTATTTTGTTTTTTAATAGAAAGGTAAACACTTATCAAACTCAAAAGCCACTCGAGGATAAGGTTTCATGAAATGGAATGACTGTCAGTTAAAATATGAAGAGAAGAATTGAGAAGAATTGCTGGTGTGTAGTATGACAAAAATCTGTTAAAATTAGATTCTAAGACGACTAAGCTGTGAAGCAGCCTTTTGATAATATGTTCCATAGATGGGTTGCTCTTGCAATTAAATTTCGCGGTGAAAAGAAAAGAGAATTACTTTTTTGTAGTGAGATGAGTTCTTGTTGAGAATGACTTGCAGTGATAGGCCATAGATGGAACTAAGACAATACCCATCTATCAAAATAAAGATAGGAAAGGAGACACAAGCAATGCCTCCCCTGGGTCTGTAAGAAGGTTCTTCGTCTAGATTTCGGCTTCGATTTTGAAATCTGTTTCAGCCAGAGGTTCTCAATCATGGGTTAAATTTACCCCTAGGGGATAAAAAATTATATAGTCGGTGGTAAATAATTGAAGTTCCTGATAATTTAAAATTAATTATTTCTTTTAAGATTATGTCACGTCTTTTTTTTTTTTTTTTTTTTTTTACATTTTCACCCCAAACAAGGCATGTTGCCACTTTGTTGTAGGGGGCTACTATCAGGAACATAGGAATCAATGGTACTGTGTAAGAAGTAGTTGGGCAGCAAGATGTCAGTTCACGTTGCACTTCAACTTCTGCATATCAGTACAGTTGGGGAAGCAGGGACCCGGACGGGAAATCCAAAGTCTAGCTGTCCTGGGGAAGAAACTACTGGAGTAGAAGGTTCTCTTACATCTAGGGATCTCTCCTGTGGAGGGTGGGATTTAGCTGCTTGTTGGGTTTGTCGGGGGTATTTACGTCGAGGGGGCACAAGTGTTTGCAGTTCGTCAGAGCATTCACCGTTAAAGTACTTGTAGAAAAGGCAAAGGGGTGCAACATTTCATCGATGGGACAGAGGCTGAAGTTTAGATGACAGTTCAGGACCTATCAGATTGGCGACTCTCTCTGGAGCCTTGTCTAGGAGCGAGAGATTAGTGGTAGATGCACCAGCCCAAATGTGACAGCAATACTCCATACATGGGCGAATGGTGGCTTTATAAAGGTATAGGATACTTTCGGGCGTTAGTATCTTTCTAGCACGGTAGAGAGAGCCTACCTTCTTCGCAGCGGTTCTGGCGATACTCTCGATGTAATTGTTCCAACTCATGTTTCCTGAGATCGTTAGACCGAGGAGTTTAAAGGATGTACTTTCAGATAAAGAGTCATTGGCCATAGCTATTGGTGGTAGAGAAGGTTTCTTGTAGTTATTGAAGGAAACGAGTTTAGTCTTGGCAGCATTGAATGTGACCATCCATTTATATCCCTATCCCACTACAGATCGGAGGTCATTCTCTAGTGCTTCTGCCATTTCTTTAGATATGTGTTCATTTGTTTTCTTGTCGTGTCTGTTATAGAGTGTGGTGTCGTCAGCATATATACCCATCTCACAGGCAATTTTGACAGGGAGGTCATTTATGAATATTAGGAATAACAGAGGTCCCAGGATAGACCCCTGAGGCACTCCCGCATTTATATCGTATTGTTTAGATGTACGATCGTTGAGGACAACCTGGATTTTTCTCTTATCTAAAAAGGATTTAATTATGTCATGTATTCTTCCAGTGATCTGATTTTCCTGAGAAGACCTTCATGCCATACCCTGTCAAAAGCCTTAGATATATCTAGAGCTACCGCTCTATCCTCCTCCGCTTTGTCCAGTGACTGGTATATATGTTCTGAGATTACAGTTAGGATGTCTGCTGTGGAACGGGCTTGTCTAAATCCATATTGTTGGTCAGTCAGAAGTTTAGCATCTGTAAGGTGATGGACTAGAGCTTGGTTAATTATTGTCTCAAATATTTTGGCGAAAAGTGGGAGGAGGCTAATGGGGCAATAATTTACTGGGTCAGTTTTTTCGCCAGAATTCTTGAAAACTGGTACTACAGAAGCAGTTTTCCAGCAGGCAGGAAAGCAAGGTTCATTAAGGCATTTGTTGTAAAGTTTAGAGAGAACTGGAACTACTTCGGCTGAGCACTTTTTTAATAGCACAGCCGGGATGAGATCAGGTCCACATGCTTTTGCAGTGTCAAGATTTCTTATGATAGCATGCACCTGAGAAAGGGGTGATTTTCAGATCGTCTAGTGTGAAGTTGGAGGCTAACCGACTGGCAAGCATGTTAGCCTTCTTAGTTGCAGAGCAAACAACCTCATGCTTGTTGGATAGTGGGGGGGATTGTTGATTGCACATTATTTATTACACTGTTGTAGATTTTCCAGAAGTAGCAGGTTCCTAATTTCTGTGCTTCGATGCGTTTTTTGGTGGTTTCAGTAAATTCTCTCTTAGCTGTCCCTATTTCGTTCTTACAGTTACTTCTGGCTTCTATATACTTCTGCCTGTTTGAACTGGACTTATGTCGGTTAAATCTGCGGTACGCATGCTGCCTTTGCGCGATGGCGGCTGCACAAGTAAAAGTAAACCATTGGGGAGAGTGGAGCTTGCTATAAAATTTCTGTGTGGGAAACATGTGCTTCAATTGCTTTTGTTTTGCATCATTCAATGGTCTCATTTGGGCACTGTTCAACAGGAAGTGAAAATATGAGATCACTGATGGCTTCCCAGTCAGACTTTTTATAATATCTCGTTGTTTTGAGTAGTGGCTCATCAGTTTTGGCTTTAAAGTTTAGGGATATTTCAACTATTACAACTGCATGATCGGCGCTCCCAAGTTGGTTGTGGGCATTAGTTTCACAGTCATCGGGAACCGTGGTCAGAAATAGATCTAGAAGTGATGCGTGTTGTTCTTGTTGGTCTGGGTTGGAAACGTAACCATCTGTGATAGGGAATGAGATATCGAGGTTATATGTAGTCATACCAGCTGCGTCTGTGTGAGTAGAAAATCCTAGCCAGTTGCTGTGGTGGACATTGAAGTCACCAAACACATGCACTTATGCGCTAGTGTCGAGGGAAAGTGTTGTATCTATGCTGTCAGAGACTTTGTTTATTAAGGTACAGTCCTGGGTCCAAGGAGAGCGGTAGAGAAACGTAATACAAATTAACTTTTTTTAATTTCTATTTAGAAAAGGTTTGATTTGTTTATTTTTGTGATAAAAATGCATAAAACTATTTTTATACAAAACCTTTAGTCCTAAACAATAAACAGGTTCTTTTTGACCTTCTCGTTTTTCTGTCACTTTATGATGGCTATGAATTTTTTGTATGAGAGCAGAGGTTAAATGGGGGAAAAATTAAATGGAGAAATACACAAAGCCGAGATGGTTAATGATGGAGGAAAGGTAGGGAATGACTGGTCTAAGCAATGCAGAGTGTTGTGGGCGGAACCTCCCCAGATGACGGCTATATTTGAATACAACGCATACTTGATTTTATGCCAAAACTTTTATTGCGAAAGAAGAAATAAAGATGTAGAAAATGAATAGACTGTATACACAGAGTTCTGTTCACACGCTTGAAGTGGTTGACCAATCACTAGACTCTCGCTCTGGAAAAGAGTTCACTCAAAAGAGCATCAATCCCATCGCTGCAATGTTGTATTCTTATGCTTTTTTTTTACAAGTACTTCTTTGGAATGTGCTCCAACGAATTTACTGCACTTGTAACTTGAACTTAAATATTCCCGATCATACCGAATAGCAGCAAAATCCTACCTATTTATTCTAATTATTTCCGGATAAAAAATTTCTACCCTATTAGTTTCTTTTCTCAGACCGCATTCCATCCATATTCTTTTTTTTCCGACTGTACCTACGTGCAGAAATTCAAATGTAATGAAAACAAATATCTTGTTGACCAACTCTCTTATTAGGTTGAGTTCATTATAGAAAAAAAGGTGGAAACTCTTCGTGAACATTCAGATATCTTCAACGCTTTTAAATTCTAATAATAGCCATTAGATATCAATTAATAAATATTCGCCAAATTTCTCTTTTGCAAATTGTGAAGGTTTTAGAAAGCACGGTATTGTCACAAGTCTCTAATCTGAAAATTCAAACATTTCAAAATTGTTTTTATTATTTTAATTCTTGGAACTTCTGTTCTCGTCTTGAAAGTTGTTTGTCTAACGTGTCGGTTGATATAGCCTTCGATCTTCTTCAGGATTTACTTGTCGAACTCGGCAATCTTTTTTGTTGAACACGTTGCGCAAATAACACTCAAGATGAGAGCAGTAATCCGAAGAATTTTCGTTAGATTTAATCCATAGTCATTATGGCAGCAATTAAACAAGATTTCTTGATTTTTACTTTCGCATTAAAATTTCTTAAAATTTAAATACTTTCTAGGGTCTAAATAATGCAAAGCATTTTGATAAGCATTGGTATGCGGATGCTAAATATCATATTTTGTATCATTATATATTAATTTTAATTCTCCCAAGTAAACATAAACGTGGAGCAAAGCTTTACAACACCTTGATGACCACCATTGGTGAAACAGGTAAGCTTAAACTATATAATATGACGCATCAACAAGAACTTGTTTATATTAAACTTAAAAATGGCCATGTTATTGTAAACTGAGAAGCTTCCGGACGGTATTATTCCAGAGAAGGTAAGTAAGGGACTAATCGTACCAGAACATCATCATTTATCTTGTTTGAGCAGACCAGTCATTCAATGGTGGATATTTAACTTTCTATATCTCCGTCCCTCCCTCTCTCTCTCTCTCTCTCTCTCTCTCTCTTTCTTTCTTTCTTTCTTTCTATCTGTCTTTCTTTCTTAGAATACTTTAAGGGGACAATTATATCGACGACATTGCCAAGCGAAGAAGGTGAGATCTCTCTGCCATGCTAAAATGTTGCTCACACTTGAGAGTACCTTGTACCTCTACAAGGTCATCATTCGTCCATGGGTGGAGTATTGTCGCCATAGTTGGGCTGCCACTAATCTCTCACTCCGAGACAGAATTAAAAAAAAAAAAAAAGAATCGCCAACCTAATAAATCCCGCACTATCACCCAAATCTCAAACTCTGTCCCATCGACGAGATGTTGCATCTCTGTGCCTTTTTTAGAAGTATTTTAATTAAATGTTCTCCGATGAACACCAAGCAATTTTACCCTCTCGATGTAAATATCCACAACTAATCCAACAAGCATCAAAATCCTATCCCACACTTTTGATATCCTTAAATGTCAGAAAGCTGTTTTTTATTTATTTATTTATTTTTTTTTTCAATTTTCATTTCAAACAAGACACAGTGTCAATTTATGTAGGGGGATATTATCAGGGGCATAAGTTGCAGGGATATAATGAAGCGAGATGAGCAGCAAGATGTCTGTTCACATTACATTTGAACTTCTGCATGTGAGTACAGTTGGGAAAGCAGAATCCTGGAAGGGAATTCCAAAGTCTAGCAGTTCTGGGGAATAAACTATTGGAGTAAAAGGCTTTCTTACACTTAGGGATTTCTACTGTGTATGAGTGGGATTTTGCTTCTGATCGGGTTTGTTGGGGGTACTTACGTCGAGGGGGTACAAGTGCTTGCAGTTCGTCAGAGCATTCACCATTAAAATACTTATAAAACAGGCAGAGGGATGCAAAATTTCGTCGATGGGACAGAGGCTGAAGCCTAGATGACAGTTCAGGACCTATCGGGTTGGCGACTCTTTTGAACCCTGTCCAGGAGTGAGAAACAAGTAGCAGATGTACTAGCCCAAATGTGACAACAGTACTCTAAACATGGACAAATAGTGATCTTATAGAGGTACAGGATACTTTGGGGAGTAAGTAATTTTCTAGTACGGTAGAGGGAGCCCATCTGCTTCGCAGTAACCTTGGCAATGCACTCAGTGTATCTATTCTAGTCCATGTTCCCTGTGAATGTTATAGTTTTTTTTTTCCTCGAACTGTTAGACTTTGGAATTCCCTTCCGGGTCCCTGCGTCCCTGACTCTACTGACACGCATTTAAGTGTAATGTGAACAGACATTTTGTTGCTCAACTCCATATATAATATCCCTGCAAATGTGGTTCATAATAGTAGTCCCTTGCGTTAAAGTGGCACTGTGTTTTGTTTGAGGTGGGAAAATATTTTTTTAAAAAAAGCTGAAATTAAGCGAACATATATTAATGGGTGACTAATGCATATTGTTAAAATTTTACAAAGATTGGAGATATCTGAATTCTTACGAAGGGGATTCGACTTCTTTTTACCGCCTGTAGATGCAACTAAATAAAACTAAATAAAGCCTACATGGTAATTTCTCACACCTAGCATCCATGTTCCAGAATTCATACTTTATATCATCAACGCTCTCGTCCCATCTGACATCAATTGAAATGGATGGCTCTCGTCTTGGAGAGGCTCCATGTTTTGACAAGCTTCTGGGTTTTATATTTACTCCTGATCGTAAATGGAACACGTACATCAGGTCTGTTGCCAAGGACGCTGGGAAAATGGTGGGATCCTTCTACCGCTCCAGAAGATATCTCACTAATGATGCAATTTTCTGTCTATATAAAAGCCAAGTACGTCCAAGGATGGAGTACTGCTGCCACATCTGGCCAGGAGCTGCTAAAAGCAGCCTATCCTGCCTTGACAGAGTACAAAATAGAGTTCGTGGCTTAGTGGGGGATGTCCTTTTCTCTTCCCTGCAGCCTCTCTCCCACAGAAGAGACGTTGCGAGCCTGTTTTTGTTTTATCGTTATTTCCATGGCAAGTACTCGTCTGAGCTCGAATCTCTGGTTCCCCCCTCGCCCGTCTAGCTGAAACTGCTGTCATTAATTTTCCCCACTCTTTATCTGTGCTTAAATCCAAACGTAGATTCCATGAGCAGGGCTTCTTTCTTAGAAGTTCACGACTGCGGAACTCTCTTCCGTTTGCCTGTTTCCCACCTGACTACAACTTGGATGTCTTCAAGTCCAACATAAACAAATTCCTGACAAACCGCTCTCTTAAGTAAGACACTCTATCAAATACCCAATACTAATGATTACTACGATACTATCTCATTGATTACTGTACACGCAATGACCCTTATCTCCGAGTGGCTTTCGGGTCTTGATAAGTGGTGACCTCCATGTAAAAAAAAAATGCTCGGTTAATTAGTTTAGGAGTGAATCCTGTATATGCACATATATAAACATATACACATACTTAGCTTTGTTAAGATAGATCTATATATATGCATCCAAAAACGCGCACGTATGTGTGTGCGATTGTATGTATGTATATGTGTTTGATTGTTTCAATTTTACTGTTATTTTTAAGCCCAAGGAATAAAATTTTGTTATTTTTTCCTGTTGATTATACATAGCCGTCGATGTCAACAGCATTAAAACACGTCCATTAGTATTTTGTTCGGCAATTTTAAAGCTTTTAAATAATGTCGACAAGAATGTTCCTACCCGCCCCCCATATTCGCTAACACTCAGCGAAAGAATTAAGCACTTATGGCCCTCTGTCATTCTAAGTATAACAGCTGTTGTGTTGCGCACTGACGCGCAGGAAATGTGGGGCCAGAATCTGAACTGAAAATGACCCAAGGAATTGTATTCTAAGACACATTGGATGATTTTTTTTTAATAAAGAGAAAGTAAAACAAAAACAACACAGTCTACACAAGTCGACCAATGCCTACGAGACTGTAATAAACTCGATGGAAGTTTGGAAAGAAAATACAACTAGTTGTACATATCCAGCGTTGCCAGGTAAAAGAAAATATCGTCGGGCGAAGGGTTTAGTCACATAAACTCCCTATATCATAACAGAAGAAACTTATAAATATATTGCCGCATATTACCTTTCAGTTTTACAACTTTGCATAACCCCCCCCCCACCAAATTATAAGCGATTTTATAGCCGCCATTTGCCGTTTAGGTGGCACCAATCAAAATCACCCACTCCATAGAAAATAGACACCCCACAAACCGTTAAAATAAATTACAACGCAGCAACAATACACCCCTTATTTAACCATAATACATACCCCTTAATTTCAATACTGTGTTAAAGACCATATACAATCTTATATATCATACTATATATAACAAGCTTCTCCTTATTTATTTAGAATTCAATAAAGCTTGCCCCAACATTCTATAATCCCTCTTAAACTTTTTCGTCCCTAATGAACCTTATGCTAGACGTCGCATCTTTCCCATGCTACCTAGCACCTTCTCTACTCTTCTGATGAGAAGCAATAGGCTTCGAAATGCCCGGGCATAAAGATTCCCTTCTATCCCCCAAATTTTGCATGTATTCCATTATTCAATAAATGATCCATTCTATATCTACCAATATATAGTTTGTTTTTTGTTTTTTTTCATTTCATATGCTTATTGTTCTACTGTATAAGCTCCAATAATTATTGTTGAGCTTGGCATTATCTGGCTGAGTCTCCTTTTGTGGAATTGAACTTTCCCTTTTCCTTTTACATTAAGCTATATATATATATATATATATATATATATATATATATATATATATATATATATATATATATATACATATATATATATATATATATATATATATATAGTATTAAGTATGCATTATATGTATATAGAGAGAGAGAGATTCAACCACTCGGATGAGACGTATACGACGAAACACGTGTCAGTGGAAAATTATAATTTTAAAACAATATATATATATATATGTATATATATATATATGTATATATATATACGTTTGTAAAGGATATATACTTATAATTAGGGCTATGACAACAGCATATTCTTTTCCTTGTTTTGGATTCTCAGGTATATATCCAGTGATATCTTATATATATTTTTTATGTAGAGTGGTGTGGTTCTCGGTTGATTAAGTGCGTCTAACTTTGTTGGATATATACTCGAGAGTAAAAACAATGAAAACACCACGCTGTTGTCGTAGCCCTACTTATAATGTATATATTCAAGAAAGTTTTTTCTAAATTGTCACAAATTAATAAGCTTGATAAAAATGGATTTACACTTTCAGAGAATATATAAATGTAAGTCGCAACATGTCGGCATAATAATGTGAAATAACTACATTTGTGTCTTTGAAATGTTTACTTTAAAATAAAAAATGATTTTGAGATTATATTGTTTTTTATTGTTATGAGAAAACATTTTTTAAGTGATGAGTGAAACAAATAAAGCTCAAGAAACCTTCAGAGCACTACTAAAAGCACTAATAAAATCCAGTTTTTACATTCCCACTCCTTGAAGAGAAAGTATTTTTAAGTTAGGCCTAAAAAAATAAATAATCAGAATCCACCAGAGCGCTACTAAAAGCAGTAAATATGGTTATAAATATGATTATAGTTATATATTGTATATTTATATTTAAATCAGTTTTTTAACTCAACGGGGATAAATTATTTTGTAAGGAAAACACGTTAGAATAAGTTAAAACAAAACATATTGTTGATCTTGTGTGTTTTGAATAGCAGCAGTGGATGTTAATATCGAAGTTTAGACAGGGTGGCCATGAAATAGGTAAGTAGAGGATTTTTTAAACAGAAGTCATAAACCGGATGGACGGTTTAAACGCCCAAGTAAGCAAGCTGGCCTGAGTTTTATAATTATAATATATATAACTTTCTTCTTTTCTGAACTATATGTGTGTGTCTGGTCACGAATAGGCTCCTACATGGTTGACTATTATAAAAAACTGATCACATATAATGATAGAAGATGTATCGAGACGCAGGAATGGGTATGTTTGATCTGGCATAATGATGATTCATTAAAATTGTGGGGTCTGCGTACGCGCCTGGTTCACAAAGTATGGAAATAAAAAATTTAAAAATTAAAAAAAAAACTTTTACAAGTGTTTTTGATGTGCATAAGAATACTTTGATAAGTATGTTTTAACTTAAATAGGGATGGTATAATAAAATTGTGGGGTCTGCGTTCACGCCTTGCCTCCATAGAATGGAAATAGGCACAAACTTTAATAAAGACTTTTCATATCTATCTGCGTTAGTATACTTTGATAATTATGTTTCAGTTTGAAGAAATATGGTATAATAAAATTATGGGGTGTTCATTCGCGCCTGACCTCCATAAAATGGAAATATGTCACAAAGTTTAACAAGGTTTTTTAATATAGATCCACAGAATATTGTGATAAATGTTTCAGTGTGAACAGGTATGGTATAATAAATTATGCGGTTTATCTATTTTATTTTTACTTTCCTCATATTTTGCTTTGGTTTTGATACGCGCAAATTCGAAGCTATCTCTTTACAACCCTTCCTTTTCATAACCTATCATACTTTCATAAATCAGAGTCCATTTTCTGTATGCTGTTTTTGAACCTAGTCAACGACGGGTACTTTTGCTAGTATATATATATATATATATATATATATATATATATATATATATATATATATATATATCATAAAGATCCCACTTTACAAGGAACGGAAAGTCATATTGTTGCTAATCTTCAAAATGTCAGGCACCTATTGGTAACAACTTGCGTACAGCTGTTCGGTCCAATGTTAGCATCTACGTATAGAATAGTTCTAATTGTAATAATTTTGCGCAACTAGGTAAATTCATCAGCGTACAGAAACATCAATTTTTCAGTTTTAACAGCCTATAAACAGGATGCTCTTATTTATACGGCATGTATTTACGTTTTATTCGCAACATATTTGCAATGCGTCAAGCAAACATTATCAACCTTTTTATAAAAAGTACACTTGCCTTTTGTATCTTCTTAACGTGTGTATATAACTGAATATAGAACTGATAGATAGAGCTAATATTTTATTCATTGCTGTACAGCTCCTTGCGTAGCGGATAATGTACTTGGTATAATACAATTTCGAATTAAGATTTTTCCCTATCATGGCTGATGAGCAAGCAACTCCCGTAGATAAAATAAAGGGTTTCGTTAGTTCGATTGAAAGATTTTCGAGTTCGCCAAGATATATATACATATCTATGAAGCAGGTCGAATGCTACATCGGCCAAAACGCTGTGAAAATAACACTCAATTGAGATCAATAGTCCAAAGAATCCAAATAATCCGAAAGATTTATCTATATATATAAAAATGTAACTCTTGGTTCGTTCGTAATTAATAGTCTAAATAACCACTGGACGGATGGCTTCCATATTTTGGTATAATATGTTTACTGTACGCATGCGTGTTTCTATATATCTCTTTGTAATTATAACATTATACGTAATTTTTCTATAATAAATATTTGGTTTTCTTTGTACGGATGGGCCATTTTTTTTTATTTGGGGACAATTATTTCACATCGCGTGTCATCATTGACATCACTAAACGGAACTTTTATATACCAAATTGACTTTTTTCGTTTAAAAATGGAATTATTTCTCTTTCGTTAATATATATTTATTTTTTTTAATATTTCGTGTTTTATATATATAAAGTATAATTGTTGAATGTTATTTTCTTGATTATATTTGTTTGGGAGAAGCACAATTAAAAAAAAGATTAAAACGGAGCGAAATTTAAATTTCCATTCCATTTTTACTCTTTATGAATATTAAAAGAAAAATTACTAAACATTTATTAATAATGCCTCACTTTTACAGACATTTGTTTTTAAATTTCTTAAATGGCGACTTTTATCGACTTTTTTTTTAATAGCATTTGCGGATGGGTATGCTGACATTTGTTTTAATTTCTTTTTAAATGACTTTTTATCGACTTTCTTTTTTTTTAATAGCATTTGCGGATGAGTAAAAAACGAAAAAAAAACAAATAACTAAACCATTTACTGATAATTCTCACTTTTACAAATATTTTTAACAAATAAATTTGATCAAAGTCAAGATACCGAGAAATTGTCAGTAAATGGCTTAGTTATTTTTTTCGTTTTTTATCCATCCGCAAATGCTATTAAAAAAAAGTCGTCATTTAAAAAAAATTAAAAAAACAAATGTCTGTAAAAGTGAGGCATTATTAATAAATGTTTAGTAATTTTTCTTTTAATATTCATAAAGAGTAAAACTTTTTTTCAAAATAAATAATGTGACAAATAATCGTTTAGTTACTACGACAACGTCAGTAAATAAAAAAGTGTTACGTGCGCTTGCGTCAGAAAGGGGGCGATGCATGTTTTTTTATGCTGATTGCCATGGAACTCAACCCCCAAGGAGTACCAAATTCTGTTTTTCAAAAGAAACGTTTACTACCAACTTTCTTTTTTTAAAAAAAAGTGCAAGTTTTCCTGAAAAAAACCCAAAAAACTTTCACCTAACAATTTATGGCAAAAATAGCGACCCATAAAAATCTGGGGTGCTTCTACACGTTATTTCCAAAATTGGAGACGCCATTTTTTTTTCACGCGCTTGCTATCCAAATCTAGGGGAGACATCATTATATGGCCGAACGATTGCTTCCAGAAAGGGAAAGAAGAAATTTACCAAAATTAACATTTATTACTTCCGGAAACGTTAAATTAAACTAAAATTATTATTTATTACTTCCAGAAACTTGGTAAACCGATATTAATGGAGAAAATGAATCTTGACAATTCAAAAAAATGTTTAAAATTATTTATTTGTTCGAAAAAAAAATATTTTATAAAAGTCCAATGTTGCTTTAAAAGTAAATAAAGAAAGTGAAAGAGAACATATATCTGTAATTGTTTAATTGGAAATGTTTCGATTTAATTGATGAGAACGGGAAAGTTTTTCATGGAACAATTTTTTTTTTCATTAAAAGAAGGAAATTGAAATGCCATATTTATAATAGTTTAACCTGGACGAGCGCCATTTTAAAACCAAAACAAAACCAAAACATTTATTAGTTTGTTTGTTTGTTTTTTGTTTGTTTGTTTTTTTTGTTATTGCTTATTTTTTCATTTGTGTGTTTTGTTTTGTTTTTGGGGTTTTTTTCGAACAAATAAATAATTTTAAATATTTTTTTGAATTGCCAAGATTCATTTTCTCCAGCAATATCGGTTTACCAAGTTTCTGGAAGTAATAAATGATAATTTAAGTTTAAGGGAGTAATAAATGTTAATTTTGGTAAATTTATTAAATTTAATTTATCGTTCCCGGAAGTAATAAATGAAAATTTTGGTAAATTTATTCTTTCCCTTTCCGGAAGCAATCGTTCGGCCATATAATGATGTCTCCCCTAGATTTAGATAGCAAGTGCGTGAAAAAAATGGTGTCTCCAATTTCGGCAATAAAGTGTAGAAGCACCAAATCTGCTAGCTGAGTGACAAATCTGCTTAAAATATTGAAAAAAAGAAAGAAAGAAAAGAGAATAGAAACTCTAAATGTATCAGAAATTTGGAGGGATTTTTGACACCCCTAACAGAAAACTGCGAATAAAATATAAAAAAAACTCGTAATTTCTCTTTTTAAAGTGAGTTGTTTATTTTCTATATGGAATATACTTTCAAAACGCCATACTTATAGATAAATGTTCACTGAACAGATACCATAATACTTATTATAGTTAAATTCAAATTTTGATATATCTGCTTTTTTTACATTGTTCGTTTCTGTATTACGTTTAAGTTATTTTAAACCACACTCTTCCCATGTTAAATAATAATTTCGAAATAATAACGTTAATATTTCAGCGTCCCAATTGTTCTTTTGTTTGTTTGTTTTTTTCGCGTTTAAATTATCCAAATAAACAATTGTTAATACTGTCGTTCATTTCTGTATTACGTTTAAGTTATTTTAAACCCCACTCTTCCCATGTTAAATAATAAATTCGAAATAATAATGTTAATATTTCAGTGCGCAGGTCATGCACCCATGCGCAACCGGATGTTGTAAATCGGAAAGTGGGTTACATACATCGTTACAAGGGCATTTGAGTTTTATAATCATATATATATATGTGTGTGCGTGCGTGTGTGTGTGTGTGCGTGTGTGTGTGTGTGTGTGTGTGTGTTTGTGCACTAAACAATGTTGTAAAACAAATAAACCTTTGAAATTAAGTCGCGAATGGAAGTCTGAATGCAAAGGGTAAAAATGTATAAACAACGTCTTGAGACAGTTTGATAAAAGAGACATAATAGCAATAATATTAATAATACTACTACTAAAAAAAGCAAGCGAAATAAAATCCCAAATAATGATATAAAGTCAATATTTGGCCTCAAATGTGGGGGAAGAGAATCGTGAACAAAGTGAAGATGACTGGATGCCATCAAAATAGAAAAGGGGTGAAAAGGCCTCAAGCTGACAGCGAGATTTGAAAAAACAAAATGGTTGAATACATTCTCAACTCTGATTGACACTGGTAATTTGGAAGGCGGCGAAATTGGATTTTAATGACGTGAGGGGTTAATATTTTAAAACATTAACATTATGTCAATGGCGGCACCCCGATTAGCGACCAAAATAACACTTAGCAGCTTCACAAAAACAGAAGACTATTTCTGTCAATTCTTCTCCTTTCTCTCTGTTTTTATTTTTTTATTTTTTTTCAACACTAGCAGTACTATCCGACACTTCCCATGAAAAGATGTAACATATTTCTATTTGAACTGCTTATCTTCTGCTCTATGTTTCCCCCTCCCTCGGTTTGTCTCTCACTCTTGCTTCTCCGCCCAGCCCGATTCTCATTTCTGGATATACAGACACACATAGAAAACTTGTTTTTTAGATTCTTCGAGAAATGTGGCATAAGGAAGTAATGCCTGGTAGTATGATCTCATGACCACAGAATGAATACTAGAAGGTGGAACGATAAAGTTGTCGCCCTACAGAAAACAACACTACCTCTTTATTTTAAAACTTTTATTGAAAAAAATCAATTCAGGTAACTTGATTATGTAGTACAGCTGACATCTATTTAAGGTAGCCGCATTCATCCTCAATAACTGCCTCGATACGGGTACGGAACTGGAACATGTCTTTTCTACAAGCGCCGAATACTCGGCGGATGGCGACGATCAGACTGGCTTTTGTGTTGTGGGAGGTCGTGTTGGTGATGTTTTCGACGTATGATCAAACGAAATAGTCTAACGATTTCAGGTCGGAGGAAAAGGGGGCAGTGAGAGAAATGTTCAAAATAGCATTCCTTCTGAAGCTCTTTGGACTTGTGGGCCGTCGCCGAGTCCTGTTGCCACACCCAGGGTCTGCCAGCGGTCCACACCCAGGGTATGCCAGCAGCCACTTGATTGCAACAGATCACCACACTCTTCAGCACATCCAAGTACACTTTCAAGTTCACTTTCAAGCAGACTTGAAGATGTAAGGTGGCCTAATGTAGCGCTTACATGAAACCACACCAAATACCATAACCGTGGCCGGAAATTTTGTTTTCTTCACACTGAGCACGTCTTTGTTATTCGTGGCAATTCAGCGATGCATTTTAAGGGTGCTGACAATGGTCCTGTTGTCATAACTTGGATCAGTAAAAAACAGGAGTTGTACAGCGGAGCATCTCCGATTTCGCTCGATGAACATTGAGTCACTTTCAGACATGACAGAAATCTCTTATTGATAGTCTGCAACAAAAAGAAAACCGGTAACATCCTGTGCGTTACTCCTCCTACCTCTTTTTGTATTGATCATTGAGAGATTGTACATTGCTATGAAATTGTCTAGTTAACTGATGCGAGCATTACAAAAATATAATCAATAGAAAGGTATAGTATGCTTTTGTTTTCAGATAGACAGACACCAAATCTCTAATACTACATATATGTGGTAGAGCCACCGGAAGTTACCAGGGATCGTAGACAAAATTGAAAATGAAAAGTAGGAAATTTTTTTGAAAGTGCTCAACATATTTATTTCAAAACTTCTCTCTCAGTCACGTGACTTATTGCACACCTTTTACTTCGACCACTTCTCTAAATTTCGCAAGAGATCTACCATCGATAACAAATCGATTAAATGAGTAAACAACTCATATTACTAGCAGAGCTGCCTATTGTCACTTGAGATACTATAAAATAAATAGAATAGTTAAAAAAAACAAGTGTGTGATATTTTTATTAAAATCTATCGTGGTGAGAGACACCCGGCCTTGCCCCATCGTAAAATACGCTTGAATATATTTTAATTCGTGCAAATTCCGTATTTATTATTACAGAGCCAACTCTCTACTGGATATTATATTGTAACTATTATATAATAGGGATTTTAAACGTTAAAAAAGACTTGGGTGCCAGTGGCTAGAATCGAAATCAAAACATTCAGTGCTCCAGTCGCTTTCCCTTGCTGGCGCATATTTCTGTGTGCGTTATTCATTCGCCCATGCATGGAGTATTGCTGCCACATCTGAGTTATTGCATTTTTTTAAATTACATTTTCACTTCAAACAAGGAACAGTGCCACTTTTATGTAAGGTGCAGGGATACTATATAGGGAGTTGAGCAGCAAGATGTCTGTTCGCATTACACTTGAACTTCTGCATGTCAGTAAAGTTGGGGAGGCAGGAACCTAGAAGAGAAATCCAAAGGCTTTCTTACGTATAGGGATCTCTACTTTGTAGGGGTGGGACTTTGCTATTGTAGGGTTTATCGGGGATATTTACATCTGTTACTAGTCTCTCGGCTTTCTAAATAACAACGTAAAGTACACAAGTATCCTCTCATCTCTCTTGTCTCTTGCTTTTTTTCTCTCTCTAATTTATACTTGAACATTTGCAATCAATTCACCATTGTGTGAAACCGATTAAAATAAATAACTAATATTATCAACAAGGCTACTTGGCGTTGCCCGGGATCCTAAAAAGGAAAATAAATTGTTAAAATAAGTGTGTAACGTTTTTGTCTTTTGATCATCTTTTTAAACACTCCCTCCCCTTTTTATTGCTTTTTTACCCCAAACAAGATAGAGTGTCACTTGGATGTAAGGGGCTCCTATTTGGGACAAACTTTGCAGGGATACTAAGTAGGTAGTTTAGCAGCAAGAAGTATGTTCACGTTATATTTGAATTTCTGCATGTCAGTATAGTCCGGGGAGTAGTGATCCGGAAGGGAATTCTAAAATCTCGCAGTTCGAAGGAAGAAACTATTTGAGTAGAAGGTTTTCCGGTATCTAGAGATTTTTCAGTCTAGGGGTGAGATTTTGCTACTTATCAGGTTATTCAGGGAAATTTACGTCGATGGGTTCAAGGGTTTTAGTTCATCGGAGCACCTTCCATTAAAATATTTTCAAAATAGGCATAGAGATGCAACATTTCGTCGATGGGGCAGAAGTTGGAGTTTAGTTGACAGTGCGGGACTTATTAGGTTGACGACTCTTTATTAAACCCTGTCTGGAGATGCTCCTTTCTTTAATTCATGCTGGAACTCTTGCAACAAGTTCAACGTCGAGAAAAGCCGATTAAAAAGAAAACAACTGAAACTATAATCTGCGATAAAGAAATCGTACATGAGATGAGAATCTGAGATTTTACTTTATTTATAAATTGAAAAATATCTGTTGCGTTTAGTTGTTCTGTGCTTGAAACAAAGCGCGATTTTCTATTCTTGGAGAACACAATTGCGTACACAGGCAATAAGTTTCATCATAGGGTTCTGCTATTTATAGATTTTAGACCGGTAGCTTTACAAGACTTTTTACAAAGGTTCCTTATTACGTGTGAACAAATATCTAGAATTAACAAAGAAGAAAATAAGACAAAATTTCCATATTACGTGAACAAAAGAACTAGGAGGAAGAAAGAGAAAAAAGAAGAAGGAAAGAGTTCCATATTACGTGAACAAAGGACTAGGAGAACGAAAGGTTGGAAGAAGAAGAAGAAGAAGAAGAAGAAGAAGAAGAAGAAGAAGAAGAAGAAGAAGAAGAAACTAGAGTAAACAAAAGACAAACTAGACGAGGAAGACAAAGTTCTATATTACGAGAACACATAACTAAAAGAAGAAAAAGAATATAAAGGAAAAAGAAGAAGAAGAAGAAGAAAAAGAAGAAGAAGAAGAAGAAGAAGAAGAAGAAGAAGAAGAAGAGGACATAAAGCTTGTTTAAAAACTTCACTACCGAACATGAAAGACTAGCACAAAGTATGCGGAAAAGAATACATATGAGTGGATAATTAAGGTGAGAACCATATTTATTGAGACAAAGGCTGATGGAAGGGCACGAAATCAACTAACTATAGACTAATAACTTGCATACCAGATATGTAAAGATCTTAACGGTATACTTGAGTGAAGAGACTTTGTTTCGTTAGATCATAAGAAAGTATAATTCACTTATTAACATGGAAGACAAGCACAAGAACTAAGGTGTATACAAAAAAAAGAACACGTGTCGCTGGAATAAAAATATATCTTAGAAAATAATATTAAAATATAAAAGAGGGAAACAGTTTCCTATTTTCCTATACATATTTCAGTGTGAAGACTTCGAGTGACTTATACTGAAGTATGAAGGTAAGTATTAATATACACGTGAAGTATACGTATACATGAGTATTATCTACTATTAATGTACTAAAAAATAGTTTTATTAAAATGTGCGTTTTTCTTCATGAATATTTCATTATGTAAGCACAAGTAGTACTTAACTGCTCTATCTAAGCAATGAAAATAATAATTGGAATGCCTGTTCCAATATTAACATCCACCATTGCTTCGTTGCAATAAAAAAGGATACGGCGCTTCTACACTATTGAGACGAAATTTCGGAAATTGTAATACTGAATTTCAAATGAAAAAAAAATGGTATCTAGGTATTCCTTTTATTTTAAAGATGATTATATCTAAAAATTATGAAAATCGATAAGGTAGAGAATTATTTATTAAAGAAAAAAAAATTGAAGTTTATGAAAACGATTGTAAGACACAGAAGAATTCGAAAGAGGGGTAATTTTCCGGTTTGTTTTAAACAGAATGGCGGAATGCAAGACGGAATAACTCACACATACCCATGCCAGTAGTAGAGAGTACTATTTTATATCATTGCCATGATGTCATTAACCCAAATATTTAGGAAATTAAATTCAGGATATAGACAAAGAAAAAATAAATCACATAACATATAGGAAATTATCTGAAACTACAGACAAATTCAAAAAAAGAAGCTAGAAACAATAATAAACACGATTTAAAAACGTTAGAAATGACGTAGACACCCTCGACAAACCTGACAGGCAGATAAATCCTACCCCCACACAGTAGAGATCCCTAGATGTAAAAGATCTTTCTACTCCAGTAGTTTCTTCCCCAGAACCGCTAGACTCTGGAATTCCATTCCAGGTCCCTGCTTCCACAACTGTACTGACATGCAAAAGTTCAAGTGCAACGTGAACCGACATCTTGCTGCCCAAATCCCAAGATAGTACCCCAGTAGTTGTTCCGCTGATAGTAGCCCCTACACCAAAGTGGCAATGTGCCTTGTTTGGGATGAAAATGCAATAAAAAAAGATGTTCACTATATGACACGCATAAGGTAAAACGGTGAACACCTGGTGAACGCGAGGCCTAAAAATACCTGAGTATTCTGGAAGTAAACACCCTCAAGTCAACAGGAAAGAAAATCATAAAAAATATAAGAGAACAAGAAAGGATCCTTGAAACTAAATTGCCTATGTAGAAGAAATTTGATAAAATGAGTAAATACTGAGACAGTATCCCTATTTAAATAATCTGGATCCTTCATAAGCTAAATAACAGAAAACTAAGGTTAGAAGTGTGACGGATCCAATGCGTTGCACTAGAAAACTAATACTTATGATTATGTAAAATAAAAAGAAAGATGACTGATAATTCATGTTATTTTGGATTCTTTCTGCTACTGTTTTCATCCTGAGTTTTATTTTTGTTTTGTTCACTCAAGGGGTTTCTAATTGTGACCGTGTCTAAGAAAGATAAACAAGATGTTTGTTTACGTTACATTTAAACTTCTGCATATCAGTACAGTCAGGGAAGCAGGTAGCAAGAGAGGAATTCCAAAGTCTAGCTGTTCGAGGGAAGAAGCTATTAGAGTAGAAAGCTTTCTGGTATTTAAGGATCTCAACAGTGAAGAGGTGTGATTTTGTTGCTGAGCGGGTTTATCGGGCATATGTACATCGAGGGGGCACAAGCGCCGTGAGTTCATCAGAGCAGATTCCATTAAAATATTTGTAAAACAGGCACAGGGATGCAGCATTGCGTTGATGGGAAAGACGTTGGAGTCTAATTGACAACGTGTGACCTATTAGATTGGAGATGGTAGATGCAGCAGCCCGGGTGTTATTTTCACATTTCGGCCGATGTAAATTCTGACCTTCTTCAGGTGTATCTTATCGAACTGGGGAATCTTTCTGTCTAACTCGGGAATCTGCGCGGAATTTCGAACGAAACCCTTTATTTAATTCACGAGTATAACATGCTCCTGTTTCGTTAGTCATAACTAGGTAGAAGTCCTAAGCAATTCGCAATTGCATTTTCAGTATCGTCTTCACTGAGGATGGTATATCTGTTGGATATTTGGTTTCTATTGGAATTTTTTAAGGATGTGTAACTGTCTATACCGACAGTTAGCCAATCTGTTTAGGCGGATGCTATAGAACAGAGTTTCCCAAAGTGAACTCCGTGGAGCCTTGAGTCTCCGTGAGTGAGGTTGGCTCTTAAGCTCTTTTTAAAGAGTACCAAATGCTTTATATGGAAAAATTAAATAGCTGAAGACATTTAATTGTTGATCTTTTTTACTGAAAAGAGATGTGATACACGTGATTGCCCCCTTTTGCCTTAAGCCTTAAGCCAAGGAACCCCTAAATCACTAGTTAGTGTTAAAATTTGCAATTAATATTTTCATATTTATTTTAGAAATTATCTTAGTGCTCCGTGAAATACTTTGCCCTACTCAGGGGCTCGTTGGTGTCTTGAAGTTTTGCAAACCCTTCTGTAGAGGACAAGTGCTTTTCGAATATAGATTGTATGGGTACTTCTGATCTTTCCGAGTTCGCCATCGAGTAGTGATATGCAGTACGATGGAGAGGAAGAATTCGCTTGAATGAAACTTTCTCAACGTCTTCAAACAAACTTTCGAGTAAAAAGGGGGTTCGCTGGTGATTTTAATTCAAAATTCAACTAAAAACTTATAAGAAATAATAAAACTCTCTGTTCGCTTAAATGGAACTCGCTATGCTTCAAGCTTCACCGACGTTGTGCGTGTTTTTTGTGTACTTTTTTTTCTATGTAAGCCCCTTTGACACGGAGAATATAACACAAAAAACGTAATTCTTCGCAAAAGAATTTAAAAGAAGAGACTCTTTTCCGAAAGAAAGGATATTTCTTTTGTTCATAGGAAATTCTTTACATTACAAACGGATATTCATTTTGTTTATTTATGTGTGAAGCTTCCAAACTTTCCGATTTCTTGAAAAACGGAAAATACATTAGAAAGAGGGAAGAATATTCAGAAATAAAAAAAAGTGCATGGAGGGAAATTTGAACAATCAGATTCAAAATTTCATTTATTTCGGTTTATTCTTTGAACTCTTCTACTATTTTGACGTTTGAACTTTCTTTTTAAATAACTTGAAGATGTCGGAATTGTAATTGGTATAACACGCACAATAAAAACACACATACACACGCATGCACGTGTGCACATTGACACATACACACATATATGTGTCTGTGTGTGTCAGTGTGTGTCAGGTTGACTAGAAAGTCTTGCGGTCTTTAACTTGTAAATATATCGGCTAAAAAAAAAATTATTGATCGAAATAAGCACCATCAGAATCGGCGCACTTTCGCCAGCGCAAAACAAGTGTATTTATGCCAGCAACGTAAAAATCTTGCGTTCTGGTGGCGATGAAGACGCTTATTGATAAGGCAGTAATGCAGAATGCAAATAGGGAGAAGGGGAATCTGAGTGCAGCATGGATCGAGTAGAGAAAGCCTTACGACATGGTTCCTCATTCATGGATCCGTGAAACACTATTGATGATGAAGTTTGCTGAGAATGTGGTAGGGCTTTTGGAGACAAGTATGGCTCAATGGAAAACGGTGCTGACAGCAAACAGAGAGGTGCTGAATCAGGTTGGCATTAAGCGTGGAATATTCCAAGGATATTCATCTCCACTTCTTTTTGTAATGATAATGATGGCACTGAAGAGAGAGAAACTGGGGTATAACTTTGGATCTGATGGAGACGCCTCAGTCATCTACCGTTTATGGATGATTTGAAAATATTCGGTAGAAATTAAAAGGAAATGGAGAGACTGGTGGAACTTGTGGGAACATACTCAGAAGACATTGGCTTGGAGTTTGGGATTAGTAAATGTGCGGTGCTGGTGATGAAAAGGGGAGTAAAGGTTCATTCGAATGGAATAGTGCTGCCAAATGGAGAAATTATGAAAGAAATAGAAGATACAGGGTATAAGTATTTGGGAGTGTTGGAGGGTGTAGGCATCATGAACAGAGAAAAGAAGGAGAAAGTCAGGAAGGAGTATCTTAGAAGAGTGAAACTAATTGCGAAGTCAAAATTGTATGGAGGAAACCTAATGAAGGCGGTGAATGCATGGGCAGTCAGTGTTTTGAGATACAGTGCGAGAATTTTAGAATGGTCTGACAAGGAGTTGCATGCCATGAATATCAAAACAAGAAAATTTTTAGCAATGTTTGTTATATTCCACATTCGAAGTAGCGTAGCGAGGCTGTATCAAAAGAGGAAAAATGGTGGCCGAGGATTGAAAAGTGTAAAAGATCGTGTTAGAACCGAGGAGATGTCGTTGAAGGAGCGTGTGCTTAGAAGTGGGGAGTGGATGTTTAATGTTGTTGCCAATGAAGTGAAGGTATGTGAGATCAAGGTTGATTATGTGAAACGTATGGATAGAGAGAGGGCTGAGAGAACTGGCTAGGAAGAAAATACATGGAAGGTTCTTCCAGGATATAGCAGAAGTGGCTAATGAAATATCATGCCAATGGCTAAGAGCTGGATATCTGGCTAAGAGTACTGAAGAAGGTTGGGGTGAAGTGTGTTGCAAAGTGGTTTGAGAAGGTGCCTAATGAAGTGAGAACAAGTAAGGATGGAAATGTAGAGGTGTGGTGGGACAAAAGTGTCATAAGGACCAAGCAATTGGAACATAATCGTCCGGATTTGGTTGTCATTGACAAAGTCTAAAATAACTGGCAGATTGTAGACTTTTCAGATAGGAAATGTGAGAGAGAAGGAGAACGAGAAGTGGAGAAATTATGCTCCATTCGTCTTGGAGATAAGGCATATACACGGGGTTAAAACACAAATAACCCCGATCATAGTAGGTACGCTAGGAGTAGTATGAAGTCGTCTGGAAGGACAATTGACCAAACTACGAATCCCCGATGTTTTAGGCGGCCTTCAGACTTCTGCTATTGTAGGTACCACCAACATGCTTAAGAAAACTCTTGATCTTTGAAGCTCCTGGTTTGGAGCCGGGATTGAGGGAAATCCTCTGGAAATGAATTCCATCCCTTTCCAGGGAAACGTTGATAAACGAAATCAGAATTATTATTA